>NW_028263377.1:18928691-19244802 GCF_051168715.1 Poecilia mexicana | reverse complement strand
CAACCCAGCATGCTTTACAGCAACATAGTGATCAAATATCCAGTATACTTAAGTGTTTGTGTTGCTGAAATATTATTTTAAGCAACATTTCACTTTTCAAACTGCATCACTTGATTTAAATAAGTTCTGGCAAACAAGAGTAAGTTTAATTTCTCCCAATGCTCATATAAACCTAACACATCCATGTTTCTTTAAAAGGCAACACACTTTCTCAGCAATGTGTAAATTAAAAATAACTAAAGACAGCTGTTGAAGGTATGCAATAAATGACAATGATTCATGACATGCCTTCCACAAGTTTTTACCACTTTATTTGCGCTGCAAATTTACGTACCTATACATTTTCCATACGTTTTGTCTCTTCTATAAGCTACTGGATGGCTTATGAAATCAGTAGTCATTAAAATATGATTCCAGTTCAGAAGTAATAAAAAGAGTAACCTCAGAGTATTCCTTAGAAAGAGGGCGTCGGCTGAGAAATGAAAACCGACGCGCTAATATGACAATATCGGTGGTAAACTACTGTATCAGCAGAAGCAGTCAAGAAAAGCAGCAATGAAAATTTAGTTACCTGCGTAGATCATAAAGGCGAAGAACAGAAACAACCGCATCGTGGTTTTCGGCACTGCTGGGCGTTCAGAGTGAAGGGAAGTGCGGTTATGGTGACACAAACTTCTCCCCGGATCCGCAGAGAGATTACGCTACAGTATGGCGCTTCTGCTCCGTCTCAGAACACTGGGAATCATTGAAAGCAAAAGCAAATGTGGTGCGTTGACGTGCATTTCGTAAAGCTCCCTTTCGTGAGTCAGAGCTCAAAACATGTTGCAGCAGGTAAGCGTTAAGCCCCACGCCCTTTGCTTCTCAGTGGTATCAAGAAGTAGTAAGTAAATTTTAATAAAACGAGCCTTTCGTGACATTAATTTACGGTAATTTAATGTTTTGGAGTGATTTTTTTTTTTTTATCACAACAGCTGACGGTGTTCTGTTCATGAAAAACAGAACACCGTCCGAGGAACAGCATCTGCGGTTGCTTTAACGATCCAAAGATAGTTCCTCCTAAGTGTTGAAAGGTCAAAACTGTTTTGTTTTTTATCAGACGCACGTTTTCGTTTCACCTGTGTTGCTCTAGTTTTCTTTCAAGTACAGAAGTAAACATAAATAAAAAGCATATTGAATCACTTAGCATGTTTGATTAAAAGAAATGATTGTGGCTAATAGAGAAACCCCCAAGTACATTAAACTAAAGTACTTTTCTATTGTCTAAATTTATTTTAGACAACGTGTTATGAAAATGCATAAGTTTAATAGTTAAAAAAAAACGATTTACACAAATGTAAATATTTACAGCAGTATTCACAAATGTATACAGTGTGTTGTTCTTTCACATATCACAATCGAGGCTGCTAAAGTTCCAACATTATCTGCAACGTTTATACATGCAGTCCAATTTTAAAGCCAACGTTAAACTGTTCTTCATAAATAAATAGAAAGTTTTTCATTTACATAAAAATATTTTCCTGAATTTACATGTAAAAGCTACAAATGGCTGCAGTCACTCATAGAAAAAAAAACAACAAAAAACACATTAAAGTGTTGAACAAGAGAATTTGTTCATTAGGCTTGAGCCTAGCACAGTATGGCACCACTCACAAAGGGCTGACACAGTTGGAGGATGCAGATTGTATGCAAAACACAAAAGTGCAGGGAAGTTTTCCAAATATACCTCAACCTTCACTGAGTTATTGAGACCAGATAAAAATAAATGGATATAACTTCTTAGTGACAAATTAAGTTTTACGTTGATTTTAAATCCTCAAATTTTGCCTGGTTTCTTAATGAACTGAGTAAACACTGAAGAAAGGTCGAAGATACACAAAACCAAAGCAAAAACAATAATCATAACGCGCTCCTTTCTTATGAAAAATACATCTCTTTCATCTCATTCAATTTTTCCCTTCTCACCCCATTCTTCATTTTGCCTGATCCAGTAAAACAAATGAAGATCTGACAATTTTTTCCTTCATCATAAAAGCATGAAACTTCTTTAAGAATAAAATGTGGAGAAGCAGATGCAACAATAATATGAGCAGCAGAAGCTACTCTCAACCGGTCCAAGTGTGAATCTGAATTCAGACCGAGAGGATATCCTTAATGTGCCGTTGAAAGGAGTGCTGCTAAGACAGCTTGGTGACTGGTAGCTGGATGTCCCAGCCGTTGTGAGCCACATTCCCATTGTGAATGCTGAGTTTAGGGTTTTTAAGGTTGTAGCGACGCATTTTGGTGTTCTTGTAGTAGATTGAGTAGATGAAGATGAAAATGATGGAGATAGCTACCACTGTGAGAGCCACAAATCCAGCTAGGAGGGGCAGGTAGTCCTCTGAAAGCAGAAGAACAACATGTTAATGCAAAAGAAACAAAACAACACTAAAATTCAAGACTTCTTGTTGGTTAAGAGGTTTAAAATTTATTTTTTTTTGTGTGAAAATGCATAAACCTTTTTTTATCTTGTCAGCACCCAAAGAAAAACAAAAATCTACATTTACTGATTATTCAAAATAATAAAAAGCTGTTTTTGCCAATCGAAACAGATGTTCTAGGTAAGGTTTTTGTTCTGAACACATAACAACTACATCTGTGCAGAATTTATTGTCCGTTACTGGTCAGCACAATTTGCCTATTAAGTTTATCTTTATATATTTCAGTTTTTCGTTTTAGATTTTGTGATTGTACAAGCCTTTAATGACTGTAATCTGATGGGAACTGAGCAGACAGAAAACGGTGAAAAACTTGGAGAAACGGTCCTTGGATCGAGAATCAAACTGCAGACACCTGAAGACCAGTGGCCTTCATACAGTATAGGAGACATTTACAGTAAATGCTATCAGTTTCATCATCTTGGACAGATGACGAGTTGGACCTCTGCACAAAATCTTCTCTAGAACATCCCAAAGTCTGGACACAGCGTTGACCAATCCATGTGTAGAAGCAATGTCTTTTGAGTCCAATCTGTCCAATCTGAGACCCAGGAATCCTGACATTGCCGTAATCAGGTAACCGATTCACCTCATTCTTTCAGCAAATAACGTAACTGAACCTGGACCTGACAAAAAGCAGCAACCCTCTGGTCCAGCTTGTCACGTTTACAACTTCTTTTCTTAGGCTTTTGGTAAGAAGTGAAGACTAAAGAGACACAGAGTCTCTTTACAACCTGCTGCTACTGTTCTGCTAAATAAAATTAAACCACAAACCATGATTATGATTTGATTTCATCAAACATACAAGTCATAACCGATTAATATCTCTTCCAAGACCACATAATGTGGCAGGGAGGGATTTTTTTTTCTTTTGGACAGGTGGTGTGATATGACTGGCGACATAGAAACATACTATGACGTTTAAAAACACTTTTGAACCGGGGTCTTCAAATCCAGGCTTCGAGGGCCGATTTCTGGAAGTTTCTAGATGTGTCTCTGGTCCCACAACACCAGAATAAAATGGCTGAATAACCTTTTCAGTTTGCAGTCAAGTTATCCAGAGTCCTGTTGATGAACTCTGTATTTGAGTCAGGTGTGTTGAAGCAGAGACGTATCTAAAGGTTGCAGGTCGCCAGCAGGGGTTTTAGAATTGAAAACCCCTGCTCCAGGAGACAGGATGAATATAGTTAGGTCTATCATCATCAGCAGCAGCATGAAGGCTGTGACATTAACAAACTAATGCACTAAACATTACCATCGTCGCATCCTGTCCTGTTCTGACACAGCATGCGTTTGGTTTATGGATGGACCCTACTTACTTTGTTCCTAAAAAACATTTTTCACATTCATGTTTTGCAAGTGAAATTACTTTTCTTCATAAGCTTTCAAAGAAAACGTCTGACAGTTGTGCTGAAGATTCATTTAAAGCAAACCACTATGAATCAAGCAACAGGACCCGTACAGTAAGTGTACGAAATATAAAATTCCTCAATTTTATGTTTGGTTTTTTTTTCTGAACCTGCAGAGCTTTAAAATTACCACAGCAAATCTCTTTAAAAACCCTTTTCCAAAAATGTGTTTTCTCCAACAGGATTTTAGTTACCTGTTAAAATGACTTTAATCTCATGCTTGACAATGGCAAGACTGTTATTAGCAATGCAGATGTATGTGCCTTCTTCATTTACAGTGAGCATGCCATTTGGCCCAAGAAACGCCGTGGCTGTGTAATTCCATGCGACCGTTGGGGCCGGGTTGCCGTCAGCCTCACAAACAAGCTCCTCTTTATAACCACTGATCACTGGGACCAACTCAGGAAGCTTTGTAGTGTTAATCCTGGGTTTATCTGTTGAGACACAGAGGAGAGAAAATGTGAGATAATGAAATTTATTTCAATAATTTGACTTATAACTAGTATTTTGTCCAATAATTGAAGTGACACAATCTCCATCTGTAGAGCCTTTAAACCAGGGGTCCCCAAGCTATGGCCCGTGGGCCGGATCTGGCCTGCCTCCTCATTTGGTCCGGCCCCCTGAACAATACCAGAGAGCATTCAGTGTTTTTTTTCATATATATGTGGAATTTTCTTCAACCACCAGGGGGGGCTCTTGAGCAGATATGAAACTTAGTTTCCCTCAATGGAATATATACTAGTCAGTACCAGTCACCGTTTCGCTCACGGTTTTTTTCCATTTGCATTCTGGGTAAAAATCTATCTACAAACGCGAATATGTTGTCGGAAGTAATCCAGCCCCCACCCCCCCGGTCCACAGTTTCATCCCCCCCACCTGTCAACAAAAGTTTTCTAAGGTTTCTTTCTCGAAAAACTAAGACCGGCCCCCCACCAGAAAAGGGAACAGTTATGTGGCCCTCGCAGGAAAAAGTTTGGGGACCCCTGCTTTAAACACTGACTGTAATGAAGTAAATGTAGTTCTCACAGTGGACGCTGAGGGTGAATGGATCAGATGTCATAAGAGGAGGAGGCTGAGGACCTTCGGGTCCCAGGTTCAGTTCAGCTTCACATTTGACCTGGAGTCCATGGAGAGTCCTGTTCAGAGTGATGTTCCTGGTGCAAACCACCGTTACAGGAGATTTATCCTCAGGAAAGCTGCATTCCGACTTATTGATGATTCCCACTGAATCTGAGGAGTAAAACAATAAGAAAAACACTAAAGTCCACAGTGCTATAAAAAAAGTTCTGCTTTTGTTTTTTTTTTCTGTTACACTTAAATGTTTCAGGTCACCAAACAATTCATCATTGATCAAAAATAGCCTAAACAAATACAATCAGCAGTTTTGAGATGTGGATATAATTTTTAAGGGGGGGGAAAAAAAGCGATTCAAACGAACCTGGGAGTAACGGCCTCCCTGATTAAATCATGAATGAACTGTGATTACCCATACTTTTAATTCAGTTTCACTCTCCGTGGCCAAGATTAATCACCGTCTCTTCTTTAGGATCAAGAAATCACTTAAACAGAATGCATCTGATCACATGGACAAGATCTCTAAAAGCAGCTACTCCATCATGGGGAAAAAAAAATTATTTTGCATTCCTTCATATAACCTTTGCGCTTCCTCACAATAGGTTTCAATAGCAACTGAAAGTCTTTCCAACAGTCACCACCATATTTTCTGCTATAATATAAGGTTTTCTTAAAAGTTTTTTCCATGTATGTTAATGTCTCGTTTGTGAGATATCCGAAGTTGTGTATCTTTTTCTTTAGGTATCTGAAGGAACGATAGAAAAAATATGTTTGACTGACACAAGTTTAATTTTAAGTTGATGATTAATGATTTATCTATTTTTGGAACAACTCATGGTCTTTGGGGGCAAACTGGTATCTGCATATGCTGTGTTGGTGAAACCTTTTCCAAAGTTATGTAAAATAAAATAATAAAAAAAAACACTGCCACATGTCACAAATATTAGATGGTAGTTGTTGCCACCAAAAGTGGCACAACCAGTAATTAAGTTATTCACACAGGGCCAGTTTGGGATTTTAATTTTCTCTGTTGCTTGTATTTGCACAGGTTATTGCTGATATTATACTTTATTTGATGATTTAAAGCTTTTATTTGCAAGGCAGCAGATATTTTACACACCAGTTTAAGCATTTTGTTTGTAAAATGTGTAATACAACAGAGAAGAAAGCCGTGAGGACTCCTTGATAAATGATAAGATGTACTTTGCTGAGATTGTTGACTTTTGTACCAATAAACAACAAATGATAATAATAATAAAAAAAGAATCCTGTACCAGGCTCAATAGTCTCATTCCCTCTTTGCCATAACCACCGTACTCTCAGGTGTTTTGCAGGCGCCACATCCACAATTTCACACTCCAGCGTCATGTTACTTCCCTCTTCTCTGGATGCTGAGTTGTTCACAGTTCCATTCACAGAGATATTTTCTGGTAGTTCTGCAGGTGAGATAAATGAAAATGATTAAAAGTCATATATATATGACTTGTATATATACGACAGGACACAAATGAGACCTACTTACTGTAAAGAATGTAGTGTAGAGTTTTATTACACAATCCAATTCCCCAAACCTGTGCATGACAAACAGGACTTGGGTCCCAGTCTTCATGTGTGTTTGGAGTCCAACTTATGTTTTCCTTTTTATTGGTTCCATTTTTCTGTCTAATCAGCCAGTACACGTTATCAGACACATTGTTTTTGGCCTTGCAGACCGCAGACTGTCCGCTGCTTTGGTATTGCAACACCATCGTCTCTGGTTGTATTTCAATAGGGCATTCCTGCTTGGCACCTGTGGAAAACAGAGTGGGAACAGAGAATGTTATTTCACTTAAGTGACCACAGTCATTGCGATAACACAGTATTTCCATGTAGAGTGGCATAATGAAACAGTGTTGAAAAGCGAAGAGGGCCTTAATACAATGGTAGGTCTGGACGCAGCAGGAAAAAGCTCAGGAAGGATATTCCCCTCCCTTACATGGTGGATTCTGTGCCCTGCATTCTTAAGCTATTCTGTATTGATAAGTTCAATGCGTCATATTCAAACAATCCACTTTTCTCACACTATAATAGTCATCAAGCTTGATGTTACTGCTTAAAAAAAACAATTATGACTTCGTACATTAAAGACGTTTTAAAAAAAGGTTACATTTCTGATTTTCTACTTGTAGTATTTTGATCTACATCAAGTCTGAATATGAATATGTCCCATCATATTTATACTTCTAGCTCCCCGATAAACTTTTAAACGCGCAGGCAACATTAATTTAGCAACCAGACATTTTTACTCCGACACAAAAAGAAAACATGACGTCTTAAGTGCTCACATTAAGAGCCACGACTTACTGGAGCTTGTCCCTTTAGAAAGCGCCAACAGCTGTAAAATCAAAGGCACTAAGAGCAGGCGAGGGCAGCTGAAATTCTCCATTGGAATCCAACTAAAGAGGTAATTTCTCCAGCTTCCTCTACTCTTCTGCTCCTCTAGAGTTTCTCCTGCTTCACCTCAGCTGCACGGAAACAGCAAGAGGCGGACTGAATGGAAGTATGTGGACTTTCTTTCTTTCTTTTTTTTTTAAGCAACAAGCTAAGCTAAGCTACCGTGACAGGCTCCAAGCCGCTCCTCGTCGGGCGGAGAGGAAGACAGCCCCCCCAAAAAAACACTGGGCATAGAGACACGGCATGCCCACACACTCCCACCGAGACTATAAATGTAGCAGCTGAGCAGCAACAAGCTGCGCTGGTTGCAGCTAAACTACCAGTGGAAAGAAACAAGCGACAGAATAAAGCGTTGATGATTCAAAGTGACTAATCTGGAATATTTAAATGCCTTCCCTGGAAAATATTTCAAGAACTGCCACAATATTATATTATACTATATTATATTATATTATATTATATTATATTATATTATATTATATTATATTATGTATGCTGGACTAAACATATTAAATCAGACATTTAAAGACATTAGTGAGCAGACATGTAAATGCAAAAACATAAATATTACTATGTTTTCAAAATGCACTCTTTCTCAGCTGCCTAAAGATGTTTGATATGTTTGGTGTATTTTGTTATGAAATGGCACAATATATATAAAGCTGAATTAAAAAAAAATAAACATTAGATTAGATTAGATTAGATTAGATTAAACAATTGAATCTACAAGACCAACTTGTTTTTGCCTTTGAATATGATGCTGATTATTTTAAAAACATTTATGAAATGCAGCCACAGCTACAAACAAATGTTTTAAATTAAAGCAAATTCATGTATTTGACTGGCCCAGTCAAAGTCCAGACCATGGACTCTGTAGTAAGATTTAAAAACTGTAGTGTTCACATATTATTTGTGGTGACTGAATTGAAATGCAAACTTTTCAGTTTTATTTATAAAGAACTTTGCAGCACTTGAGTTGATCTGCGATACAAACTAAAGAAAGCCCTATAAATACACTGACGTTTGTGAAACAGCAAAAAAAGTATGAATATCTTAGTGATGCATAACGTGAAAGCCATTATGTTCTTAAGGACATTAAGGAGATTTTTATGTGCGTTGTTAAGTCCTACAAATTGCAATATAAAACATTGTAACTAGCAAGTCATTATTTGACTGTTTAGATATATTCTGTGTGTTACATGCATCAGTCCCCTTCATTGTATTGGACCTACCTTTGACAGTGACTCTAACTGTTTTGGAGACATTTCCTTTCTCATTCCAAGCATGGCAAGTGTAGGAACCAATGTTGAATCCGTTGGCATTGTTGATGATTAGGCGAGATATTCCATCTTCTGTTCTCTCATTCACATTGTGAGTCCTGTAGTAAATCCAGGAGTAGTTGGGGCGTGGGTTACCTACAGAAGAGCACTTCAGTCCCAAAACCTCCCCAACCTCAACTTCTGAATCTTCAAGCTCCACTATATGTGATGGAGGGTCTACAGAAAAAAACAAATGACCATGTATAAGTTGTAGGAAAACAATCACACATCATGTGTATCTTACCAGAAACAAATTATGAAGTGCTTACAATGAACAACAATGTCCACTGTGAAGTTGAGAGTTGTCCGATTGTTTGAAACTCTGACGGAGTACTGGCCCGCATTGCTCCTTGTTAGGATGTGTGGAAGCTGAACCTCCTCTTCCTCTTTGTACCAGATCTCAGTAGGTTCTGGGAAGCCCTGACTGCACGTGAGGTTGTGTCGAGTGTGTTCTTGAACAGTATATGTATGTGGACACATCCACTCTGGTCCGTCTGTAATGAAAAACATAAAACTTTCTTTACACTAAGAACACACCACCTACAAAATGGTTAAAATGTTTGGAGAAGACATTTAAAATGCAAGAATTACACTCACAGAACACATTAAGTTGGACTCTTTTTTCAACCAAGGTAAGACCGTCTGCTTTGACCTCATATGTTCCCGAGTCATGTCTTCCCAGAGGATTCGTCAGGCTTCTGGGACGTCCATCTTTCAGCCACTCAATATTCGGAGCAGGGTTTCCTGTCACTTTACATTTCCCATCCAAAGATTCTCCCTCGTCTACCTCTACGGTGTGACATTCAATCTCAGGTCCAACTAGCATAGAACAATACAGACAATTTAACATGGGTCTAAGGATAGGGAAATGAAGTGGGTTTTGTTTTGTAAAAGGTCCTGTCACATCAGTGAAGTATTCTTATTGCATGCTGGTTGCTGTGTTTCAAGAATCCATCATGTAAAGGTGAGTGAAACATCTGGATAGCATGGTGATTATATAATGTTTTTGTTGTGCATTGCTGCAGCATAAAATTAATTCAACACTGATTTTATTTTTATGTAAATTGGTTCGATTGTGCCGAGTCCAAAGAAAGACAAACGAAAATGTAAAATACAATTTACATTACTTACACTTCACTCCAATACTTAATTCACGTGAAGATGCATTAAATTGTGGACCTTCTGGCCCCAAGTCCATATGTGCTTCGCATCTGATAGTGGTTCGGTCATCCTGTCTTGTTGGTGTAAAACGAAAGATAGACGTCTGGTTTGTGGGTTTCTTTGTGCTATTTGTAAGATTCTCACTGTAGATGATCTGGTTTCCCTGGTACCACCTTACGGTGAGATTTTGAACAGGTGCAATGTTGAGGATGCTACATGTGAGGATATACTCTTCATTTTCTCTCATTTCTTCACTGGATTCAATGCTGGAGCTGATGCTAATGTTTTCTGGAAATGCTGGAAGAAAGGAAAAGGTTTATTTTATCAGGAGTTGTTAAAGTGTTAAATTGGTCTGTGCTCAATCTGCTAGACCTACTGTAGATAACAAGTCCAAGTCTGGTGCTACATTGATTCGTGCCGCTAGTGATGAAGCACATTGGATTATTGTCCCACTCTGCCACACTTTGAACTGTCAGCATCACATATCTCTCTTCCTTAAGACCTGTGCCTCCTTCTGAAGCTTCCCAGCCGAGTCCATCAAATTCCTCTGCTGATGTTGTGCATTTGACTGAGACTGGATCTCCATATTTCACGACAACACGAGGTGGGGTCAGCTCAATAGCACAGGAGGCATCTTCACCTGTTACATAAAAGTACAGTGACATGTTATCTATTGACATGATTCATCACAAACCGTCTCTGCAATTTAGATTTTTTAAATATTTTTTTCAATAGCATTTTTTTTTTTCAATTGTCCTGAATATTGAGTCCATGGGAATGCAGATAGGACAGGAAACATGAACTAAAGTTATATTTTAAAAGAAAGTTTTAAAAAAATGCCTCACATGAGACAAAAGCCGAGTCCAAAAATAACCCAAAGTGAACATGATAGCATTCTTGCCACCAACATTTTGTAATCTGAACAAAAACAATAAAAAAATGGTTTTCAAACTCAGTGATTTTATTGGCAGTGAGGGATATGAAAAAAAAGAAGAAATAAGGTTTAGAAGATTGGCCGTCCCTAAAACAACTGTAATATTTTTGCTCCAACAGATCCAACAATGAAAGTGACATTATAAACTTAACTAAAGCAAAAGTGGATGTTTTACAAATTTACATCCACAGAAAAATCATTTCATTTTAGTTACATCTTTCTAACTCTCATGTGTTGGGATACATGTGTGTTTTTCATAGGAGTAACACTTTCAGAGCTCTGCAGTTGGAGAGAGAAGAAAGAACAGTGTGGCCTCATGTCTGAGTAATTTTGACATTAATGCAGAAACCAAGCTTAAAATGAATCCAGTTGTTGGTAATCAAAATGTTGCAGAAACAGACTTATTAGTATTGATCATTGGTAGGTCAAGTTTAAAACTTGACCTAATTCCTAATGTTATTTATTGGTTTAGTTTAATTTTGTCAAACTTACTGCACAGAATGTGCTCTGATAGTTACAGAGGGTTTATTCAGCCATTGCTTTTAAATCTGAGCTTTAAGACTTGCTATTGTCCACATTTTCAACTATCTTAACTGTCAGAAACTAAACTTTTTTTTTCAGCTGTATACAAGTCTCTTTTTTATCTCATAATACAATGCTCTCTTTTAGATAAAGTTCTGCAAATTCCTCTGGTTACGTTCCACATTTTTAGCTCAGAGATAGTTCAGGTATTTGGCAAAGCAATAACCACCTGTGTTTTTCATACAAATTAAATGGATTTTGATACATTAATAGTAAATGATCCAAAACTGAATGACCAAAAAAAAAAAAAAAAAAAAAAAAAGATATCACATAGACTACATTTTAATTCATTCAACAACAACAACAAAATCAGTGAATGTAAAACTTACCTGGAATAAGAAGCAGCCCCACAAATAGTTGAACAAATAATATCCACTCAGTCATTGGTTTGGTTGTTTTTTTTTTCTTGCCTGGTGTGAACAATGTGTCTTCTGTGGCTTGTTGCAGCTCTGCTCTGCTTCTCTTGTGGGGTAACTCACTTGGAGACCAGTGGTTTTACACATCAGAAGAGGGAGGGGGAAAAAAATACAGCCAGCTCTGATTCTCTTATGACACACACACACACACACACGCACACACACACACACACAACAAACCCTTGGTTGTTTGTGTGCAAACAAGGACACAGACTCATCATTTTTAACAGTCAGGCGCTTTAAATATGCTATTTTCAGTTTATACTTAACATTGTAGATGCAGTGGGATATTATTAGTCTCTTGTGGATGTTTGACACCTTTAAACAGCTGTGACTGTGGCTCATGTCCTCAATAGGTTCTGAGTGCGTTTTTTTTTTTTTTTTTTTTTTGGATCTCAACTGTCTTTGAGTGTGTGGATTCGTACAAGCTTTCACTGAGAATTGGAACAATTAGCCACATTTTATCTAACAACTGTCAAATGTGAGCTGACCTTAATTCTGGTGAGATTTAGACCTGGTTGAAGCGTTCTTATTTGGGTTAGTGTGCCTGACCTGATTCTGCAGTGTCAGTCATACCTCGCTTGGGGCTGCAGTATTTATTCCAGCTTGCTTGTTTTTCATGGTACAAGCTTACGCTCCCTCCTTTTGCCACTTTCAAATTTCATATCATTTTAAAAAGTTGTGTACATATTGTGAAATGAGTTTTTTTTTTTGTATGTTTTTGTCATTTCAAACTTAATTATCGGTTTAGTTTTTTTCACAAAGAACGGTGAGCTCCTGCTAAATAGTAACCGACATAGGCCCAGAAAAATAAGCATTAACTCCATGCTTTTTACTCATTAAATTTATTTCTAGTGGGCATATTAACATTAAACTCAGACCAGATGTCAGTAAAAGCCTAAGTAGTCCCCTCATATAAACGAGTCTATAAATGTTGTGTAATAAAGTAGAATAACACGTGAAGTAGATATTAACGATATGAAGAAAAGAACAAGCACAAAGGCAAATAAAGCCGTGCCTAAATCAGCACAACTTATGAAATCTACCAGGATTTTCTTCATAAAATTCTGAACAATAAGCAAGGGTGGCTTTTCTTTGGCCAAAAATTGTTTTTCTTTGGCCAAGAAAAACAATTGAGTAGTTTCAGAGAAAGACCAGTCAGTCTCCTCCTGGAATCCGGTTGAAATTCAGTGGAAAGAACTGAAGATTTGGGTGAATAGAAAAGAAAAGGAACTGAGAAAGACATGAGAGTAGTTTCTCCATACAATTCACATTTCACAGCTGCCATAAACAAAAATAGTTGTAGATATGGAATAAATAGATACGAAGTGCAAGACATTTGTATTACTTGAATGCTTGCGAACACTGTTATGACTTTCCGATAACAACTCAACCGAGAGCATTTCTTCCGGATGTAAACAATTGTTTTTTGGTAGAATTTGAAATCAATTTTATCTCTAATGCACAGTGAAGTTTTGAAGTATTTTGTCCAGACTGACATGTTGGGGAGTGATTGCTTCTTATCTGTAATCTACTGAACAGTGACAGGAGTTTGAAGCCTCTTATGAAAACTATTTCAGCGCCCACGCATCCGAAAGTCATCAAGACTCTGATTCACTCCCACACATCCAGCTTTAGACTTCTGCTGTTCATCAGTCTAATTTCTAAGTAGTTTGGATGAAATGGTCATGATTGCATTATTATGTCCTGAGAGGGCATAAAACACACATGTAAGAGTAAGACTGGACTTTCCACACTTTCCCCTTCGGAATCGCATTCTGCCCTTGTAGTTTCACAATTAGGACTTTCTGAATTTCCTTGGAATGGTAATGGATTTCCTTCCCTTTCCTGATGGAATGAGTGTAGGGATATTTATGTGGAGTAAGCTCATGGCTGCTTAGTTTACAAGATGCTATTCTTCAATACAATGATTAAAAATCTGGGAACAAAAAGAGTGTCAGGAAAAGAAAGCATCAGATACTCCCAAAGCTCCTGTCAGTCTTGGAGAGAATGGGCAGATCCCAGAAAAATGTGGTTTCAGTTAAAACAGAGGGTGGGAGTATACACAAAATAAACACCCGTACACAGCAAGTTTTCCAATCTAGAAGGGGATGAAAAGATAGCTAAACATTTTTTACTGAAGCAGTGAACAATAATGCAAAAGGGAGGTTTTGAAAGACAAACAGAAGGCTTCATAAAGGGATACGAAGATTTACATTCCAGTCATGTCCCCAAGGAAGGAACTGCATACAATAATTTATTCTCCCTGCTCCAGGATGTTTAGAGTATCAGGCTCTGAGGGTTGGAAGAGAAAACACAATCTGCTCTTATTACCTACATGCCGAGCTTTCGTCTCTGCACAGGGAGTTTGTTATTGAGCATTGTCACAGGAATGATAATTGAGGAAGGAACCGACAAACACACTATCATTGTACAAAGCGGGTTTCAGTGTCTCTCATCACACGTGTCAAACCGTCACATCTTATCTTGATCAAATAAACTTTGCGAAAAGGATGATATTGGATAAACAATTGACCCGTGAAACGTCTTGAAAATGACAGCTGAGGTTGATTTAGTCTTTCCTCACTTCAGAGCGCTTTTGGTTTCATCTGTTTGTGACAATGTTCATTTAGTAGGTTAATTGTGTTTTTGTTGTTGTTTCTACAAGATGCAACAAAGTCGACAACAAAGATATATGTTTTTTTTTATTACCATAAAATAAATTTGATTCCCCTACTCAATTCCCTCTCCCCCCACCCACACACTTTTTTTTTTTTTTGCATCCCGAGGGATCAAAAGAGAGAAGTTCCCAATCTATTTTGATATGAAAAACTGGAAGGAAGTGAACCATCATCAAAGAGCACAAGGAAGTGAATCATGAGATAGTTAGGAAAATTTTAGTTTATTTATTGTGTCACCAGCCCTGATATGTTATTTAAATGATTTTTTTTGTAAACCCACCAGCGTGCCAGTGGCCTGGTGAAAAGATGGATGTGCCTGTAAAAGAGGGATCACAATGATTTCTCTTTTTAGAAATCATGTGACAGAGAGAAAATATCTGGGAAGCCCACACAATGGAGACACAAGAAAAACACACTTCTTAAAGACAAAAGTGCAAACACAGAACCAGTGACAAATGACTTTTTGCGCAAAGGTGACAGAGCGACCTTGTGCTTCCAGAGAAAAGCTTACATCAGCGTTAGAGACCAGATGTTTTCTTCTCACACTCGCTGTATATCTCATCCGGCTGAGTAGAAACTCGGCATTCAACAACTTAATTACGGAAAGAAAAAAAAAGATTAAAGGAGACTCATTCAAGGCGTAACAATGTCAGTGTTGTTCATTTACTGAACGCTAGCTGTAATGTGATCATGCAAAATGTATGAGGCAAACAGAAGTCCTTCTGTTTCCACATTCTTTGTGTCTCTGCTGGCATTTTGAAGCCTTCACCGTTTGTAAGGAAAACCGACACCAGTGTCAGGATGCCTGAGAGACTCTTCAGCTTCAATTATTATTTTTTCCCCCATGAAAATACATTTTCCTCTGAAAACATGCAGGAATGCCAAAGCAGCACAGAGGCCTAACCTCGTGCTTCAACGGGGCTGCTAACCTTGAGAAACAGAAGTATTTCAAATCTGTTAGATTATATGTTGGATGCACTTTCTTTGCGGACCTCACACAGCACAACTTCTGCTATGAAAGGGAGAGTGCAACACGTCACTGTTGAAAGAGATAAATTTCTGTCCTAGGAGTTATTTCCTGGGAAAATTACAGTGAACTGTGGTAAAGTCCAGATAGTATTGTGTTAATAATAAGGATACACCAATTACTCAACCTGGTTTTATCTTGCCCTACTTTCAACTTCCTGGTGTTGCATAAGCATCGACATTCTGTAAAGGATTCTGTTTTAATAAAGCATAATAATAATAATAATAATAATAATAATAATATAAAATAATTTTTTTATTTTATTTTATAAAATGTGACTGAATAGTTACAGTTAAGCCCAAAATTATTCATACTTAGAAGACTTGGAGCTCATCACCGAGGATAAGGAAACCATGGAAATCCTGTGAAGTGCTGGTCAACAAACATAAGGAGGGTTTGATTGCTGAAATGCCAAAACACATTTCCATTAAAAAGTAAGATGTACAGTATATAAGATAGTTTTTAGTGTACTTTTTATACTGCGTATTATCTCTGGAGAGATGCCTGTGTCGTTTTATATCAGAAAACAATTTCTTGGTTGAATAAAAATACATTTTTATCTGAATTTAAGTGTAACTTGTTCTGCTTTTTTAAAGCAGAACTGCAATGTTGTAGTAATTTCTCAAGTAGTAGTATTTCTTGTAGTATTTGTCAAGTAAACAACAGAAAATTAGATTCCAAATGGCACTTTGTTTCTTACTGCTAACGAGTAATGGAAAAATTTATTGATTGTAGCTGAACTGCTGCACCTCAAGATGAAAAAAAAAACTATAATAGTTCGCAGATGTTCCGTTCTAAATTGAAAAAAAAACATAATATTTCTGAAATACAAAGGGTCTTGGTGTCCTTGGAGGAAAACATTTCTGAAACATGACGCAAAAACTGCAACATAAATGTCCTAGTTAAATATACTTTAACATCATTGCAGAGTTACTAGATTCACCATGAAGATGATAAAAGGGAGATAAGTTTTATGTGCAGAAATATGACCTTTACGTTTTAAAAAAAACATTCTTTGCTAGGCACAAACTGAGAATAACTTTTTCAATTTGATGGAAAGCGTGGAGCACACTGGATTACACATAAAGCAAATGGACTGGAGTCCATGCATTCCACAAAGGAACACAAGGTCGCATGTGTTTGTCAATGATAGGACTGGTGAGGGAAGCAGCCAGATGAATTGGACAAGGTTGAATAGTTCACTGAAAAGAACCACAGCAGCTCACAAATACAATCAAAACCACTAGGAAAATTTTTAACATTTTTGCTAAGGTTGAATCTAACTTAATTTTGTAAATCATTGATTAAAGACAAAACCAAAGAAAGATTGATGAAAGTTTACAAAAAGAAAACAACATTGTGCTTAGACATTTTAAAACAGATGACAATTTCAGACATTTTTTTTTTACCAGAAGTTTTCAGTTTCTTTAAGCATGCTAAATCAATCAAGAAAAACTATAAACTAGCTAAAACAAGTCAGCTGAGCTATCTCATCACATAACGGTACACATTATTGTCAATGTAGCATTGTCATGAAGTTTATGTCTTCATTGAATTCTGCATTTCACTGTGATAATTTCAATCTGATTAAAATTACGGCTCAGAAAATTCACTCTGTACAGCACAGTGAACATAACACATTACTTCTGTTTTTATTTTACTTTTATTGCTGGAATCATAACTCCTCCTTCTCTTTTCAGATGCGTTATTGAGATGTTTAATTTCCACCCTGGGTCTTCCGCAACACCACAAAGCCATCCACCTGTTGCCTCTACATCACGTGTGCTCATCCATTGCATCATAAAGAGTCTCACGATAAATCTCACCTACGGTGCCAAAGTGGCTAGGGCCAGCCTTGGTAGTGAACTTCAGGCTAATGCATACAGGAACTACATGCCAGACAGGAAATGACTGGCTGACCCTTTGATGAAAGAGAGCACAAAACAATGGAAGCTGATATAGAAGTTTAAAAAAACAAAACAAATGTTTGATGACAAAGGTCACAATCAAAAGTTATTCTCGTCATATTACTTTTATTTGATCATCCAGTGCTCTGACACTACTTTTCATTTACTCAAACTACTTTACCCAAATTTATTCTGCTAGTCAGCACCTAACTTTACAAAACAACCTACAAAAGGACCACACATCCAGGGCTCAAAACCTGCATGAATAAGCTGTGAAAGCGGTGTTTGCAAAACCAAATTCTTCACCCATCTCATTTTACCCAGTGTCCTTAGTCGGCTTGTTTCTCCGGTTTCTTTAAAATGCAACAGCTGTCTTCATTTGAAAGTGAATGACCGCTGTTGCTGCCTCAGTTGGCAAAGAAGTCATCGTTTCACAGTAAAATACAGTGTGTGATCATATTGCTTTGAGTGGAGAGTCTCCCAGGGAGACTCTCCCTGTTGTCCCACTGAGTCATGAGAGGAGGTCTTTCCAAGAACAGTCTGCCCCTTCCTGGCCCCCTCTTTTTGCGAGTGAACTGATCAGAAAACAACCAGAAACCCCAGGTGGCGGAGGGAGGATTTGTTTACGGATTGGATCAGGGAAACGGCAAGCTCTCTCAACCTGTCAGGATAGGAGAAAACTTTGTTGTTTTTTTAGATTCTAAAGAGAAAAATGCCGACCAGGTCACACGTTTTTGCACAGACATCAGATTTTTCACCCCCTTCTTTTGTTCCAGCTAGGGATGAAGGGAAGCGATATAGTCTGACATCAGATTCCAGATCCCCTTTTCCCTCCCTCTCTAACTGCATTATCTGATCCTCATGTTCTGCAGGAGAGGGTCATTAATCTGCAACATCAACCATATGGAAACGGTTAGGGAACTGGAGCATAAAAACAACTTTAAAAAAATCATCCGCCTCCTACAAGCTATTTAGGATGAACACAAAATTCTATAAAATTCTGGTAAAAATAATAAAAATTTCTTTCTTTTTTTTGTAACTCTCAGCAGCATGTTGTTGTTGTGTTTTTTGTTTGTTTTTTTTTTTCAGCAAAACTAATTTTGAGTTTATTCTACATGCAGAGGCTGTGTAAAATGATGTAATGCAGTCTGGGAGAGATAAAGAGGAAATATTTATCAGCTGAACAGCAGTGACACTCCCACGACATTTAATTGACTTGAGATGCTCTTAACCCTTTGCGTTATATTATCTTCTGAAAACAAAAGCTCACAATGTTAGGCAATTCCTCGGGGAGACAGAGAAGCATTTGAGGATGATGTTATGTTTTTGTTTTTGTTTTTTCCTTTTCTTTTCTTTTCTTTTTGTTCGGGGATTTAACTGCAAAAACAGAAGCAGAAAAGTTGCCAAACAATCAAGATCTCTGGCTCCTCCTAGAGACCGAACCTGCAACGTGTTCTCATAATACATTTCAACATGCAAATCACCAGTTCAGTCAATGTCCCTTCTACAATACGTAAAACATTTACTAAAAGGAAGATAAACAACTTACATCATCATTATCGTTATCATCGTTAAATCTTCGTAGTTTTTAGCTGCTTTACTTCATTACAACAGGTGGGGGGGAAAAAACCCATCATAATTCGCCACTAGATGGCACAATAGTGCTAAATTGCAGCAACTTGAAAACAATCTTAGGCCATCAAACAATGTGCTCTGTGCCTTGCAAAAACCTGCGGGTTTTGGTTAAGATGTAGCAGGGAGCCTTTGCAAATCTCAAAGACTGATCTCTTCAGTCTCTACAGGATCCCGGCAGTAGCAAACCACAACTACAGCATCTGCTAACTGTGGTTTCACCTGAGCTCCAAATTAATCAACAGGGTTCAAGTGTAATGAGTTGAAACTGCGACACAAATCCCAGTTTTAATGAACTGCATTGCTACTGGTGCCGACCGAGAGGGGTTTTAGTAATGCAAATAAATGTAGAAATGTATTTTTACATTTATTTACGAGAATAAATGTAAAAATAACGGTGCCTATGGGTACCTCATGCATATATTCAGCAGGAAACAGAATTCAGTGTTGTCATATAGGTTATTTTTTTATACAGACATGTCTTATCATCAAAAGAAGGTTCCGCAATTTTTTTTTGACTTCGACTAAACTTAAAATGCCCTTTACTCCCTTTATAAAATTAGTGTTGACATAAAGAAGGTGTCACTTGAAATTTGTTTCTGCTCTGCTATCCGGTTTAAACTGAGCGCGTTGCATTGTTAAACCCAGCTCAGAGGAAATGTTGGGCTCATATTTCTATCAAAAGCTTTTAAACAAATGTTTGAATTTCATAAATTTCTTTCGAGGAAAATGGTTTTCCCTCTTGCATGCCGATGGATTGCGGAGGATCGACATAGTTTTATTTCCTATCTTGCCTCATTTTGTGGTGACCAGCTGCGCCCCGGCCAGCTGTGTAGCTGCTACATAGATTATTGGTTGCATTGTGGTGGGACAGACCACAAAACTGACAATTTCTTAGGCCTTTGAAATGGTAACAAGGTAATCCAGTGTTTGCTGGAACTTTAAACATACAGATTGGCTGTCTTTCTGTGGTTTAATTTTAACCTATTTGCTTTGGACTGTCTCCAGCGTGTGCTGCAGATGGACGCTTTCTCACAGGGCTCTTCAGACTGAAACTTTTTCCCTCTCTCTCTCTCTCTCTCTCTCTCCTTTTTGGATTTTGTTCCCGGGTTCACTTGTGGCCTCTGTGGATCCCCCAAAGGGTAAAAATGTTTTATCGTCTGACTTTGTGGCTCTTTGTCTGACCTGGCAAACTCAAATGATTCTTAGCTGGTATCTTTCAGGATGTCAGGAAAAAACTTGTACTTACTATTAGAATTTTTTTTAACTTGCGTTATCTTCTGGGGAGTTTCGGTGATCCAGATGCAGATTAAAAGCGGAGACTTTTGAAAATGTTCATCTTAAACTCTGGTATCACTTAGTGAGAGAGGGTAAAGAACATGATAAAAAATAAAAAGCTAAACCTTGAGAGTTTTCTATAGATGCAGAACAAACTGAACTGAGAAAGATTGCAGAATTGTAACAGGTTTTTGACATGAGATACCCAAAAGCCCAACCCAAGGATACTAACATTGAAACCTAATAGTATTTACCCCCATTTCCCATTTGCACAGAGAACAGCTGCAGAAGATTTTGTTATTCTGTTTGTGAGCACGCCCTCCTTTCAAAGATACCAAGATGCCTCTTTAAACCCCACCCAGGTTCCTCTTGCAGCATTTCGTTTGAATCCCTGCTGATCAATGCAAAGGAAGGATGGATCAGTGATTACCCTGTGAAAGGGAAAGCATCCCCAGGTCCTTTTTGTGGGCTCTGTAGGAGCTTTGAAAGGGGCCTGTGACCTCGCCTCCCTTCCCCCGTCAAAGGCCTCTTGGGCACCATTAACACCATGAGAGAGGCACTGACTTCCAAGGTCTGCTGGAGAGTACAGCATCCCAACATCTGGAAGGCATTATGTTGTTGCTGCCCTCGGGTGAAACTCAGGGACACGGTGACGGGGGGACTGCGTGTGCATGTATCCGTGTGTGTGCTGACAAAGCAGCGTCAGAATGACTTAATTGCGTTGTTGTGTGAGATTATGAAACCACGACCTCTTAAGAAACTCTCAAATGATGGTGGCATCACAAACTGTAAATAAGCTGACGCAAAACAAAGAGATATACTGTACTCTGAGTGTGTTGGAGGAATGTACACAGTCCTGTATGGGTCTTTGTTCGTGCAACTTGTTTGAACGTCGGCTATTTTGCAGGGCGGCAGGATGTGGAAGTTCTTGGCAACGGAGCAGCTCCATCTGAACCTGGTCTGAAACAAGATGGCTTTGTGTGTATGATCACCATCCTGCCCCTCCCTTCCTTCCCCCTCACTGTACCTTTAAGGTTGGAGGCGCTGCTTTCAAGGTGCACCCCCTCTTTAGCCTCGCAGCGGTTCAGGTCATGCTGCGTACAGTGGTGGTTAGGGTAACCTGACCCTCATGTGCACCGACTGCAGCGTTTTCTCTAACAAGGACTGTTTCAACATCAGCTATGAGAAAGCAAGACGCAGGCTAGCTATCGGGTCCAGCATGAGACGCCGCAAGGTTGCTGGAAGACACTCTTGTGCTAAAATTCTTCATCGTGACACAATGAGAAATATTAACTCCAATAGGCAATCGTATTGCTCTCAGTTCAACCACAACGGTGCTTATAGATTATTTTCTGATCATCTGAGTGAACATTTCAAAGCCCAATGAAAAGTGAAATAAAGGGAAACAGACAGGTTTTCTTCTGAATTTCTGACAAAACAAAACGGTGACACTTTAGTTGAAGGGTTGTGTGTAAGACTGACCTGAGACTGTCATAACACCTGCCACGGATATGAAGGAGTCTTCATGAATGCTTATGTCGTGATGTGTCATTTGGGAAATAATGACACTTTTAATACAAAGTTGACACTTTCAGTTTATTTTTAATGGAGGATTTATTGGAACTTTCCATTAAAAGTGTCATTATTTCTGAATAATGCAAAGTTGACACGCAATGCAACTTTTAGTGCACCTTTCCATTCAAAGTGTCATTATTTACCGAATGACACTTCACGACAACAGCCGAAAACATTTATGAAGAGCCATTAATGTTCATGGCATGTGTTATGTCATGTTTATGACAGTCTCGTGTCAGTCTTATGTACACCCCTTCAAATAAAGTAACCAAAAAACTTCCACTGGTATCATATGTATTTATATTTGCCTTCTTTTTAAAAAAATAAATTCTGGGGGAAATCCAGTTTGAGAAATTTGTGAACAGAGCACAGTCTCATTGCGGAAACAATGTTTTTGTGAAGACCTGATGGATTTATAGAAAACAATAGTGAACAATCAGCTTGAAGAAGACCAAAGAACACAAAAAGGTCTGGGACTTCAGTTCTGGAGAAGCTTAAAGCAGAGTGAGGTTATAAAACAACACTGAACCTTTCACTGAGCTTTGTTAAATCCATCATTTGAAAATAGATTATGACACTACCGCAAACGTACCGAGACAGAGTACCGATCAGAGGAGCTGCTGAAAGGTTGTTCTAAAGAAAACAAGACGTTGGGGGAGATGAATACAAATACATGTATGAAGGCTTTTGAAAGGCAATGCAGATGTTCTAAACTACCTAAAAAAAAAAAAAACTGTTCATTACAAACAAATCTTGATTTTTCTGGACCCTCACCTTTACCCCATTTCTTTAAATGTAGACTTGAGTTTTGTCCTAAACATGAACATATGTCATGAGCCTCAGGCTCACAGCAGATGAAGGCCGTGGACAACCTTCTCCCTTTCTCCTTTACCCTCCTCTACCCCCACGTCAACCTGTCATCTACTCCCCTGCCCATGCTTTGCATCCCAGCCCCCACCCCCCACCCACCCTTCTCCTCTCTTGCCATCAGTTGGTTGTTGTTGAGCAGGCATTTCACAGACACTCCCACCGAGACCAGTGACCTCAGCAGCGGGCAGGAAGTCAAAAGGGTTCAAGTTCCCCCTGTGAGAGTAATCCCACACATTTCTGTGCATTTGATTCAGGAGAGGGGATCTTTGTGGGACTCCGGGGGTGTGGAGTCCCAGCATGAGACAGTTTCTCACTCTCAGAGCATGCCACATCATCTCTGTCAGGGCAAATAGACTGTGATGTAAGAGCTCCTAGAACAGGAGAACAATCTGAAAGACGAGCTAAATCCAGGTGTCCGTATTTCCTGTGAGACAACAAGGCTGCAATGTGGCACTGGAACAATGAGAAGGAAAAGACCGAAATTAGAAAAGGAGAGGAAAGGAAGTAGATTTTAACAAACGGCATTGTGTATGTTTGACTGTTAATGGTTGACAATTTGGCTTGACATTAAGAAACAAAAGCAGCTCTGTCTCCTTATCAAACGTCCTTATGCGATGGAATAATCATTAATTTGAAATACCAGGGAAAACTGGTGGGTGTTTTTTTTTTCCCCCTGAAATGGGTCGATGACCTGGACTGTTTGTCAGTCTCTTCCTGCTGATACTTTGTTGCAATGAATGTCATCAGTGGGAATGTAAACCACCACAGACATGAGTCCTTGCTAGACACACCCACCTGCACTAATCGGGGGAGAGCACCACATGGTTTTTCTTTGCGGTTATGTTGTAAGATTTAAGTGTGTTTTACTGAGATGGTCAAAAACAAGAAATGTTGCATAACAACATTTGAACAGACACAAACAAGCAAAAAAAAAAAAAAAAAAACCTGTCCCCTATGATCATTTGGGAGAAACAATGGATTTGTTCTTGTCATTTTCTTTGTTAATGTTGCCGTATTGAGCTGCTTCCATTACATCCCTTTCAGCTGTGGTGTGGCATGTGAGTACATATTTCATGCAGATCAATGGGAGCTCATTGAATATCTACCGAGGCTGTGTCATGCCGGTTCACATGTTCCCAAATTAAATCAAACAAACACAGCTGTGTTTTTTTTTTTCCTTTTTTACTATACATTGTGTATCCAAAAGAAAAGTCACCACCTGGATTTAAGGAAGCAAGTAGACTTTTCCACTGCAAGTGTCGCATTTATTGGACAATTACTGCCTGGACGATTGTTGTTGATTATTGCCAACAAGTTAGTTAACACTAAGCGATGCAAGCAGTGATTTAAGCAACCTTGTCGGAGGGCAAAGTTGCTTGAAGGTCAGTAATTTGAACCTTCTGTTTCTGAAATGCTTCAACAGCTTTAAGATGTAAATTGTTTTTGGCCTTATTCTCCCCCAAGATACAAGTTCAAACAAAACAGCTTTCTGTGTCTTCCCTAATCATTTCCAGAGTATTCGGGGGGTTTAAAAAAGTCTTTACTTACGGTTTCCCAATGATAGTTCTGGGAGTATTTGGCATGTTTCTATTTGTTTCTGTGTTTCGACATGCCTGGTTTTATTTGATACGTCATTAAGAGGATTCAGTAGAACGTGATCGTGTGCTTATGTGATTTTCTCTTTTGACTCAGATGTGTTGGAGCAGGAGAGATTGCCTCGAGAAATGGGATTTCAAAACACTGAAGGTAAAAATTTTCCATACATCCATAAAAGATGTGGCAATGAACAAAAGATTTGACATTGATTGCCAACCCCGACAACATACGTCAAAGCCTTTCATTAAATTACATTGAGTTGGAAAATTATTTACTTCCTTGTTTAATTTTATTGGGATTTATCTATGAGATCAAAGCAGATTTGTGCAAATTGTTTCAAATTTTAAAAATGTGCCGTATGTGTTCAGCCTTATTTAGGCTGATACCCCTAAATACAACCCAG
Source organism: Poecilia mexicana (assembly GCF_051168715.1). Classification (NCBI taxonomy): domain Eukaryota; kingdom Metazoa; phylum Chordata; class Actinopteri; order Cyprinodontiformes; family Poeciliidae; genus Poecilia; species Poecilia mexicana. The sequence goes on along the minus strand of NW_028263377.1, from coordinate 19,220,031 downwards.
TGGAGCAAATTACCTTTAGAAATCAGCTATTTGGTACATCGAGACTGCCTGTATGCCATTCAATCGTCATATAAATACAGCTGCTGTGGTTCTGAAGGTCCCAGAGGTTTATAAGAGAAAATCAGTAGGACAAACAGCATCATGAAGAGATAAGGGACACACTAGACAGGTCAGGATGTTGTCAAGAAATTTCAAGCTGATTTAGATTATAATCTAACACTGCATATAATGCTGAATCAACTAAAGCAGTCGCGTCATGCTCTGGGGATGCAATTTTTTTAAAAGCAGAAACAGGGAAGCTGGTTACACCAGGAATATTTCTAATGCAGGTTAATAAAGGTCAAACCTGCAAGGAAGCATGTTATAAAGTTCTTTGCCTTGTTGTAAAACCCAATTGTGGCCACTTTGTGCAACACGCCACAAGTCACCACAATGTTTGGAAGCTCCTTCTATGTTCATATCTTTGTAAATCTAACCTGGAGTATTTCAAACACCCTCCATCATTGTGGTGAAAGTAGCAGACCAGTCTTTATCTTGTATTATTGCTAAACTTTTCTCCAGTAGCCTGTGTGTCTAGTCTGCGTGTGCAGCAGTAATTTTGTGACTACCTTATTGATATTTCTTCTGTATTGTTACTCAACATGTTAACCAATTTCCTTCTGTCTTGTGGTTTAAACGTTTGTGCTAGCAAGTTATAGGTTCATACATTTGACTGATCAATTGGAACAACGATTCCTAACCAACATTAAAACTGGTTTTGGGAAATCAGGCTAACATTAATCTCAACATTATTAAAGCTTTATGTATTATGCTTAAAAATGAAAAATGTGTCAGGAATGAGAAATTCCAATTCTGATAAGAAGAGAGGCCCATTATCATGTCAGAGTTACAACAAAGGCAGGCAGCTTCAGAAAGCATGGCCTCGTACCAGTGTTGTGGTACTCGAGATCGGTCTTGGTGTCGAGACCGGTCTTAAGTCCATTTTCTGATGGTCTCTGTCTCGTCTCGGACTCGACTGCATTTGGTCTCGGTCTTGTCTCGGTCTGGGCGCTGAGGACTCGGCATTTTATTTCAAGACCAGTCGAGACCGCAACTGTGAAAATACCACTAAACGTGCAGCATACTGTCCAGTTTCTTTGTTAACATCTTTGTTTTCAGTGGATGCAAAACGCACCAATTAAAATCCAAGCAACTACGTGTTTCTGTTAGTCCCCCCTCCCTCTGCCCTCCCCACCTTTCACTCGCGCGCGGCGCTCCAGGACATGCGCAGTGGTTTTCTCTCAGCGGCAGAAAATGTTTGTCTAATCGTCAGTAATAATAGCGCTGCATAAATAGTAAGAAATCCGATGGCCACGGCTAACTCAGCAGCGCTTCGCTTTCACAGACGGTGGAGACAACGTCTAACTATTTTCGTCACTTAGAAAAGTAGCTCAAAGAAGGTAAGCTCCGTTAACCTGATGTTAGCAAAGCTAGCTGTACAGAGACACAAGACTTTGTGATGAAAAAAAGTCACTCACTGTCTGAGTTATTGTGCGGAGATGTTGACTGACTTGCCGCATATATGGGACAACACTATGTCCAAAAGTCTGCAATCTAGTGATGTAACATTCAGAAACAGTCGATTCTTCTCTACGGCTCTTTACTTACAGATAGGACTGGAGTGTCACTCACTGAGAGCCGTTGTTCTATCAGATTACCATACACCGTCAGAGTAGCATACGTGCAGTGAGTACCAGGCCTGCGCATGCGCATTAAGAAGTCCGACCGTCAGAGGAGTTGTCAGTTCACCATATGCAGCAAGTTATGACGAAAATAAGTAATTAAATTGTTTATAATATGACATAATATGATAACTAGATAGATATACATGCGTTGTCATGGTAACAAAGTGTATTTAAAGCAGGTCTGGCTGCAGCTGGATGCCATACAACTGTTAATAACCAAGTGTATGATGATTTACGTCATGATTCTATGTTGCTGATTAAATAAAATCATATGGTAATGACAGCGTATGCATGTCTGAGCTAAGCGTACGACTATCTGACAACGTATGCTGATCTGACAGAACACCGTGAGTTCGTGCTAAGCATATGACGATCTGACCTGACAGAACACCCGTTCTTTGTTCTAGTAATGCTCTGTGTACACTGCATCATTATTTAATTTAATAATGTACGTTGATATTTAAATTAACAAATAACTAAAACACAAGAACGAAAGAGCACGCAGAGCATGCACATTGCTCTTTGATTGTTTTTGTTCAACGTGGCAGCAGTAATGTCTGCCATGGTGTCAGACTACCTGGCTTCATGTACTGGGATAGAGAGTGAAAACAGTCACGATGAGCGCCTTCTGTTTGGTTACTTCTTGCTTGTTGCTCCTTGGTCAGTGTTCATAGTTGAGCGTTATTTACCATCAGGGCATTGCCTCAATTGCTATGTTTAATGGTACAGACAGTGGTGGTTTCTTATATGAGCAATATGGGCAAATGCCCAGGGTGTTATGTTTTTAGGGATGGCACGAGACCATCACACATTGTAACACAGAAATGGAATATTTAATATTGGTAAAATGTATTAAGTATTTAATATCTAGGTGTTCTTATGGGAATATGGATCTTTCAGACTATTTTTAGAAGCAATTTCGATCATATTTTACATTTTATTGTGTCATGTAGCGCGGGCCGCTGGTCTTGGTCTTGACTCGGTCTCGACTTTCCTTGGTCTTGGTCTTGACTTGGTCTCGGACCCTAAAAGTCTTGGTCTCGTCTCGGTCTCGATACACTCTGGTCTTGGTCTTGTCTTGGTCTCGGGTTAGGTGGTCTTGAACACAACCCTGCCTCGTACTAAATTTGGAGCCAGAACTTGTACTTTGAGCCTATCTAAATACAAATTAATTCAAACTTCATGACTCAGTTCTGGATTTGAACAAACTAGTTGAGGTGTATATTGTAAAACCATCCCAGACTGAAGAATGAATGATTCAAAGTAATTAAAGGGCCATAATTGATATACGATTATCATCCTTGATGAGTGTGTAAACGCCATATTTACACTTCACATGAGTTTCAGCCACTCAATATATTGTGCAGCAATGTCTAATCTGTATTAATCAGTGAGAATACTGTACACCCTGCTGTAGGTAAATTCAACAGTTCAACTTCTACAATGTTGAAACATTGGTTGATTCAACATTCCCAATGTGAGGAAGACTGTCCGAGCTGACAAAGGAGCAAAAGGCCTTATCTTATATGAGGAAGTATTAATGTCCACTGCACAGCCCATTTCTGTATGAGTGAATGTACTCTGAATGGATATTCACATGCTGGAGCTTTTGAGACTGTACCATTAAAACGTTATCTCTTTCAAAGATAAATTGAATTTCACCAGACTTCATTCGGTGTGATTTAGAGCTTACTAACGACCAGTATGTCGTCTGTGGTGAATGTTTGTTACATCATGAATAGGACAATCAGACAGTGAAATACAGACCAGACATTACTGTAAGTTAATATTCCCTCTTCCCAAACAGTTAAGCGGCGTAATTAAAGGGGAGGATGATGCAACGCGATGCTACTCATCTAACTTTGTATTTACGTGTGTGTTGCTGGAGTCAAATACTGCACTGATTTAAATTTCCTAAGCCCATGATACGGAAGGTTTTTTGAAAATCACTTTCTTTATTTTGCGTCTTATAGGGGAGAATATGACCAAATCTCAGTTTAAAGTTATTGCTGCACATTTTGAGAACTAAAGTTTTCTGGAAAAAGGGTTTTTGTTTCACATCCTGTGCGTTACTCCTACTCATAACCTCTTTTCTGGAGCCAGTAGGGGTAAAGTTGCAACAGGTTTGTTGCGGCTTTGTGCTGACGGAGCGGAACAGCGCTCTAGTTCCATGGAGCCGCTTTGCAACTCTAGGCTTGCAAAACACAAAGAGGTAAACCAGAAATCCCACAAAAAAACAGACTTTTAGTCAATCCGTGCAGAAGATCACAAGACCAGGCAAAAAAAAAAAAAAAAATCTGATTTAGGGTGTTGCTTTGTATGTGCCTGAAGGAGTGTAAAATAATTGCAAAATGGGCATCAGCTCTGCTTGGTTCATCACGGATCTTCGCCCACGGGAACATTGACGGGTTTGTACCCAGATGTGTGGGAAGGACACAGAGCTGAACAGTCATATCCAGTGTCTGTGAATTCTTTTGGGCTCTTTGGACACAGTCCAGTCTCGTCAATAAATCTGCCACACACTTTCAGGCACTTGCCGTCAGTGAACCCCTTACTGATTTTGCATGCACTAGCTACGTGCTTCTCCAGCCTCATAAAGGTTTAATTGCTACGATAAAGAGTAACAACACAAGGAAGTGTTAGCTTGTTTTTTTTTTTTTTTTCTTGTCTTGTTTTATCCAAGGCTTATCATAGGGGAACAGGAACCCAGCGATAAAGTAGTGCAATTTAAACAGCACCACATGTCCACAAGGCCCGCTGTCGCCGGGTCACGTCACAGTCAGCCCACTCTGCTTTCTTTGTGCAGTCAATGTGGAAGCTCTATGTGTCTTAAGGACCTTTTTTTATTTCTCTGGATCGGACTCGATGCCAATATTCATACTTTGGTGAAGCAGAACATTCAGATAAAGACAGCAGTGAGACTGGGAGGACATTCAGTGATAAACTTTGAAGCCTCACAATGAGAACATTCAGGCGCTGCAGACAGGGATGGGCCGCACCCACTCAGCACCCAGCAGATAGCCGTGGTGACCTGACCTTCAAGCTTCTGTCATGCAGTGAAAATGTAATTACGCCGTTAACAACGCTCGCCGGTCTTATTCGACACGCACAGTTTGACCGGGCAAGAAACGTTTGCCTATATCGCCACGACAATCGCAGAGTTTAGCGATCTGTAGACTGAGAGAAAGAGGAGGAGTGATAGAGAAAGCATGTGAGTGTGCGGAGATAAGTGCAGGTCACTGGAGTCTGCTTGCCCGAGGGTCAAGAAGGTCAGCTCTGATGTAGGAACGTGGAACGCCGTGAACTGTTGCTGTGTGGGAAAATTCGGATGGAGGAAAGTGGGGGGGGGGATATTTTCAGGTCTGTTTGGGATAATTGAAGTGAGTCCTTCAGCTGGAGTGTGAGTCAACAGAACCCTGGTCATATGGAGAGCAGAGGAGGGGAAGGAGAACGAGGAGATTTGGTCCTCGAGCAGGTCTGGTTCCCATTAGACCAGAGGCCTGGGGTCGGTTTGTTTGTACAGGCAGAAGGTCCCAGAGGAAAGCGCAGGCAGCTTGATGTTGCTCCTCCCCGACTGGGCCGTCATTGAGGGGAATATCAGCTGCTGCACTTCACTCGTTTGGCCCTCTGTCTTAGTCTGCTTTCTGCCTTTCCCCACCCTTCTGGAACAAAGTCCAACAAGGTCCTCCAAACTGTTTACGGATGTTCTCTGTTTATGTGCTCGTCATGAGAGCCGAGCAAGAGTTCCTGTAATACCCTTTGGCCATGATGGCACTCATCCCAACCATAAAATGGGTATGTTACTCACATGTCAGCCTAACGTTCTGGATTAATCATCCTCACCTGCATGTGGCGGGCGTGCAGCGACAGGTCTGTGCCGCTCTCCTGGGTTAGGCTGCATCGCCGAGCTCCCATCTGCCTTTTGGGGCCAAACACAGGCCGATCAATAAAATCTTTTTCACCCCGATTGTAAAATAAAGGTTGCATAACAGGGCTGTGTTGTGTCATGGAACATTTTTCCCAGCCTGCTTTCTGCAGCTCTGTCCTCCTCCGTTATATGTGTTATTACTGCAACATGAGCCTGCAGGAGGTTTTGGTTATGTGCTTCATTGTTTGCCTCAACGCTGCAACTATAAGAGGAAAAACAGTGTTTTGTTTTGTTTTTTGACCGTAGCACCAGCGTTGTGAAGTGAGGGGCAATAAAGTCTCCCAACGACAACACGGCCTCCTGGAGACACATGAACAGATAAAAGAGGCAGGAAGACCGACAGAAGGAGCTCGACTTTGACACCAATGTGGTGTGGCAGACGGGGGCTGTAAAGACCTGAGCGCACCGCGAGTGACTCAGAAGGAAACAGAGACCCTGTGGAGGTTGCGGTAAAATGGTGAGGAAGTTCTCATCTGCTAAATTTGGCTGCATTAAAGCAGTCAGAAGAAGGTGGGCGGAGCTCTTAGAGGTCGTAGAGGAAAGGGAAAAGGATGATGTTTCTCCCTTGGAGCTCCACAGGGAACAGTCTGGGAGTGGGTTTGTGATTTATGGAGGGGAGAACTGTACAGCAGAAGTTTTTTTTTTTTTTTTTTTTCTTTTTTGGTATTCGGGGTTGATCAACGGAGTGGAGGTGCAGCGCAGAACTGATCCAAATCTAGACTGTGAGCTGTACTTCATTATGGTTGTCACAATCACTGACCTCAAAAGGAGACAAGCAAAAGAACTCACTGTTAGTCATTTCCTTTTACAAATTGGACTAAATTATGAGTCTGTCTGATAGTTTTTTAATTAGATTGTGAAAGTAAAATCTTGACTGAGAGTAACTTTGTTTCTACAAACCAAAATCACAGAGGTAATTTAAGAAACATCTATGGGGGTTTTTTTTTTAGCTAAGTGCTATAACTAGTTGAATTCTTAACACCACAAAATGTGGTTCATCTTATTTCAACGGTGTGAAAGGAAATAGTCTTGGTTTTTCTAAATACACTCATGGGCTCCATTTGTGTTTCCAAACTTGAGTTTTCGTTTGCCGTTTATCGTGCGTGTGTAGAGTTGGCTTTACATTTAAAGTTAGCAATAAACTGTGAGCCTGCTGCTTCGCTGGCATGAGAGAAAATGTCTAATCCAGTCTGTTTTAGATTACTCAGATTACTGCCAGTTACAAAGGGATTCGTGTGAACTGTTAATTAAAGCCACAGTTTTGTTTTCTTATCCGGCGGCGATTTTCGTCAGTTTTCATGGAGCGTGTCTCTGTGGCCACCGCAGCGTTGCCAAATTCAACATTTTATGAGCGGATACGTGCATGTAAGACTTTGCATGTCCCATCATTCTCTCTAGAGGGGAGTGAACGCATTCGGTCTGTCACAAAGATGCTGCCCTTATCATACGTGCCTTTAAGTCAGATAGCAGTGCAGCAAGTTGTTTTTCCACTCTTGCACACTTGGAAAACTCTAATGGTATGACTCACAAATCAGCAAGCAGAACCAGACCTGCTGGCAAGCAGCAGCATGAGCTCAGAGTCATCACTTTGTGAAAGTCTTGCTCACAGACGCGTCAGATCTGCTGATGCTAGACCGCCTTTAAATGTGTTTGGGGAGAAGTCAGTTTAAGGGCGTCATGCTCACGTCTCCCTGGCTCATTATGGACTTGATCTGGGAAAAAGTGACGGCGCTTGTCAATGGGGCGGGTATTGTTTAGCATTGAAGTAAGGCGCTCTATTGTATGTGGGATGGATTGCCAGTACATGTGCAAGTCTGTGGAATCTGGATCTGTTGTTACTTATCCTCTAGCCGTTGCTTGAAACCAAATTTTAGTGCTAAAGAAGATATGCACGTGCAATTTAGTGCTTTTTCTGCGGTTTCTTACGACATTTCTCCAACTAAAGTCTTTACTCCACCTGTTGTTTTGCTTGCAAAAAGCTGTATCAGTGTCACCAGAGTCCTTTGGTCACAATGTGCTTTTTCTTCTTCACCCTTTCTATTACTCAAAGTATAGAGAAAGTTACCATTCTGTCGAAACAGACTATCTTTTCTTCATAACTACAAATGCTGTTGAAAGTTGGAACCCAGTGCAACAATTCATGATGTCAACACCACACCAGAAATTCAACCTACAAATGCCAGCTTATCTGAGAGGCTCTCGTTAGTAGCAAGGTGCTTTTATTCGAAGCAAAACGACTTGAAACCAAGCCAGGTTTGCTTCTGAATTGCTGTTTGACAAGCCCTGTATTTAGCTTACCGACAGTGACATAAACATGTTGCTTTATTACATAAAATACAACAGAACTCTGAGATGATTCATAGAAAACAAGAAGAGGAGACTTGTGCAAACAGTCACATGCATTGGATTAGTCGGAAAAAAAAACTGTGAAGAAATCACAACTTTTTTTGTTGTTGAAAGCGCCAACATTGTTCTAAATTATTTATGCTTCTTAGGATACGAAATGTATCTCTTTTACTGATACTTATTTTTGAGCTACTGTGTTTGACTCCTGTTTGCATACAAATAGAGGATGTTCCTTTCTGCCACTTATCTCTGTCATCTTACATTTAAATTTGTAGGCCAAATGTCAGGAAATGCACTGCACACTGAATGCAGCAGAGTGTGAAGCAGAAATAAGAAACCGAAGCGGAAGGTAAGGCAAACATGGGACAAAGTATCATCTGCAGCACAGTAAACAACCTCGTCTTTGCAAGGATGTCGGCTTGAATTACAGTGAAACAAGCAGCTGAAAGAAGATATTTGCATAGAGTGCATGAAAAGACTTTTTAAAACTTCTGACATTAAATAAGACTAAGCCGGTCAAGATTTAGGTCAGTTAGAATTGCCCAGATTTCTGCTTGCTAAATGGAGGTGTGACGAAGAAAATGAATACACTTTTACACAATTTGGGAAAGCCTAAATGAGGATGTCGTTGTTTTGAAAGCTTCACACACATCAGTTTGCAGCGTGTGCATTAAATCCACATGCGGATTTATTTTAAGGTGTCATTTTTAACTCCCTGCTTCCTTGTGTGATATAATAGGTCCTATATCAGGAAGATCGTGATGGACTTCTGCAAGTCGACATCAGTCGTTGGAAAAGTTCCAGATTTGTGAAGGTGCCACGTTCATTTGTTCAAACACAATCGGAGTGTCCAGGTATCTTTCTACAACGTTCAGGAAGGAGACGGGTCCTGTGTCTCAGAGATGAATGTGTTTTTGTTCAAAATGTGTTGGCAAAAACATACATTTTTGTTTGCACAAAAACACTGTATGAACAAAGATGTGTTGTGTGTGTGTGTGTGTGTGTGTGTGTGTGTGTGTGTGTGTGTGTGTGCGCGCGTGTGCGTGTGTGTGTGTGTTTTAACAAAAGGTAAATATCTAAATGTTTTGTTTACTTTAAGAGTTCATTAAAGCAAATAAATTTATGTTTATGGTTAATGTGCAAAAAAAAAAAACATTCATAAAAGCTGCTCTGTACCAGATTTGACCTAAGCTATTTTCTTTCTGAAAGTGGATCCATGCAAACCTGAGAACTTCATCTTAACAGGGAAGCACAGGAGTGACTGCATCATGTTGCCAGGTTGAGTTGCTGCAGAAGGATCTGGTGCACGTCACAAAATCGACTGCATCATGAGCAAAAAAAAAAAAAATAAAACATTATGTGGAAATATTGAAACAAGGTTTCAAGACAGAAAGCAAGACGTTAAAATGTGGGCATAAATGGACCATTATCTTTATAATGCCCCGAAATAGGTAACAAAGTGGTGTGTGGACTTTGTCAGTGATTTGGAGGGGTCATCACAGAGCCTTAATTTCGGCTCACAAAAGCTTGTAGGTTAACCTGAGAATTTGGTCAGATTTTCTGCAAACTATAGAGAGAAGCTTGTAGAGAGATAAGAATAACATTTTTAAAAAATTACGTATATTTTTACCAGACACTATGTAAGCTTCAGAATTTAAAAAAAAAACTAATGCATTTCCTCTCTATTTTGCTATTTCACAGTCATTCATTTAGTAAAGAACCATTTTGTCTCATTTGATGTCAGAACTTGGGCAAGAACGTGGTTTTTAGACGGTGTATACAAATATCTAGTTTCAACTGTAGGTGGGTGGTGTCAGCTCTGTGAAGTGGAATTTTGTCAGCCTGACCTCAGTGGAGTGAAGGCATGAGCAACTGGAGGTGCTCCAGCTGCAGCCAGTAATAAACAGTTGGGGAGGAGAGTGAAATAGTGAACTGAAGAATGTGTGCTGATCAAAGCATTGTTTTCTGGCTAGCATGTGGAAGTTTGACCACAAGGGAGGCAACACTTTGCAGCCAATAATCGTCGAAAGGGGCGCAAGTCTCTCTCTCTCGCTTTGGTTTTTTGCACGCCTGTCACAATGAAAGATTACTGCAAGAACACGCCGCATCTCCACCTTTTGATTTTTGATTTACGAATGCACAGCTATTATGTTCATTAAAAAAAAAAAAAAAAAAAGTTGATGAGTCACTTTCTCAAAGAAGTCTGTCTGGGATGCTGGGACAAAGGCAATCCCTCCCCCAGTGGGGAAGTCTGGTCTCCCGCCCTGTGATTTTTCTGTCCAGGTCTGGCTCATGTTCGCTGCGTGAATGTTTACGTCTGTGTCAGCATTTAACGACAGCGGGGCTTCAGGCTGTGTCAGGAGAGTGTGACATCTACACCCCTGCTTGCCCTCCTGCCATATTTCCTCACGTCCTTTGTGCTTCTGTTTATTGTACATTTTACAGCTTCGGCAGCGCCGCGCTGTGATTGTTCACTTTCAACCACAGGCAGAGAGTTTACGTTGAGAAACAGCTGGATGGGAATAGCGGCCGGACCCTGGTCCGTCTTATCTCATGACGCCCCGACACCCAGCCCCCTTCGCAACACTGACCCCAGGCAGCCACCATCCAGCTTCCCGTTGGGAAGTAGAGGATTACCTAGTCAAGGAAAGAAATGCACACATTTTGAGACGTTCCTTCAAACAAATATTTAGCAATCTGCCTCGAGCCAAAAAAAAAAACTCAGCAAGCATCTTGCATAGCCAAGCCTTTTTGTCTCAGCTGTACAACAACCACATTCCTCAGGCAAAAATCCCAATAGGTGCATGCTTGACCTGGTTACCAAAAGCTTGTCTTACACTCTATTGATCAACTTGACTTCCTGCAGTCCTCTGCTTACAGACATCAATCTAGTTTTCATTTCCTCTATTGCCTCCCACTCTCCGTGTTTGACTGGAGCTCTGCAGAAATCTTATGCATGGACACGCACACACACACACACACACACACACACAAAAAAGACATATCTGTTCTTTGTTTTGACATGCACAAGATCTTTGAAACATCTGTGAGCACGTATTGTGTCGTATCTGAGCGAGCATATAGGGTTCTTTGAAATCCCACCTTAACCACAGGGTCAAAAAAGAAGCAACATCTTACGTGACACTGCACATGTGAGATAACATTGTGTTTAAGCGAAACGATACTTTATAATCTGAACTTGTTGTCCCGAACAAAGAACAAGCCGGGGAGAAAAAAAAATCTAAGAAGCATTTATGTTATCATTTATGTAGAGGACACATATTCGGCTCTGCTGAGGGTTCATTTTCACCTCAGTGATGTGAGATGACAGTTGGACCACAGACCAAAACGGGTTTGCATCGCTTCAGGGCTTTTGCATCGTATCTGCTTCTACGTATAGATGTACAGTAGATAAAAATATTCTTGTTAAAAAAACTTGGATTTATGCTTGTTTTTCAAGGGGTACTTTAGTATGACTGTGCAAACACAGCGCTAATCTGCAGGAAGCCACAAACGTCACCACCTTCACCCCCACTGCAGTCGTACGGCGGGCCTCACGCTTTGCTATCCACTAAAAATGCTTTTCTTGAGTGGAGCAGGAGAGCGGGAAGCAACAGGCACCCAGCAGTAATGTTTAAAGACGGAGGTCAGACAGACATTTGCAGAAGTGGGAACAAACTCTCCAGGCTTTTCTGTGCAAATAAGTTCATTTTATGCGCAAGTTAGATCCTCCAGCAAATGGGTGCAACTGTGAAATGTCACCATACCAGAGAGGCAAGTTGTTAAAATGGTTTCCTTAAAAATGTAGATTTAACATGTGCCTTGCTGACTATATTAATACATGCATATATTGACAGTTTTTATTTTTAGATTATTTATAGTAACACAGCTCAACTGTGTCTCTGTTTTCAGTGGGAACAGATAAAGTGTCCGGAACACACACGATTATTCAGATGTGAGCGCCGCACAACAAACAGATCAAGTTCTTATGCGTAAGAAGGTAGATTAAAAAGTACTAGGAAGACCGTGGAGTTTTTCGTTGGGCGGGGGGTTGAAGTCAATTTGCGGGGTGGACGGATTTCTTCTAAAGCTGTGAGAAGCACAGACATGCGGCTTAAGCTCAGCATTTAGAGCACAGAGGAAGATAAGCCAGCCCGACTCCAGGCAGCTCTCGGGAGAATCTCCCCTCGTCTCTGTCTTCACTACTTTCTTTCCGTCTAACTTATTTCAGCAAGGCAAAATTGCACCTGGATGTGGTTTTATTAAACTATCCTGTCAAGAAACAATAAAGTATCAAAAACAACATGCCATCACGTAGAAGCGTGATACGTTTCCTTCTTTGTATTTAGCAGATCTTGGTCACAAAGTCCTGACTCAACTCTAATGCACATGACCGCCAAAAAACTTGAAGTGCCAAAAATATAGATCTCCTTCTTGGTGTGACCATCTGGGCAAAGAAAGAGAATTCTGGAAGTATGTTGTGCATTTCGTTTTCAACTGGAAGAGAAAGTGCGAGTAGATGTTTCCACAACGCTTCGCTCTCCGTGCGTATTGTCTGTTTGTAGCCGAAACAGTTCCGTGTGTTCCTTGTCTGTGAGGATCAGTGGACACACAGGCACACAAACATATCAGTCATTTATGGGTACAGCTAAAAACAAACATTAGGTGCGCAGTGTGACATATCGGAGCCTAAAGGATTTATTTTTATTCTATAATTAACACACTTGTATATGTGCTTCAGCTTTATGTGGTGTAGATAAAATGGTAAACAAAAGATGGAAAGTCCCAACCTCACACGACTCAGAGCATGAGAACGGCTTGAATGTGCTGCTAATGACTTCCCCAGTGTAATCCTGGGTCTTAAAGGAGGAACGCTCAGAAGCTTCCCAGACCACTTTGCCGTTTTCGAGACTGTTGCTCTTTGAACACAGACCTGCAGAGAGAGCTTCCACTGTCAAAGTACGACTGTCTGCAGCATAAAACCTGCTTAATAGCACGTTTTTGGTCGAGTTCAAACATAGGTTGGTAGACCACAATTCAGATGGAGGATCAAAATACGTAACACTGTTCTTCCTTTTGGTGAATGCGGGGAGCAGATTCAAACGAGTGGCTCTGCATGCAGGAACAAAACTATTTGTTCTTTTGTAAGAGATGAGGCTTGTTAATATCCATGTCAGCGTTTACTGTAATTAAATCTGCTTACCAGAAGACCTGCAGCTGATTAATCATTACAGTTTCCTGTTTCTACTTGCAAAGACACCAAGGTACAGTTCTAGATGAGAGTTAATTAGGCAACCATTTTCCCTTTTCATAACCTCATTTAATAGCTCAACTATGTTGTCTAAACACTTAAATAAAATGCAACATCAGCGTCAGCTCAGCAGGCAAGACTCATAAAAGCAGTACCATCCCACAGCGTACAGGGCCACATGTCTGCTAGCATGTGAAGTAATGCTCATCAGGGATGAAGGGGTGGCTACGGGAGGTTGCTAATAACAGCTGCCAGATGTGCAGAGTCCCCCGAGTCCCGCACACATTCTCACAGACAATGGAATGTTTGTGAGGAGCCCCAACAGGAAGTGAGGTCAGGCCTCTTGACCCCTCCCCTGAAAACCCAGAGAGAGCTGTAGCAATGGGGCAGTTTTAGCTGAGCAAGCCCCTGAAAGTGTGCCATGGCTAGGCCACGGACAGTGAGCATGGCAGTTCATAAAAGCTTCCTGCAATTAGATCACAGGACCTGCTGTCTTTCTGTAGAACGGGGCTGGCTGTAAGAACGGATGGCCAAAGTAATTAAAACTGTTTGTCAATTACAGGCAAATATAACAACTTCTCTACAAACTGTTTTTATTAGTGAGATCCTCCAACCACACACCAGGTGCCAGCCGCAGGTGAGCTGTGTGACGGATTAAGTAAAAATGTGCTTTTCTTTCAAATTCACTGTGACACCACATGGCCCGACGTTACTCACAGTGGAAACCAAGTTGTATAAACCAAAGGATTTTGAAGAAGTGCCATCTGCTTCCTGTCCCGTTTGTGGTCAATTCCAGAGTATCTGAAAGTCACCCACTGTCACGCAAACCTTTCATTTTACAATTTCATTTTCGCTATTTGGAAGTATTTATAACTTGGGAATTTGGGTAATTTCCTCATTCCTGATTTGGGAAACTTCACAAATCTTAACGTGGCACAAAGTAATCCCTGATGAAAACCTGAATCTCTTGCACAGAAGTCAGGAGGGATGTTTTTGCGAGCTAAGTGATGCATGAGAACACTAAGAAGCCCCTTCCTTTCACAGACGCATGACTTCACTGCCACTAGGGATGACTTTCAGGATAATGACTGAAGACATTATTACCCTCCACACAGGAGGCTGGATAGTAGCTCATTCTCTGCAGGCAGCACCTGCAGTCTCAGACACAGCCCAGGTGACTAACATGCTCTGACTTACCTTCACCTCACCCCTTTAACACATGAACTCATAAAATGGGTTAGAAATTCAATGGAAATTAGAGTTGGAAAACATTTCATCACCGAACAACATGGAATTATATTCATATCACTGCCGTGGCATTTCTGCCAAAAGAAGCTGTGCCAATGAGGTGTAATGTGTAATCCTCACGGGCATTACCAGCTCGAGCCAAATTACCACCATCTCCATAGACGTAACAGCAACATAACCTTGATTAGAACATTTTAGCTTTTTAGGGTTGTGTCAAAAAAACAACAAATAATAATAATTTGATCACCAATCTTCCACTTTTAACCCAATATTGCTCCTTTTTATACATACTAAGCTACAGCTGTTGTAAAAAAAAAAATAGTGAAATTAAACTATTTACAATTAGTTTCTAAGTGTTTATGTGTGAGAAGAGAAAAAAAAGACATTTGTGAACATGCTGCTGTAGTGACAGGATAGTTTACAGTGGGGATGCCAAACACATTTACATTTTGGGCCATATCAAGATCATAAATGTCCTCAAATGGCTGATTGTGGCAGAATGCGTTGATAAAACCCATGAACAAATTTCTAAAATATGAATGAATAGCTATTTCTGCCCTCAGTACGTCTTAAAGTTAAATCACATTGAACCACAATGATGTAATTTGGCAGCATACAGGTAAAAAACTGATTCAATTTGATTAATAGAACAATGTTTACGCAAAGAAATGTTACTTGAAAGTGTTCACTTAGGTGTTTTGTTAGACTTTAGAGGGCCACATAAAAAGTTATGGCGGACCAGATTTGGCCCCCCGGCCTTGAATTTGACACATGTGGTTTACGGATAAGGTTGCTATTAATCATATTTAAATAAATAAATAAATAAATAAATAAATAAATAAATAAATAAATAAATAAAAACACAAATTCAACAGATTTCCGCTAAACTGGATCATGGGTAAACATGGGTTTGATCTAGCGTCCAACTTCAGAGGTAAATGATACAGGAATGGTTTCTGTAAGTGATGGGCGTTCATATTTTTTTTTCTTTTACCGTCATACTTCTCTTTTAGGAAGTTTCTAATACAACAGAGATCAAATTAACGGGACAAGAATTGCATTTCAGTTTATGCTGGGTCACCGCAAATATCATCAGGAAGTGCTTTACAAGAGCAACAGGTGTGATACATTTTAATGAACATATAAAGCGAAACAGACAGTAAAAATTATTTTTTCTTTTTTTTAATCTCAGTTACATCTAGTAAGTATGAGTACAGCGGAGACAATTGTTTAATATAAATTTTTTTCCCCTTTCTGCAGTACAGCACCAGCGGTTGTACTTGTGCCACAGTTTGAGAAGAAAAAAGAAGTGAGGAGGTGGAACATCTGGATTTCATTCAGTACGCTACAAAGTGGTAAGGAAAAAAAAAATCCCCCAGAAATAGGTTTATTTTCCACATTAATTCATGTCCACCAAAAACTACGCCGTTATTTTCTAAAACAGTGAATCGCGGCTTATGACGTTTCCACACACCCCACACCGTCTCTCTACCGTGTGGGTGTGTGTTGGTGTGCGAGAGCGCAGTCTATTGTGTGTGTGCCTCCCAGAAGCTCCTCGGCCCCGTAGAGCTGTTGTTCCCAGCGAGCAGCAGGACAATCAGACGGACTGCTGGATTAGGAAGGACAAAAGAGAAAGTGTGATTTTTTATTTTTTTTTTCGATTTACCCTCGTCTCGGTCTCTGTCTGAGTTATGAGTCTGGATCGCATCAGTTCCCGTTTTTTTAAGGAATCATCGCGCTGTCGGCTGAACTTTGCTTCTGTGGTTCAACACAGACCGGTATGGATTTAGTTACCACAGACTAGACAAGACATGCTGTCTAGTCGTCCACTAAAGTTTTGATTGACACCGTTGGTTCCCGACCCCAGAGCGGAGGAAAACAGCGCAGCGTTTTCAGTTTTTAGGTTGTTTTTTATTTATTTATTTTTTTTTACATTTTTTTTAAACACGTGTGGGGACATTTGGACGCAGTTTTTTCACCCCTGTTGCTCCATACTCTCTTTCTCATGGGGTAAGTTGTGCGCTCTTCTAATACATATATATATAAGTTTATTGTGACAGCATGTGCTGGAGCACACGAACAATAGGTTCCGCGCTTCCCGTAAGTATCCTACGTGATACATCGAATCGATTCTTGGGACTTTGCGCGTTTCACAGAAATGTTTCATGTTCAGAACCCCATCGTCTGTGTACTCTCCCCTGATTTGCAATGTTTCTGTGAGTCAAAACGCGCGCAATGATCAACCGAACATCTGAGTTTACGACGAACTCTGGAAATGTTCCAGTGACGAACTCATGACAGTATGATCGCCCACAACAAGCGGCACCTCTGCACGCTTCAGCTCCAAACGCTGCTGTGGGTCCCACGTGACAGCTGTGCTTGTTAAACGTTCTGCTTTTTTAGTGAAAACACTTTGCAGTGATAAATGTCCACGCACAGGTCCATCCTATGCCCGCTGCATCATTTGCCGTGGAGTTGTTTAGGAGCCTCGCAGCTCCTTATTGCCGTTGCGCAGCCCGCTGCGCCCCCTCCTCCCCGCCCTCCACTCTCTGACCCTACGCTCCGATGCTGTCCAGGCTTGTTCATCCGTCACTCTAAAGAGAGCATTGTATTGAAAGGATGTATTAATAAGACAAAAGCCCCCATTATCCCCGTGTATAGGAGTTAATCTCGTGGGGTTTGAGCTGCAGCTCAGAGACTCTTGCAAGGAGTGACTTAACAGGGCACAGTTTGTCAGCAGAAATGGACGTTGCACAAGTTCTTTATGCACACATTTCATCATGTAAGGTTGCCCTGTGTGGTCAAGTTTAAGTCTTCCTTTAAAGATCGTTGTGCCGATGAAGGATGCATGGGTGTCAGGGCTCCAGAAGGCGTCCTGGGAGATTCCTCAAGTCACGGTGTGATAAGATGATAAGGCAGAGGAACTAGTGTTTATTGTCCTGATAAAGAGCCCACATCCTTCAACCTCTAGCCTGTGCTCGACCTGGTTCACACTGCACCGCGTGGAGCTCATTAACAAGCTCCCTGAATCTGCCTGGGCTTGTGAGTGTGCTGTCTAAACTCTCAGCTGCAGCAATGGGACAAAAAAAAAAAACAAAACAAGAAAAGCAGGCAGGGGTCCTGAAAAGCTTGTTTAATTCAAGCAAGCATCAGTGTGATAACATCAGGAATAAGGGAAGAAGAGGAAGCTCCTTCAGCAGAGTTTGGATAAGATTGTTGAAAGGGCTGTCAGCAGACTGAATGATGCTGCAGCTGGATGAGGGCTGCTGTCTTTGTTTCGGGCATGCATGACCACCTCTGGACCATGATCAGCTGGAGACAGGGCAGGTGGATGCGGCCACATGCCCGTCGATATTGCATTCATGCGATCACATGGCTCACTGGGCCAGCAAAGCACCCGCCCAACCCACCGAACCTGACTGCTGTCGGGTTTTTCAACACTCGCCATGCACAGTCCCTGGACCCTCTCTGGAGGGTGCTGTGAAAGGCTTCAAGACTTTGACCACAACTTCTCACCTCATGGCAGCCTGCTGATGACGTGAAGCACTCAAATTGGGCTCTGCAGAGCCGGGTTATTGACTCACAATCAGCAGGTCATCACCTCAGAGTTCAGGATCTACGTGCTGTTGGCCCAGCTCACTCTGCTCCATGGCTCTGTATTCCTCTAGAAGTTGACTGCTGAAATTTGAGCTCTCTCAGGGGGGCACTGCTAAGGGGTAGCGTGAGAAATTAAGACAAATAGATGAGTTGAATCAATAAATAGATGTATAAGTGCATGCACGGATAAATAAATTAATGGTATTTGAGTGGTGGGAACTTGGAATTGTGGGATTTTTTTTTTTTTTTTTTTTATTGAACCAGTTCACAAGGGGGTTGAAGGCGGGATGGATTTTGGGTGGGTGGTGTCCATCCCTGAAGGATGCTCACATTTCAGCCCGGGCCTGGGAGCGGTCCATTTATAGGAAGCAACGAGAAGGCTTTTCCTCTGGGAGCCTGACTTTTCTTTTGTTGTCTTCTGTCACCACTTTATAGAGTCGGCTCATATGAGCCTTGACTCCGAGAGACGATTGCATGGAGTCACGTGCCAGAGCTGACCTGTTTTTTAACCTGGTTGAATAAAACCAGTGTCGAGCCACAGCAAGAAGACTCTGCGTTTCGACAGAATAGAAACCACAGAAAACGCCAGCAGTCGATGCACATGTTCATAGCTAATTTGAGAGGTTTGTGCGGTGATATTAATAGGGGATTTGGACGGCCATTTGGGTTCTCTGTGTTAAGAGTTCTAACTGGTTCTCTTCAGAAGAAAAACACTTTCCTCGGGTGTGGCAAAAAAAAAAAAAAAAAAACGCCTTCTGTTCGCAACTTACTGAAGTGCAAGTCACAACACACAGCTGACAGCATGTAGACTTCTGACTCACAGCAAGCAGCGAGGAGTGCCCCCAATCAGGGCTATAAATATGGCGGTCTTTGTTTTTTTCTTTTTCCTCATTTCATAAACAGAACTGAAAGGAGGAGGTGCTCAGTCTTGCTTGGAGGTAGAATTACACAGATGAACACTCACTGGCCACATCTGTCTTTCCTTTTTAAAACAAACTTTCTTGGATGTAAAGGTTGAACTGATTATTACATAAACAGTTACATAAACTGATATTTGGTGGAGGGGGGGGGGCGATGACCTTTGAAGGTATTATGAAGGTATTCTTTTTCCAGTAAAGGAGCTCGTTAGTGTAAAAGTGTCCTGTTACATTCCTTTCCCACTTAAAGCACTTGGATAAACCATAAGACCCCCCATGGCCAGGCACTGATGCTTGCAGTAGCATGCCAGGATTTCCTAACGCTTTCTTGCATGTGGATAACACTTCCCTCCTCCTCACATTTCAGACTTGGATCGAGCCTCGATCCCAAAAGAAAGCTGCCAGTTGGACGAAAGGACAGAAACGGGTTGATCTGAGTAGCAGTTCTCCTTGTGGGATGTTGCTCAAGAGTTAGATGCACACAAGAACATTATACCTCCAGCAGGGACAATGACAAGTAGACTCAAAAGCAGGGTTTCTGGTTTGTGATGTGGCTGTGGATGGGATCAGCAGCACTTTGCAACCACTGTTTGGGTTGTACTGTGATTTATGACTTAGATGGGAACAACTCATCTGCTCTGGCAGCAGTCTTAATCAGTGTGGTCATGTCGTGGTTTCTTGACTTTTTGTTTTTTGTTGTTTTTTCGGACATTCTCGGAGTTCACTCTTAAGTGATGCTTTGCTGACCAGGTGCGCATTAAGATGATGTTGTTCCTTCTGACATCGTTGGTTCGCCGTTGGACGTCTTTGTTGTGCAGTCAGCTTGTTTGTACAGCTGCAAAACTCAACAGGATTACTCCAAAACCCCACCCTCCGGAGACCCTGAAATATGTTGGAAACAGTCTTCTCGGATGTTCAGACTTTCTCTACAGCTAGTCAGTCTGCTAAATCCATTTGTTTTATCTGCAACTTAAGATTTTGCGTTGTCTCTCATCCCCCGTAAGCTCCTCTGGTCTTTAAATTTCGTAATAACTGACAGACCTCAAAATTGCGCTAAAGTAATGACGTGTTTTTTTTTTTTTTTTTTTGGTTATAGCTGTTATGAGTAAAGCCTTGGGTCTTTGGATGGAGATTTACCAACAGCCACCCACAAGGATGGTCAAAACAGAGACCAGACAGTTCTCTTAGAAAAGACAGCTTCAGTGGAAGTGCAGCCAGTTTGTGTAACTGACAATGGCTCAACCGCTTCCACTTTAGATGAGCCGTGTCAGGCAGTTTAGAGTAAGGGGATCGCCTTAAACTTCCTTGGAACTGCTCCACCATCGTTCCATCATATATATTAAGCAAGTTGGTAACACTTTATTTGAAGGGGGGTGAATAAGACTGTTTAAACTTTACCTTTAATAACATAAAGTTACCTAATTTTTAAAGTGCAATCAGTAATACTTTTATAACAAATTTATATCAGTAATGATTTCTTGGTTAATGTCAAGTTGTCATAACAAAGACATTTTGAATAATGTCAACTTTGTATTAAAAGTGTCATAATTTACCGAATGACGCTTTATGACAACAGTCATAAATATTCATGAAGGCTTATTCATGTTCATGACAGGTGTTATGTCATGTTCATGACAGTGTCATGACAGTCTTATTCACCCCCCTTCAAAAAAAGTGTTACCAGCAAGTTGAAGGTTGTGAGAGGCTCTGTGTAGAAATTAATCCGGGGCCCACCTTGAACCACCACTGACCTCCTGTTGTTATTGTCAATGCTTGATTTTTTTGTTTTTATTTTTATTTTTAGCATTTTTGCCTTCTTGCATTGCTGTATTTTCATCTTCTCTCAAAAGGGTCAAGCAGCCACAGGAGAAGAGGCTATGACTTATTTATAGATCTAAAGTTTGGATGAAATATTTGCTCAGCTCAGACACAAGAGGCAGGAATTATGATCTTGAGCTTTCAATTCTGGCTGTCAACAAAACTGTTAAACTATAGAGGTTTTCCTTTACATGTGAACTAGGGATGTAATAGTATTTGCACAGAAGGTTTGCACCGCAGACCTTCTCTGCTCAGCCCACACGTGTAATGAACGGATCCAGCCTTGTTTTAAACCTACACAGATGCAGAACCTTTATGTGCGTGACTAAGGGGCACAGTTCAATTTTCCGTTGTGCAACTTTAAAAGCACACTCCAAGCTATCAGTTAAGTGTGCTGTTTGGGAACATTAATGTTTCCCAAAGCTTTCGCCACTGTGACGATGGAGAGAAAGAAATCAGCAGAACCAAAGCTCAATGTCAGCATTTTCTAACAGCGGTTATGTAGCTGACTTCACACTGATTTTAATTATTCACTTGAAACCACCGAAGGTTTCAAGCAATCAGATCGCACTGAGAAATCAGCAAAAGCAGACATGCAGCTGTATGTCGGCATTCTGCTGAGAGGAGCCCAAGTTTGTAAACTGTGTTGTTCTTGCATAAAAACAACTCCAAAGGGATTTACATGTATTTTGAATATTAAAAAAAAAAATTAAAAACAACAGCATTAACCATTTTCAGTGATTTTATTAATTGACCAAATCAAGCAAAAAAATTTCCTTCCCTCTTTTTTAAATACTGAAATATATTGATAAAATCATATTATTGTTACAAAATGTAAATGTTCCTTATGCACTCTTGAGTAGAGTAAACAGTTATGTAGATATGTTTGTTTTTCTTTATTGAAACTACTGGAAACCACCCAAATTGTGATGTAAAACCAAAGTGCAGCTGTTTTGCTGACAAGAAGGAACTTAAGTTCCACATATTTTGTTTGTAAAAAAAAACAGTCCTTTTCCTAGGCTATGAAAAATCCCTCAACAAGCCAAAAGTTAAATAACAAAATAATACTTGCAAAAACTTTATGCACTTGATTCTTATTTTTTGGGTATATTCCGTATAACTAATCTTTACAGAACCAGTTTTTTTTTTTGTTTGTTAGGTAAATTAATTCCCTTCTTTAGGGAAAACAGAAAACAACCCCTAAAGTTCTGGGTAACAACTGTAGAGTGTGTGGACATTACAATGTTCCCTCTCCAGGCAACTGTGTTTTTCTTCCACTAAAACAGGATTTTGTTTAATGGATCTGTGTTTGCCAGAGGAGTCTAAAATGTGTTTCCTATAACAGCCAATGAAAAGGAAAGACTGAGGGCTCCATCAAGTAAGATTAATACTGTTGGCCCTGAGGAAAATGCATTCAGGGATACACTGTGCTTTCTTGTGCTAGCCTTTGTGGATTTTTGTAATTTTCCGTCAGATTGCACTCCAATATTATTTATGATGTTTTTTTGTTTTTTTTTTGTATTATTCCTGGGTTGTTTACAGCCCTGTTAATCAGTGCAAAATCAGTTTAATGAACAACCCTAAGGACTTGCAAAACACACTCTGCAATGTATGTTGTCATAGCTCGCAATGCAACAAATAATCAGGCCTCTCACAGCTTTCCCAACAAAACAAGAGAACTTGAGAAAGGGTGGAGCTCAAGGTCGATCTACAGAGTAGAAAATGAGCAAAGAGCCGAAACAAAAGACGCCCAGGGAACTTGAAAACCTTTCATTAGGAGAGATCCAAATATAAAGAGAACAACACTGAAAGGTGTGAGAGGTTCAGGGTGCGTGAAGCTCAGATCAAGCACGATTCATGCCGTTGAGCTTCATGTACATCTGACCTACTGTCTCTCTCTGCAACCGATCTGCCCGAAAAGGAACTGTGCAAAGTGGATGTGCACATCTGACACACTCGAGTCCCAACATTTAGAGTGTGGTTAACACTAGCCC
Source organism: Poecilia mexicana (assembly GCF_051168715.1). Classification (NCBI taxonomy): domain Eukaryota; kingdom Metazoa; phylum Chordata; class Actinopteri; order Cyprinodontiformes; family Poeciliidae; genus Poecilia; species Poecilia mexicana. Next base: position 19,197,208 of record NW_028263377.1, on the reverse strand, counting down.
CCTTTCAGGCACGCAACCCTAACTAACTCGCATCAGCACTTCTTATATGAGGTCTACCTATGTCCCAGACGCAAACAAAAATTCTGCGTAGCTAACTAACGCATGTGGTGAAAACCCCAGGACAGCTAAACACCTGAGATCACATCCTGTCTGTAAAGGAAATGCACAAGTGAACAACAGTATCACCTTTTTTCTGAACATGCACATTTGAGTTGGGTTGGAAAACACTGTTTCATGAAGCAAAGCTCCTAAACTGAGAACTGACGGCCCAGTGTGGGATGTAATGAAGATTTCTATAAAACGGCTTCAAGTACAGGCCTCTTTCAAATGTGCGCTAAATAAATCTGTCTTAATGTGCATTTAATCACTTCTCTGTGGCCCCCATCCTTTGATCTCTGAGGCAAGTTTAAAATTTACGCAGCAAAGAGGGGGTGTTGGGCTAGAGATGATGTGGCTTTGGAAATCAGGGTTCAGAGTCAAGTAGAAATATGCAAATTAGAGCAATTTAAGAACCTGAATGATTTGGAGAGCAGCTTGAAGTTGACAGAAATGGTCTAAGGGTGACTGTACTAATTCCCCATCTGGGAAGAGTGAACAGACTAGAAAAGGAGAGGGGGTTATGGTTCCTGAGGCTACATGATGCCCTTCTTTACACAGCTCTTTGTTTTTACATCCTCTCGCTGTCACAAGTTGCAATAAATAAAGCATTGCCAATCAGGAGAGATAGCATTGCCCGTAGAGCAATAGAAAAAAAACAAAAAACAAGTAACTCTGAAAGTGAGAATTTAAAAAAAAAAGCAAAAAAAATTATATATAGATGTTTTTACTTCAGACTGACAGATTGGATGCTTCACAAGGGCGGTTGTGCTCAAACTGTCAAGAGTTTGACGAGCGAAAGGGTAATCCCTAATTATATGATGAAACCCCACGTATTGGGGACACACACTGCCCCGATGTCTTATAGATTATATGCAGCGTTTGTGAAGCTTGAACGTACATGGGAGAGGACAAAGAGAGAGGAAGGCATGGCGTGTGTGGCTAAAATTAAACATTTGACACAAACAAAAGGTAAAATGCACAACAGGGAACAGTTTAATTTTGCACGAAAAGAGGAAGAGCTTCACTCTTGTCCGAAAAGCTCTGATGCAGCTATGACATTGATACAGTTTTGAATTTCATACTTCTCTATTTAAAAATAGGGATGTGTTTTAGTCCTGGACCTGTCTGATGAGGGACAGTCTCTTCTTTGTTGTGTGTGTGTGTGTTTGTGTGTGTCGTGAATTGGCTGCTCTTTGAATTGAGGTTCCTCTCTAAAGACAAAATGGTGAGATGTTACAAGACCCCATCTCATATTTTACATCTTTGAACACACACGGCCTCCTTCTAGATTACTCTTCTCCTTCACTTTTGGCTTGTCTCTTGTGACCTTTAACAGAAAAAAATCTAATCTACTTCCTACCCTTTTATCCTCTTGCTTCTGTTGCATACATGCAGTGCACAGGAAATCACTGCTAAAATGTGTGAGACTCCCTGTCTCTGTCTTTCCAGATTTTGCTCTCTCGACTTCTGAAGTAGAGCGGTAAGCGCTGAGAAGGTGTCCAGATGAGTGGAGCAGAGGTCACACTCAGAGCTCTGCTGCTGACAAAAGCTGTCAACCCTTCTTTTGATGACATCTAGAGATACAAACATGTTGCGATAGCTTTGAGGACCTGAATGCATTTCTTCTGTGGGTAAGGTGACATTTACTCTGTACTCTAGTGAGAACTTCTGCTTGACTTTAATGCAACAACAGGGGCGCACGATGATCATTTCTGTTTTGCTACAGCTGCACTGCGGTGTAACACCAAAACAAAGAAGCGTGTAGATTCTGACTCTACTGTTTGCTTTTGCTTTTGCTGATTTTATTCCCCCCCAGCTATAGAGATGTGTGGCGCAGGTGTCATTCGAAGGGCCAGAATAAAGTTCAGTCGTGTCACGGCAGCCGCGACCCAAATCCACCTCCTCCCAACAGCAGTTGGAGGCAGGCTGGAAAAATGAATAAATTCTGGTGAACAATCAATAGTTTGGCTGTGCTTATGTGAAACAGTTATCGCACACAGATGGAGGCCTGGGGTCCAGTGATTGATAACACAGCAGAGAGTTGCTGCAGGCATCGTATGTGGCCACTGTGTTTTCTGGTGGCACATTATGACTCCATAGTTCAGCTCGATAAAAAACCAAAAGCCTGCCTCGGGGGGGTCATCTGAGTGCCACGCAGGGGTGGAGATGGGAACGCAAACATCATCATGACACAGTTTATGAATCATAAAGTGGGGGCAAAGACGCACGCTTGTACCACTTAAGGAACTTCTTTTGAAACGTTGTGGGAGTTGTGGTGAAACTTTGTGGTGGGAATAGCTGCGTTTCCTTCTCATCTCTGTGTGTGTGTGTGTGTGTGTGTGAGAGAGAGAGAGATAGACATGTCAACACTTGACTAGGGGAAATTTGTGACTATTGTACATGTTACATGGAATTTTCCTTTCGGGAGACTTTTTCTGCCTCATTTTTTGTGCCCTGATTTTTAAATATAAGTTTATAAGTTTGTACAAAACAAAACAAAAAAATTTACTGCCTTTCTCAGGTTGGCAGAATTTCTGTATTTATAGATGCCAGAATATTGTGATTTTGTTGTATCACTTTTCAAATTTATGAATTTACACACGTTAAGACTATGACGCTTCTTTAAAAAAAAAAAAAAAAAAAAAAAAAAACGAGAAAGCCGTTTTTAAAATCTCCTGGGAGGTTAATTCGCAACATTTAACTTAAATTAAATCACACCTGCTTTCTCATATGTCGTCATGGAAAAATTTACAGGAAATTCAACGCAGCAGTAGAAAACGGCGTATTTCTTCTACTCTGCTTGGTGCTTAATTATTTGACGCATAAAAGAGCCTCGGTCATTTATTTAAGCAATTTTGGGTGCTTTCAAGCACCCAAACGAACCAGAGTTCATTTCCCCCAATTAATTCGGACCTTTTGTGCATTTGAGATCACAATTAAGCAAACTCTGGTGCGGACCAAACAACCGGACCAGCGGTTTGGTCTCGGTCTGGTCTCTGCATCATTCAGGAAAAGAGACTGGTTCTCTGTTTTAAAAGTGTTTTGGTGTAAAATGTGCATCTTGTGAAGGTCTTGGCTGAAGCTGGTGATACAGTGTCAGTATCCACAGTGAAATGAGTCCTTTAAGCTGAATGGCCACTCGGAGAGGAAGAGGCCGTTAGTCCAAAGGCGTCAGAAAAAGATTGGAGTTCATAAATTCACATAGGGTAAAAGATGTTTATCTTTGGGACACGTCATTTTGTGTTATAGCTTAAATTAAACTGTTTGGGTATAATGATCAGCAATACATTTGAAGTAAAAAGAGAGACGTGTAATCCTGAGTACTTTCATCTCAACTGTAAAGTAAAGTAAGGTGGCAGCAATATTTTTGCATGGACACTTTTACAGAAAAAAACAACAACTGTTGAATCATTTTGGGGCTTTTAGCAAATGTGATCTAAAACACGGGGTGCCTTTAAATCTCAACTTAAAACCCACCTGTTTAGAGTTGCTTATGGCTAAATTAGGATTAGAGTGTGGGTTTTGATGTCTTCGATGTTTTTGATGTTTTTATCTTTACTTTTTATCTATTTATTAATTTCTTTTAAATGGTGTTTTAACTAAAACTCTGAGGTGTGAGAATCCTTATTAAATGGCGTTTTGACTAAAACTCTGAGGTGTGAGAATCCTTATTAAATGGCGTTTTGACTAAAACTCTGAGGTGTGAGAATCCTTGTTAAATGGCGTTTTGACTAAAACTCTGAGGTGTGAGAATCCTTGTTAAATGGCGTTTTGACTAAAACTCTGAGGTGTGAGAATCCTTGTCAAATGGCGTTTTGACAAAAAATCTGTAAATTCCGTCCTGTCAGCCGACGGGGCCTGGATAATACCTGTGTTAAATGGACGGCGGAGTCCGGCGACGACAGGCGCTTAAATTCTGTAACAAAAGTATGTTTTTATCTTTGTTTTAATCTTTTTTAATCTTTTTCTTTTTTTTCAAAATCTCTTTGTCTTTCTTACTGTTTATTCAATGTCACATGCTGTTCTTATTTTTCCTTTAATTAAATGCCTTGCTGCTGAAATGTGCTATACAAATAAAATTTGATTGATTGATTTTGATTGATTGATTGATTGATCTAACCACCTAAAACAGGAGTCATTGTCAGACATTAAAGGGAAAATGTTTTGTGTCTTTTTATGCAGAATATGCAAATATCTGTATTAAATTGTACATACTTGGTTTAATTCTTGTCTGTAATTTATTAAACCATGTCAACGAAACACTAAAGGGTTAAAGAGTCAGCAGAGGAATGTAATAAATGAAAAAAAAGTGAAGGAAGAAGAAAGATGTAGGTCACAGTTCTTTTACAGATAAGATGAACCTTTCTATTAAAAGCTGTGAAACTGACAAGGAAAGAACTGATCGCAGTAGTTGTGGCAGAAGTAGTATGGTTCTCTGTGATCATTGTGGATTATTTAATTTCTGTTTATAAAAATGGCTTTCAGCCTGATGTCTCTTAGCAAAGGAAGTCATTAAACCACTGAAGATAAATAGGCTCCAACCGTAATTAATATCCTTTTATAATAATCCTAGCATTAAAAAAAAACATTCCTTTTAAAGTCTAAACACACATCCTTTAGAGTAGCACCAGAAGCTGGATTGGTTGTGTTTGTTATTGCTACAGCGGCTTGTGTGCAAGGAGGATGAAGGGCAGATGGGAGAAGATACGTTACGTTTACGTTTCAGACCACAAACTGCTGAACTGCCACACAGGCTTTTGTGACTCATCTGACTAAACAGCCTGTGAAAACATTTGAATGCAAACAAGATAAGATGCAAATACAAACTGCCTAAATTTCAGCTTTTTTGTGTCTTATCGAAGACGGTTGCTGCAGATCGTGAGGTGGAAATGCCGTCTCAAAGCCGGGGAGCCTCGTTGATCCAAGAGCTTTTACACCAGGAGAAAGTGGAGTGAGGTTGAAGTGCGGTGCCACGGCTCGCAGGCGATGTAATGACGCGGTGTTGCTTCGTATTTTAGAGAGGCGGCAGTCTGCTAATTGGGGCTTATCGGGTGTTTCTGGGAAAGCACCAGAGGGCTTTTGTGCGGTCTTCAGTCCCATGTTGATGGAGGGAGGCCTGTCTCCTGATAGGATTATCAGGTAGCAAGAGTCAGCTTTCAAGCGCAAACCTTTTGCTTCATCTTTTGCATGGTTTTTTAAAAAAAGATTTCTGTGCAAAATACTGTGCAGCTGTGATATGTGGTGTTGAAATGTGGGCAGAGCTGCGACAACACAAACCATTCGGTGGCATGAGTTCATGGGAATGTGCACACGAACACCTTTTGAATCTTTTCTCACATGTGAAATGTAGTCTTGGCTTTTATGTTTTTGTGTTTTTGAAAAGGATATCCTGTCTCTTCTTTGGCTTCCTTTTACTTCTGTCACTTGATTTATATCTTTGCTCTTAGGTTGTTTCTTTTTATCACCTCCTAGAAAATGTCTGTGGGCCTTGCTGCTAAATTCAGGCAGGATGTTGAATTTTGTAGCCCAACTATGTCTTCAGCTGTATTTACAATGCAGGACACGCCAGCGATGCTCTGCTTTTTACATAAATAATGGACTTAAAATTCCTGTACTATTATAAACTTGTACTTCCTTCCTCTTCAAACTTTGCATCTCTATAAAGTGTAACACTAATACTGCACTATACAGTTTAATTATACAGACTGCTAAGTAAAACTTACTTATTTTGTCACTTACATATTTTAGGATCACCAAATTGAATCCTGATAGCATCCAATGATTCTGTGGGTAAATATTTATTTGCATATTTATAATATGAGTAGATGGAAAAAGGCAATGCAAACAAGCAAACCTTACCCTGTGTGAATAAGTAACCCCCTTTGGCACCTCATGTTTAATCATGAACAAACTGTCATGAAGCACAAAAGTCCAGTTTCAATTAGTCACACCCAGGGCTGATTGGTGCTTGACCTTTTGACTTAAAGGACCACTTAAATAAAACCTGTCTGGTGATTTGAAGTAGGATAAAATATCTTTAAAAAGTATCATCTGCAAATGGAGAAAATGTGGAGCCTTCCTAGAAGTGGTCGGTCTGTCAACATCCAAAAGCCAACCCGTGCAGGAGTTCTCAAAGCCCTGAGTTAAGCTAAATATTTATGATTCAACAATAAAGAAGAGACTTGGCAAAAAATGCTATCTGTGAGAGTTATGGTGCGAACAAAACTAACACGTGTCGCATTTCTTAACACACGTCTTGGTCATCTCCAGGACTTTCTGGAAGATGTTCTGTCGAGTGAAGAAAAGAAAAAACTGGAAGGTGTGCGTCCCATTATATCAAGCAGAAACCGATAAAAGAACATCAGGCCAAGAGTTAAACATGATGGTGGTGGTGCGATAATCTGGGGACTTTTTTGCTGATTTAACTGGATCAATGAATACTGGTCACTTTCAGAAAAATCCTGAAGGAGAATGTCTAGCTATGTTCTTAGGCCCAAACACACTTAGGTTTTGCTGCAGATCAGTGATCCAAGGCAGACGATTAAGTCCACCTCTGAATGGCTAAAAAAAAACACACAAAATGACTATATTTTGTAATCTCATTGGCATGATCTTAAACCTTTCGTTTGTGCTTGAAGACAGTTAAGTTTGCTTAAGACAATGCTGCAAGAAGTGGGGGCCAAAGTTCTTCATTTCTAAGACTTATTGGCAATAACTGCAAACGTCAGATGGCAGTTTCTGCTGCCAAGGCTGGCACACCCAGTTATTAGGAGAAGGGGGCAGTAATTTCTCTCACATACGTTGCTTCGGATAGCTTTTTTTTTTCTATGATTAAATTAAATCACAATTTGAAAACTGCTTGTATTACTTTCTCAGCTAATCTTTGTATGCTACTGAAATGTATCTGAAAAGCTGAAATTGTGGGGACAAAAAAGCAAAAAGCGTCTTCACGACTAAAAAAAACAACAACTCTTGTCTTACTTAGACTGCTTGGCTGAACCACTGAAGCTAATTTTCTTTAAGTTCTTTCTGTTCTCTGCTTGTCAGGAACAGCATGACTGGATTTTTGACAAGTTTTGTCTGAATGTGTGACGCCGGGTGTCTGGGTCGAACGTGGGGCACAATTTTAACAAAGGCTTATGGGAAGGAGTGGGGCGTGGATGGGGGTTGGTTTACATTGCAGGGAGTCTGTAGTGCGGCTGACCAATCACCAAGGGAAATCCTCCAAATGGCACATGGCAGGTAGAAGGGCAGGGCCAAATACAAAACACTGCTGCAAGCAAACCAGCCTGTCAGGTTTCCCCACATGCAGCCAAATCCCTTATTGACAGACGGCAAAGACTCCTCTGCGACAAGAGGACCTTGAGTTGTCCACACACAGCAGAAGGAGAGACGCAGCTTGTCCTGCAAAAACCAGACCAAGATAAAACAAAGAAAACCCTGTGGCTTTCTTAGCAGACAGAGCTCTGTGGAGATGCAGCATGAATAAAATCATTATCCTCCAATAATGCAACCTAATGTAATTACCCAGCTGCAGTAGGCACATGTGCCTAAGCTCAAGTCTCGCATTTATGTCTATAAATGGAGCTAAAAAGGATGAGGAGAAGACAGGCCTCCTGAGATGGCAGTTCGATAACAGAGTGCTCGACCGCGAATATATTCCTGTTATGATACAGTGTCAGCAGCCAAATGCATGTGTGCTCCTCCGTTATGAAGACAGAAGGCCGCCGCCGTCCACGCTGAAGGCGCCTATTGTTCGTCGTTCTTTCTTGAGGAAGCACTGTTCTCGTTCTAGCTGGCAGCCAGAAGCAGCTGTTTGCTTAACCTACCTGTACGCAGGGGAATATTTCAACTCAATAATATCAGGGTGTCACTATTGACTTTGTGTGGGGAGGAATATTTTTCTTCTTTTGTGCAAGTTTGCACTGAGTTGGTTTTTCTCTGCGAGTGTTCACGTCACAGATCCTCAGATTCTTGCCTTTGTGTCCAGATGCCGTTCCACATGCCTGATCCCCGTCTGCCTTTGTCCCCGTTCTGTCTTTATCTCCCACCCTTCCAGGTTCTGACTCTAAGCCCAGCAGAAGAGTGAGGCGGTCCAGGCGTAGTTTCCATCCATTTATGTAGAAAAAAAAAAAATAGCTGCAGCCGTCCAGGAGAACAAATGCAGGCGGAGGAAGGAATCATCAGTCTTGAATTACCCTGGGAGCTGGTCTGTAGAGGGATCGTGTTACTTTTGACAGGTTTAAGACACCGGCTTCACCTCTAATTAGATTTCCAGAGCCTCCAACTCCTCTTTGTGCTCAGTCGTGAAGCGTCCATCTGTTTAATTTTTTTTTATTTTCTTACATTTGCGAGAAGGCTGCCCCCTATAAAAGACTAATGGGAAACCATGACAGTGGGTGGAGAGGTCTTTTGGCCTTCAGGAGCATAATTCAACTCAAATTAAGTTGAATTGACTACACAGGTGCTTCATTTGGCAAAAAATTTAACATGGCATAATAGTGCCCCAAGTGAAATTTTTTCTTTTCTTCTTTTTTTTTTATTTTGCACCAGTAATATGCAAAAGTGGAAGTAATAGGGCAAAGCACATTCAAGTCTTAACAAGCATTTTCTGTTAAGAAGCCCCCGCTTCTTCCTGCCAGGTATCTGTTTGATTTGCTGCAGGCTTTTCTCAGCTGACTGGAGGTGGATGGGGAGGTGGGCGGTTGGGCAGGTCAGGGCGAGGAGTGCGAGCTGATCCACATGCTATGCTGAAGCTTCAAGAGGTAGCTCGCTAGAGTGGAATGGCTCACTCCGCACAACAATGCGGTGTGTTGACAGCTGAGTGCTCGGACAGGGTTGGAGGAATGTCCCCTTCAGACTGAGAGAGCGGCCCTTTGTTTCAACGCTCACAGAGGATTCTTTCTTTCACCTGGAGAATGACGTCTGCCTGTGCAGGTTCACCGTTAAAAGTCAAAGTAAATGACTTATTCCACTGGTGAAGATTTGAATTTTCCTTGGGAGTATATTGCGGTGACGGTATGCAAAGTGTGAGCAGAGTTTCCGTGTGCAGCGTGCTCTTCGTTTGTCATTTTTGATCGGCTGGGAAGATAAAATGCAAACTTCTTTTATTGTAGATCTCGTCGTTGTTTGCTAGAAATTGTTTGACTTTGGTCTTAGTCTTTCAACGCTTATTTTTCACAGTTCAAAATAATCTACATGTTACCTGGATACATTAAGTACATTAATCTTTGACTTTCTATTTGCTTATTCTCTGTTTGTTTTTATTTCCATTGACACTAACTTTTGCATTCTCTCTTTCTGTTTATCTACAGGTGACGCACATACGGCTCCTGAGACGTGACTGTAGGACAAGCAGCCCCCGTCCCCCTCCCTCCCACAACTGCTTTACTGTCCTTTCCAAAAAGGCAGTAATTGATTCCCTTGAGGCTCTGCTCAACTCCACAGTTTGAATGAATCTTTGCTGCAAAGCCACTGGGCTCTGCCCCCTTGCCACCAAGATGAGCATATACGATCAGTACTATAAAAAGAATCTGATCATAGAATACTATGCCTGTGCTAAGAACGAGACAGTGGCGAACACAACGAAACTCTATCAAGGTAAAAAACAGCTCGGTGAACTTAATCTTGTCCTCGTGGTCCTCTGCATCATCATCATCCTCGAGAATCTTTTGGTCTTACTTTCTGTCTTCCGCAACAAGAAGTTCCACTCAGCCATGTTCTTCTTCATCGGCAACCTGGCGTTCTCTGACCTGCTGGCTGGCTCTGCCTACATAGCCAATATATTGCTGTCAGGGCCAATGACCCTAGAACTCACCCCTGTCCAGTGGTTCATCAGAGAAGGCACAGCCTTCATCGCCCTGGCTGCTTCTGTCTTCAGCTTGCTGGCGATAGCTATAGAGCGCTTTATTGCGATCACCAAAGTCAAAGTGTACGGCTCCACCAAAACGTGCCGCATGTTTCTGTTGATAGGAGCCTGTTGGGTCACCTCGATTCTGCTCGGAGGGCTTCCCATCTTGGGATGGAACTGCATCGACAACTTCCCTGAGTGCTCAGTCGTGCTGCCGCTCTACTCTAAGAGATACATACTATTTGTTGTCTCCATTTTTACCCTCATACTGCTCTCCATTGTGATCCTTTATGTGAAGATCTATTTGATCGTTCGCTCCAGCCAACAGGAAGCAACCAACTCCCAAGCATATTCGCTTTTGAAAACAGTCACAATTGTGCTGGGTGTCTTCATCATGTGCTGGCTGCCAGTTTTTATCTTGCTGCTCCTGGATTCATTCTGCAACATCCATGACTGCCCTGTGCTCCGCAAACCAGATATGTTTTTTGGCTTTGCCACTCTGAACTCTGCGCTTAACCCAATGATCTACGTGCTGCGCAGCAAAGACATGAGGAGGGAGTTCCTGCGTGTGCTGTGCTGCTGGGGTGTGCTGCAGAGCGGCCGGCCGACGGAACGCTGCCTGGTCCAGCTGAAGAGCTCCAGCTCTCTGGAACATTGCACCAACAAATTCGAACACCAGACCACACCCATCATGCAAACGTGTACCACCTGTGTCTGACTTGAGGGCTTTGTGTGTGCATGAAACAGAGGGACGTGATGATGAGGTGGACAGATGTTAGCAGAGAAGCCAGCATGTGCTGGGACTGGACTTCTGGACCGGTTGGGACCCAGCTGTATGTTGGGACACATTACATGACGCAGAGTGCTTTTCACATAAAACTGTGTGAACTTGTTCAATGTTCAGCTGTGAAACAGGTGTTAAAACATTATTAAAGGCAACCAATTCAACATATGAAAAAGAAAAAAAAGTTGAGAAATGTGAAAAAAGCTTTGTAACTAGGTACATTTATCAGTGGATATGGAGCAAACCATTTTTATATATTTTTTTGTCTTTAAACTTGCAAATGTGTATCAACAACCAAAATCAGGATGCGTAACATCCTAGTTAGATTGAGCTGTGTCAATGCAAAGCTTGCAAAAGTTGTACTTTTGACGGTTAGCATGCAGATGGACCTGTGTAACCTTTGACTGCATCACTCTTCTTTGTAGAGAGACAGGTAGAAATCCACCACACCTTTCTATAAAAGAGGAAGAAATTTGCAACAATGAGCACTCCACGTAACCCAGACCACACTGAGTGATTTTTCAGCAAAAAACAACTAAATATTCCCTATATAGCCTTGCTTAACCAAATTGAATAACCACAACAAAAGTACATAATCTGCTTTATTTAGTGCATGATGAAAATGTAAGGCATTTTTGTAAGTGTAATGTTTTTACTATATACTCCAGCTTCCACCACTAACACTTCTTCTCCCATGTTCCCTCTCAAACTGTGTATCTCTTGCTTTTTGTAGTTGTCTTCTAAATCCTAATTGTTTCCACTGAGGAAGGCCAAACCAGAAAGCACATCAGGTTATTTGGCGCTGATGAATTTCACTCGTTAACGGCTCTCAGACTGATTTTTGCCCTGACAGTGTTGTGGCCATATAGCAGCCGTGTACCAATTTCTGCTTGTGCCTTCCTCTGAGAGAGAGAAAAAAGGCTGAATGTATGAATGAAGTGTCGGAGCGCGCGCCCTCCGTTCTAGACAGTATTATAGATCAGGATTTTGAAATGCCAAGTCACTGATGAGCAGAGAGTGGCATGAACAGGGTAGATCACCCTCACTGTGAACTCGTCTTGCACCAAGAACAAGAAATTAATTAATAGTTTATTTTGCTAGCCATAATGCTTTGCGCGACTAAAAGCGTAAACAACCACTCGTCTTTCCAAAGACCCCACCCGACTCCTCACCGCCTCTGTAGGATGGGAGAAGATCCGGTTTCAAAACGCACAGGAGGGATCTGCCCTCCTGGGAGAAATGCTTCTTCATTCTCTGACATAAAACATGCAACTTCCTCCAGATCTAGGAAGTCCTGTTTTCAACTGTCCTTTTCCTGTTGTTCAGGGTTACACTAACCTTCCTGTAGACAGACATTGAAAACTTTTCCTCTCCGTTAGTATTTTTATTTTTTTTTAAGAGTAACATTTGCATTTAGACAGCCAAGTAGAAATGGTGAAAAGCACTTTGGCAGCTTCAGTGATGTTTAAATTCCCCCTGTTTTTTTTTTTACCCCTTTTGGATGGAACAGTGTTTTAATCTGTATGATTTTCAGTGTATGTCGATGTTTTTGTTTGACAAATATTATAAATAGCAATGTGTAATTATGTTGTATCTTTGTACAGTATGTATGATTTTCTGTGTGGTATGAAATGTCTTGTGTGCAATAGCTTTGTGTGTTCTGTAGCACGCTGCCTGTGTTAAATTGGTACAATCCTAAACACTAATGGAGGTACTTAAACCTTTTGTTAAATGCATTCCAGTTTTATCAAATAAATGACATACCGAAACAAATTTTGCGTGCTCGAGTTTCATTTCAGGCTGTGAAGAAATTCGGAGGCAGCTGGGGCCTCTCTGCAGGCCCAGAGATGTTCTGTTGTTGTGCCTAGATCTGCAAAGTATTTAAAATGCAGCATTAAATCCAAACATGCTCTGACAAGGTCAGAGGAGCACTAGCTTCAACTTGAAAGCTGGGAATCGTGCGTGCAAATGCTGCGTGGGCATTAATCACGGCTTTCTTACCTAATAAAATTATTCAGTAGCTTAAAGGCTAAAGCAAGACCGGGCAATGATGGGAAACTGGGCAGAGAGCAGGGATGATGAAGTGGGGTGTGGCGAAGAAAGCTGTCTGTTTTTGAGATAGTTTGTCTTGAGAGAAGCACAGCATAAAACCCCCTGGAGGCATTTTTTTGGGGGGCGTGGAGGAAGTATTGGGGTGAAGGGAGAGACTGACTTATAGTGGCCTTGGGAGAGTTGGGCCTGTTTCCCGTCAGACATCCAGAATTCCTGGGTGGGAACATTGGCTGAATCAATCCCAGGAGGCTGTGCTACTGGGCGGGCTGCCAAGTCTTAGTGCCTTAACAGATATTAAACCAGATTTGGAAACCTGTAGGTGAGGTTTTAATAGAAAATGTTGAAATCCTCCCTTCGCATAAAACCTCTGTTAGTTATTTCTGTGCTTAGTGTTCTTTGGGGTTATTTAGGAGATAATCTCCCAAGACAAAATGGCACCAAGAGTAAGATTTCCCCGTTTGTGTCCAGCAATAAAAACACACTTTACACTTCCGCCTTCAACATTTTCCATTCAATCGCATGAAGACAGCATATAATATCTGTGTTCATATTTAAAGTGTTCTCGTTGTTGGTCAGAATGGCTCTGTTTGGATAGTGGCTACATGATGCCATCTTGTGGCAAAACAGGCAAATAGCTGATCATTTACGAAAGCAACATGTCTGTCACATCACAAATCTTTTAATTCTCTGTGGAGAGCTTCCAATTTGATAAATTAGAAAATTACATACAATTAATTTCCAAGGCATTAGATAAATAATGGAATACTGTCGTCCAAGTCCAGATAAATTTAGAAAAAACACAGTTAAGTATCCCAAAAGCCTGCTGGACAAAATGTGTTAAAACACATTTAACACTTGGAGGCATCGCAGTTGTAGCATCATACTTTAAGGCACTGTTTATTTCCATGGAACAGACAAGGAGAATTATGAACAGTTTCAAGTACCAATCAGTGAAGGACACTAAACAGCTGATGATAAACAGAAATGGCAACAAATGGTAAGTTGCCCGCATTTGCATAGCATTTTTTTTTTTTGCCAAGTTCAGTGACCTCAAGTTGTCTGAATAACTGTAGCTATTCACACCCTTATGGCGGTAAGCCGCACTGTAGCCACTGCTACCCAGAAGCTTGTCTGCCACCGGGGTCCCAACAGGTGAGGTGGGTGAGCTGTCAAAGGGCACAACACAAGGGGCAAACAAACTGGGGGATTGAACCAGAAACCTTTTGGTTACAGAACGAATCCCTACCCCGTGAACCACAGTCAACAACACAATATAGACCTTAAAAGAATAATATTACACTTCTATGACAGCTCAACCAGAGAAAAGGTCTGAATCATATTAACAATCTGTTAGCTGAACTGAAGAGGGTTATAATGCAAAACCTCAAAACCTCTTTAGGTTTTGAAAGTGACTGCAAGGACAAAGTTTAGAGTCATTCACATTTATATAAACACACCATTTGTTTACTTATGTCACACCCAGAAGATTCCAGTTTGTTTTCAATTGAGTTGAAGAGGTTACATGATACATTTATATATTCGATATCAAAAGTTTTAATGTTATATTGGTCTCATTTATCAGGGAACATTCTTTTTTTTTTAATATTCAGACTGTATGACAAATAGCTAACATAATCTGGGTAGGATCTGAATCATACATTACAGTGAAACTGTAAGCTGATCAGACGTTGCTGTTTTCCTGCACAAAACATCTCAGCTATTCAGCACTGACCTGATAAATGAAGGTCTGAAGTTATCTCTATCTGGAAGAGAAGGAGTTCAGGTGTGATGTCTCAGAAAAGAGGGCGGTTTGGGTTTCCCACCCCGGCAAATATTGCTGGAGTCCAATCTCAGAAGAGTGAAAATTCAATAGGGAGATGAGTGAACTGAAGTGAAAGATATGAAATGCTTTTATTAGACCAGAACCACAGTTGAAAATCTAAATGAGTCAAATACATGTCCTCAGAATTCTTTGAAATTTTCTTGAACCTGATGGAAAGTCAGCCATTACTTACTGGGTAGTGGCTGATTTTTCTCTGTGTAAACAGCATTTAGTACTGCAAGGTTTGGAGTGCAGATGGGGGAGTGGAGAAAGGAATTTCAGAATCTGACATATTTAGAAACTGGGCCCAATGAATGAACCAATACCTCCCTCTCCATAGAACCCAGTGATTCTTGAGAATAGGAACAAAATGGGTTTAAATTTTCCCCAAACTTTTTTTTATTATTATTTCTCAACCTTATGCAAATATGACAAATAATGTTTTGGAAATGTAAATATGCTAAGGTGCAGGCTCCCAGTTGCACAATTTTTTTTAAAATTAATTTTTAATTGACCTGACCCAGAACTTTGTCATCACCATCTGACAAAAAATAAATATAAAATATTTTTTAATGACCACATTAGTGATATTTTACTCAGTTTTACAGACAAATGCTTCTCAACAAACAAAATAAATATTATTTAAAATAAAAAACAACATAAAGTCCATCTGATGGAGTTGACAGTGCATGACGGAGTTGACACAGAACTGAAAGTGGTGACAAACTAGTGAGTAAAAAGAAATACTTGATACATGCGAAGTGATGCAATTTATGTAAAATACATTAAAATGAATTAATTGCACATTTAAGTGAGATTTGACAACAATTTCACTGAAAGAGTCACAAAAACTCTGATTTTGTTGACATCTGATGGAGTTGACGAAATGCCAAACTACCTCAATTTATATGATGTTATTCTGAAGGAAGATATATTGTAGCTCATCAGGTCCATGAAATCTTTACAGTATACTACAATTAAATTTTTATTTCACAAAATTTAATCAAAGTTTTGTAAATTGTCAGTTATGGTGTTGACACATCATGGTTGTGACAAGCAACTTAGGAATAAAAAGAAAAAAAAAACTAAATAATAACATATGCTAACCAGAGCTAACTAGCCCTCTTAGCAAAGGAAGAGAAAGGAAGTGGTCATGGGGTCCTCAGAAGTTCTGGTGCCCCCCAATAATGCCTGATTTTTTTACATTCGTTTTATGTCTGACGGTGTTGACAGAAACTTGGGACAAATTTCAATGGAGTTGGAAAACATGTAAAAATGATTTTTAATTCAGTTTATTGATACTTTTATAATTATTTATATGAATACTTATATTTAATTGTCATAATATATTATCTTAGTATTCCTTTAATTGTTTTAAACTATTATAGTGTATTGTGTTCTGCTCCAGGACAAGGGATTTTACAGACACCATCCACCTACTACAACGCTTAAAATAAAAAAATATTCAGCAAACACCAGGAAAATATACAATGTTGTGCTCACATGACCCAGGTTAGTTTAGTCAGATATTTGAAAAAACTATATTTTGTGTATATTTTATTCAAATTTTGTGCTTTATCCACAGGACCTGTTTTGTCCCTATTCTCAAGAATGACTGAACCGTAACATTGCTAAATTAGCTCAGAATGACTGAGCTGCTTTAGGACACATTCTAAAACACTGCAAAAGGTAGAGAAGCTTAATGTTCAAATGTGGTTTATCTGAAAACAGTCAGCTGATTCATTATGTACCATCAACCAGTTACCTTTTGAGGGGGGTTTTGTCACCACTACCTCTGCGTACTTCAGTGAGACATAGTTGGAACCCTGCATTTAAATCCCATCTGTTTTTTGTTTTGTTTTTTTCCGTTTTAACCTAGCATTTGAAAATATTTTTGCCAAAGTGAAATGTGGAGTTAGGAATGCGTTTGATATATGATTACAATAAAGGAGAGCTACAAAATAAACTAACTTTCGCATACTAAGCGTGTTATAAAGGTTCAAATCGCAAATGCCGAGATGGATATTTCTGTTATTGCCCATTAGTAAACAATATTCTTTTTACTTCCGCCTGTCATCGGACTTCAACAAGTGTGAAACATCAGGGGGAAACCGTGGCTGTTTGTTTATTTATAAACATGTATAATTTGGGCAATATTTAGCCTCCTAATACTAACTGTTCTACTTAAGAGGTCTACATTCGACACATAAAATGCGTTTGTGAGCCCAACTCAATTGTTCAATAGAGATTGTATATTTTATATATAGGGTATTTTACCCATAAGTCTTTGTAATGGTAGCGTTTGCAGTGCCGGGGTTTCCGTTACTGCTGTATCGCTCGCAACTGAGCCGGCTGGATGTGCCAGCTCATTATTGGCATATTCAGTAATGATACCTACCATCCGAAAAACTTTTACTGGCCATTTTATATTAACTTTGTATATCATGTATACAATGACATACTAGAAAGATATAATGATTCCAAACTATTTATGCTGAGATTCAGTTAAAAAATAAGCCAAGATCATCCATCACTCTGAAAAATAGACACAGTGTTAAGCCTCTTTCAAAAGACAGTTCTGCGACAAATCCGCAAACGGACAAAAGAGTCAAGCTCAACTAGCCAGTGAAAGCAGCTTTTCGTACCACTCCTGTCTTCACATCCTCTTACAATCTGCGATTTTTTTATAAAATGTGTAAACACGTTCTTTATTAAAAAAAAAAAAAAAGCATTTTCTAACATTTTTTATATCAACCAAGTTAAAATTATTGCATTGAGAAAACAATAATCAATAAAGGATTAGGATTGTGTTTCCATGTATGAATTACATATTAAAAGTTATTTCCCAGGGCAAGAAGAAGTGAAGCTATTTGGGAAACGGAAGACTCGGCTCTTGCTGGCGTTCTAAGCCAAAAGATTCGGCTCCCGGAAAGGACACGCAAATCCCAACGCTACATTCCGCGCGAAAACACGGCCTGCGCGCCCGAACTGCATAGCATCCACGTTAGGAAGCGTCCACAGACTGGCGGGTCACTGTGGATCCGTGCTGTGGTTAATGACAGCGGGCTCAACCTGGTGTTTTAACAGTTTTAAAGCAGTTTTATCGTGTCTGTCTTTCGGCTTTTAAGTAGCTTTTTACGATGCCATCCAAAACGTCCTTGTCTTTGCCCGACGACGTGAGAAAGAGGTATGGTAATATAAAAAAAAATGCTAATATTGTGATAGGTATGTAGCAATCTATGTTATTTTAGGAGTTACAACAGCAGGCCTGGAAATTTGTCACTTACCCCGCTGCTTATGACTGCTGAATTTCACCGCTTTGCTTGCAGTAGCATCTGCAGCTAGCGTTAGCTTGTTGCCAATTGTCAAATTCAGCTGGTAGTTTTTCCTTCTGATATTAGCTTGCTAGCATGGTTAGCCTCACAATGGATGGGTTCGTGTGCGTGATTTGGCGCCACTCATGAAGTTTTCTTATTTATGTTTTTTCCCCGTTCTTTCTGTTTACGTGATTTCAATATTACGATATATAAGTCAGCGTGCTGTTCCTTTGGGATAACTGTAACGTTAACTTGTCATGTGTTGTCGGTATAGGTTGCAGATGCTGGATGAAGATGGATCTCCAGAGGAGGCAAGTAAAGTTTGTAATCAATAACACTGTATGGCTGCTTCGTGCGACCCATGCTGTAATAGTTATTACGTCTGCTTCATTAGAATTTAATAAAATTAAGTTTGACATAATTAAGGGAATGTAATTGTGTGTTGTATTTTTTTTTTTTTACCTGAAATTGTCATTACTGTGAACCTGTTATTTCAGGATCAGGTGAAAGAGAAGCTAAGGTTGGTGCAGGACTTCCTGCATGATGACGCTCAGGACCAGCTGACCAATCTGGAGGAGAAAATGAAGAATTCAGAAATCTCAAAGGTCAGGGATTCTGTGTATTTATTTCTGTTCTTGCCTAGCTACTTGAATACATATCACTACATTGAAAAGTACATTTGTTTTATTGATTCAGTTGCAAAAATGAAAACTTGGTTTGTTTTTTTCTGTTAAATTTGGTGATGGTAGCTTAGAGTGTTTCTGTGGGACCATAAAGTCCCACAGACACCTTAAAATCACCCACTTATTCGGTCAGGTGTGTGCTTTATTAGCAGACTTCAGCTCATTTGTGTTGTTTGGATGTAATCTCCAGACAGTTTATCAGCTCAAGGAAGCAAGCAGAGGTTTAAGGTTGCTGAGCGCATCCCTGTGTTTGAGGTGATTTTGATAAGACAGCCTGTATCACCTGCTGAAGGTGACATTGCTCCCCCAAATCATCACAAACTGTGGAAGCTTCACATTGAACCTGAAACATCATGAATCCAGTGCTTCATCATTGTTCAGTCTTCTTTTGGCTACAGTTAATCCTTTAATCCTTCCACCTTTTTCCTTCCCCAAAACCTTCCATGAATGTGTTTAGGAACAGCTCTGAGAGAACTTGTTTAAGGATGAGCTTCTGTGGCCGGTTTGACCGTCTGCTGGACAACTGTCAAGTTAGCAGTTTTCTTCATGATTAGCCTTAACCTAACATTTCCATATTAAGAATATCTTCTTTAGTCGGATTTGTAATACTTTGGTTTGTCTTGTCAGATTTATAAGTTTTAATCGGCTCTAACGTCATAATCATATTAACTAATCCTAAGAAGAGTCACTGTGTATTTGACACATTTAAATTCATTTCCTCATGATTTTCTTATTCATGAAGATGCTCCTATAATCTGCCGTCTAACTGTAACTTTTTTTTTTTTCCTCAGGAGGTTTACATCTCTAAAGTTAAGGTCTTGCTGGGCAAAGAGCTTCGTCTTGAAAATGGCTCACATGAGGACGGCGTGGAGCAGAATGGAAAGGCGAATGGGTTTGCTAATGGCTCCCATAAAGATAAAGAGGACGAAGATGTAAATATGGTGACAGAACGAGAAGAAACAGAAACCAAGTCACCAGCTGCTCTCAAAGGGAAAGGTGGACGCAGGAGCAAGGCAAACTCTGAAACTAAAAGTTAGTTTCACACTTGCTCCATCAAATTCTGATTTTTGATTATTTATTTTTTTTATGTTTTGAGAGACTTTTTTAATTTCCTAAACTATTTCGTAGAATCACCGACCAGCACCAGAGTCACCAGAAACAGTGGCAAACAGCCAACCATCTTGTCACTGTTCTCCAAAGTGTACGTAACGGCTTCATGTGTTCTGAAAAGAAAAGGGAGAGTCAAATTATTTCTCTCAGGAAGTGGCTGACATTTAAATGGATTTGCTTTACAGTCAGAAACGCAAATCCGAGGACTTGAACGGAGAAGCTGTCAACGGAATAAATGAAACGCAGAAAGAAGACGACACTGAAGAGGTGATGATTTTATTGATCAGCCGATACGAACGTCTGATCAGGGTTGGACTTTCAGTGTTTGTTAAAAATCTATTTTGCACTTTGTTGCAGACTCAGGAGGAGAAACGCCTCAAGGCGGATTCTGATGAAAAGTAAGTCCTTGCCTACCCGAAAGATTTATTTTTTACTCCTGGAGTGAATTTATTACTTCCAACTTTTGTCTTGTTTTCTGCAGACTTGCTCCAGAGGAGTCAAAATCCAAGATTACTAAACCAGGACCTGCTGCAAAGGTATTGAGATGCTTCTTTTAAACATTGATGCTGTGGTTTGTAACAACATGAACAGCTTCAGTGTTTTTCTTTGACTTATTTCTTTTTTTCTTTTTTTTTTTCTCTCCAGACGCCGCCTCCTAAATGCCCTGACTGTAGGCAGTATCTGGATGATCCGGATCTGAAGATGTTTCAAGGGGATCCTGATAACGCGGTGAGAGCCTCGTGTTTTCAGATGGTCAGAGCCCCTTCAGGGTGGCGTTTAATTCCAGACCTGACTATTTTTAACCTCCACCTTCAGCTTGAAGAGCCAGAGATGTTAACTCATGAGAGTTTGTCGCTGTTTGAGGCTAATGAGGACGGATTTGAGAGTTACGACCATCTGCCACAGCACCGGATCACAAACTTCGGGTATGGAGATCCGGTCTGGATCCAAGCTGCCATGTGCTCTGTGATGGTTCTTGTCTAAGTGGTGTGTTGTTTCTTTGCAGCGTGTACGACAAGCGCGGCCATCTTTGCCCGTTTGACTCTGGGCTGATTGAGAAGAACGTGGAGCTTTACTTCAGCTGCTATGTGAAACCGATCTATGACGACAGCCCGGGCTTAACCAGTACGACGGTTTCCTTCGAGACGTAAACCTTTTGTTGGTTGCTTGGAATTCTACAACATATGCTGCGTTTTCTTCGACTCAGGCGGTGTTTTTGCCAGAAAGCTTGGACCCATCAACGCCTGGTGGATAACTGGTTTCGATGGAGGAGAAAAGGCTTTAATTGGATTCACAACATGTAAGTTCTCCTCTTCTTACCAAACGCCTTACACCATTTAAGCGACTCGCTGACATCGTCTTCGTTTGTGCAGCTTTTGCTGACTACATCCTGATGGAGCCCAGCGAGGAGTACGCTCCCATTTTCGCACTGATGCAGGAGAAAATCTACATGAGCAAGATTGTGGTGGAATTCCTCCAGAAGAACCCAGACGCCACCTACGAAGATCTTCTCAACAAGATTGAGGTGAGTTCTTGCGTGAAAATTTGAGCACTTTGAGGCTTTTTTTTTTTTTTTTTTTATGCTGCGGCGCTGATCGCCTCTGTCCGTTTCCTGCAGACCACCGTCCCTCCAGCAGGACTGAACTTCAACTGCTTCACTGAAGACACCTTGCTGCGCCACGCCCAGTTCGTGGTGGAGCAAGTGGAGAGTTATGATGAGGCCGGCGACTCAGACGAGCAGCCAATCATTGTTACTCCCTGCATGAGAGATCTGATCAAACTGGCAGGAGTCACCCTGGGAAAGAGGTAAAGATCTGTGACCGTGAGCCGACGATGAAAGCTCCTGTAAACAAGCTGTTGTTGTTTTTTTACTACTTTTGTATTTGTGTATTTATACTCCTCGTCTCCCAGATATCTAATATTCCTTTAACATTTCCTAATGCAGCATGCAGCTGTACTGGTAGGTAGGCTTTACTGTGATTGCATTTAGCTTGTTTGTGGCTGTGTTCGTGTGAAACATTCCAAAGCTTGATGCTCAAAGATCCATACCATAATTCATGCTAACATTTTGTTTTTAACCAGGGTTTTGCTTTACATACCAAATTATTTTCCTAGTTTAAATATAGCATTTTTTATCAGTAGGTGTGTGAATTGCTGCCAGTAAAATGTACACTTGGTTTCAGGCCGTAGCAGCAAGTTTGTAAAGCAGTCTAGTTTTTGCTACATTAATGTGTTCACTTTTGGTTTGAGATGTGTAAACTGGTAGTTCATTAAAAAAAAAAAACATAGTTTGTCTCTAGAAGAGGAAAAATCTTTACAATCAAGAGTTCTCCACATTCAATACCTTCACTTCAAAATGCTTTTTCCATCTAGTGTGTGTTTTTGTTTCTCTGCTTGTTGCGTTGCATGGCCTTACGCTGGGGTTTAACGGCCAGAAGCGTCATAACGTCATCACTCCACATGTGATGAGGGGAAACCAAAACAACAGCTTCAAACTAAATAACTGCCTTCCGTTGACAGGAGAGCTGCCAGAAGACAGACCATCCGCCACCCAACTAAGATCGAGAAGGACAGCAAGGGACCAACCAAGGCCACCACAACCAAGATGGTCTACCAGATTTTCGACGCCTTCTTCGCTGATCAAATAGAGCAGAATGATAAGGAGGGAGGAGTCAAACGGCAGCGTTGTGGAGTCTGTGAAGTGAGTTGGAGAAGGCCAACTGGTTTATGCCATGCTACGGTGATCCTTCTCTGCACCTCTACATGAATAAAACGTTTGATTTTGTCACCCTAGGTGTGCCAGTCTCCTGACTGTGGCAAGTGCACAGCATGCAAGGACATGATCAAATTTGGAGGAAGTGGCAAAAGCAAGCAAGCTTGTAAGCAGAGAAGGTGAGGATGTTAAAGCAGCAAAACAAAACACAAATTTAGTTGTTTTTTTTTGTTTGTTTTGTTTGGTTTTCATCTCATTTTGCTCTTTCTCTTTAATGTTAAACTTTGTAATTATTTTCCCTTAGATGTCCAAACCTTGCTGTAAAGGAGGCTGAGGATGATGAGAATGTCGAGGAGGAAGATGTTCCAGCAGAGAAGACCAAAAAGGTTCTTCAAACCAAGAAAAAGAGGCAGACCCAGTCCAAACTTGCATGGGTTGGTGAGCCTGTTGAGGTAGGATTTAATGTTGTGATAACAGGGTTGGATTTTCTATCAAACACAATCTGCATAATGACAAAAAACAAAACAAGATTCACTGCTTGAGATTTTGGGAGTTTAGATGGTTTCAATCAGAAAACAAAATTCTGTGATACCTGCGTTCTGCCAGCAGGTGGCAGTAGCATTACCATCAACATGCATGGAAACCAGCAGTTGTAGGCTGAAGCATGTTTCCGTTAACACGATTTAGTTTCCTGTTAACATCACCATGAAGTGAGGCAGATTTGTTGAAACTCAAATCAATTACATGATTCTTGTGCTTTCTATAACAGAAAGTCAGGTTAGTTATTTGCAAAACATACATCTTGTTTTTTTTAATAATCATAAAATATCCAGTGTGGAAGTGATTCATTTTTATTTTTTAATTTACAGTCTTCCTTACAAAGCACCTCACGTTTTTGTCAAATAGGGGTGGTGGTGTGGGCATGGGTTTTTAACTCTGATTCTCTTCAGACCGTAGGGAAGAGGCAGTACTACAAGAAGGTCTCCTTGAACGATGAAGTGCTGGAAGTGGGAGACTGCGTCTCAGTTTCATCAGAAGATCCGTCCACTCCCCTGTATCTGGCAAGGTATGACATCTCTTTATGTCCTCTAACGTCATCAAGAGTAACCTGCTATTACCTAATGGGATATTCCTCTCCAGGATCACGTCATTGTGGGAGGACAATAATGGGAAGATGTTTCACGCCCACTGGTTCCTCCGTGGGATCCACACAGTCCTTGGAGAGTCCTCTGATCCTCTGGAGCTGGTTATCGTCGATGAATGCGAAGACATGCTGCTGAATTATGTACAGGGGAAAGTGAACGTCATGTACAAAGCTCCATCAGACAACTGGTTCATGGAGGTCAGTTGGTAGTCTTGATGCACTGTGTATTGCATTTTGTCCTGAATTGCTTATTTAGAGGCTCCGGTTATTTCAGGGTGGGGTGGATGTTGACCTGAAGGTGATTGACGACGATGGGAAGAGTTTCTTCTACCAGTTCTGGTATGACACCGAGTTTGCTCGGTTTGAGACTCCTCCTAAGACTGAACAGTCAGAAGACTGCAAGTTCAGGTAAATGGCTTTATAAACTTTAACCTGTTCAATAAGATCAATAAAAAGGCATGTAAAATAATTTGTTTGGCATCGAATAATGCCAAGGATTACTACTTCATTTTTCTAGCTTTTTATGATGTTGTTTCGTTAACTTGGTTACGTTTTCATTTAGGTTCTGTGGCAGCTGCGCCCGTACTAAAGAGCGTGATGAGCAGGAAGTGCCTCGAGCGTTTGAACCCCTGGAAAACGAAGACAGCGACAACAAGGCTCTGTATGCGTTGGCCTGCTTCAAGGGAGAACAGTTCAGAGTTGGAGACAGCGTCTACATGCCTCCTGAAGCCTTCAGTTTTAGGTAACAAAAAATGTTTCCTTGTTTAAACAAAGTAGAAATGATTGGGTTTCTGTAGCTCGAACGGGTAGATATAACAAGGCTGCTGGAGATGAACTTGATTTATATTTGGTGCAATCAGAAGTCCAGTGACTGAGAACAGAGATGCAAACAAACTGTTGGAAGCCAACCAATCACTGACCTTTTTGACTTTTCTGGAAAAGCTACAGTAAATTATGCAAAAGAAACCAACACTTTCTGTACTCCTAGTTTCTGATGTGACCTTACAAGCAATTCTGTCAGGCAATTTGGTTCATCGTTCTGTACTTTATGGACTACAAACAAGATGTCATTCAAGCAACCTGCAAGTTATGAAATGGTCTATGAGAAATCGTCTCGATTTTACTGAGGATTGACTTGAGTGGTAGACTGACTGATCTAATAATTGACATGTGGGTCATGGTCCATACGAACTGTTTTGTGTGGAGCACTTTTTTTATGCAGTAAAGTGCAACAAAGTGATTTATGGAATTTAAAACCATGAAAAAGCATGCAAATCTCTCCAAAGAATAATGAACAAAGTAAAAATGCTTGATGTAAAATAAATAATGAACAACTTTTTCTGTTTTTTTTCCAGTGTGAAACCAGCCAGCCCGGTGAAGCGCTCCCACAGGAAAGAGGATGTGGATGAAGATCTGTATCCAGAGTACTACAGGAAGTCTTCAGACTACATTAAGGGGTCAAACCTGGATGCCCCAGAGCCTTTCCGTGTTGGCCGCATCAAGGAGATTTTCTGTCATCGCCGCAGCAACGGAAAATCGGACACCTCAGAGGTCAAGCTGAGGCTCTACAAGTTCTATAGGTACATGTTTCATTAATTTTCAGGATCTATAAGGGGGGTTTTGTGTAAAGGAGTGAAGAATTAACAGATATTTGTGTAAATAATCAGGCCGGAGAACACACACAGAGGTGTCAAAGCCAGTTACCATACAGACATTAATCAGCTCTACTGGAGTGATGAGGAAGTGACAGTTAGCATGTCTGAGGTTCTCGGACGTTGTCAAGTAGAGTACGCAGAAGACCTGAATGAATCTGTCCAAGATTACTCCAGCGGTGGACCGGACCGCTTCTATTTCCTGGAGGTACGGCTGTTGCCTCTTCTGTTCTTCTGCTGTCAATTCAAATTTGCCTGAACTAAGCATCTCTTCAAGTGTAGCATATGTCTGATATTTGTTCTGTCTTACAGGCTTACAACGCTAAATCAAAGAGTTTTGAAGATCCTCCTAACCATGCCCGCTCTTGTGTTCATAAAGGGAAGGGGAAGGGCAAAGGAAAAGGTTGGTTTTTTTTAAAAAAAAGGCCCTACATGCATATCTTGATGTTCTTGAATTTGTTGCTGACAGATATTTCACTTTACGCTTATCAGGCAAAGGCAAAGGAAAAGCATCACAAGAACCACAAGAGTCTCGCACGGAACCACAGACACTTAAAGTACCAAAATATCGCACCCTTGATGTTTTCTCTGGCTGTGGTGGACTTTCTGAAGGCTTCCACCAGGCCGGTAGGTTCATATTGCATTTCAGTTACCAGAATATTTCACACAAATATGTTGCCCATAATTTCCTCTTGTTGCAGGGTATGTGCATATTAAAAAGTTTTAAATTCACGTTTCTAAAATTAAGTCCTTAAAACGTTTTGAGTTAATTTTAAAGAATGTAAGTCGGCCTTAAATATGCAACAGCTCTGAAATGTTGTGGCAATACTAGTTAAACTCGTGAAACCTCCAGATATCCCGGGTTCTCTTCAGGTATCTCCGAGACCCTCTGGGCTATTGAGATGTGGGAGCCTGCTGCACAGGCGTTCAGACTCAACAATCCTGGCACCACGGTGTTCACAGAGGACTGCAATGTCCTCCTGAAGCTGGTCATGTCTGGAGAAAAGACCAACTCCCTTGGCCAAAAGCTGCCTCAGAAGGGAGATGTAGAAATGTTGTGCGGCGGACCTCCTTGCCAAGGTTTCAGTGGAATGAACCGCTTCAATTCTCGCACTTATTCTAAGTTCAAAAACTCACTCGTGGTCTCCTATCTGAGGTGAGTGTTTTGTTGACTCGCCATGAATATTAATTACATGGAAGACGATCCAGTTTGGATTGCTGATTGAATGGCTCCTCATGCAGTTACTGCGACTACTACCGACCGAAGTTCTTCCTGCTGGAAAACGTGAGGAACTTTGTATCCTTCAAGAACTCCATGGTCCTGAAGCTGACTCTGCGCTGCCTGGTGCGAATGGGCTACCAGTGCACCTTTGGAGTCCTTCAGGTGGGTACCACCGTGCAGACCGCTCCGTTTCTGTTGTGGATGTTTGAAACTGTCCTGTTGAGGCTAAACCAGATCTGTTTTCTCCTGCTCATCAGGCCGGTCAATACGGCGTTGCTCAGACCCGCCGCAGGGCAATCATCCTGGCTGCTGCTCCAGGAGAGAAGCTTCCTCGCTACCCTGAACCTCTGCATGTGTTTGCTCCCAGAGCGTGCTCGCTTACCGTGGCGGTCGATGAGAAGAAATACGTCAGCAACGTGACGAGGTAAAAAAAAATACAACAAAGTTTGACCTCTGCAGATCTCTGTAAGGATTGTGGATCTAACTGTTCTGTTGTCCATCAGAGGGAACGGTGGCATCTACAGGACCATCACAGTCAGGGACACCATGTCTGACCTGCCCGAGATTCGCAACGGTGCCGCTGCTTTGGAGATTTCCTACAACGGAGAACCTCAGTCCTGGTTCCAGAGGCAGATCAGAGGCTCGCAGTACCAGCCCATTCTCAGAGACCATATCTGCAAGGTCAGCTGTATTTTAGTTTTCACATAACCTCATCACAAATTACTGCTGTTCATGTTAAATAATCAATTCTGTTTTCAGGACATGAGTGCTCTGGTTGAGGCCAGGATGCGTCACATCCCTCTGGCTCCGGGCTCCGACTGGAGAGATCTGCCCAACATTGAAGTTCGGTTAAAAGACGGCACTACGACAAAGAAGCTACGTTACACGCATCACGACAAGAAGAACGGACGCAGCAGCACCGGTGCTCTCAGAGGCGTCTGCACCTGTGCAGGAGGTGTGCAAGGTTCATTTACTTGATTTCTAATAGAAATGATGACGCTTGCATCTCCAGCTGATGAAACGTCTGGTTATTTTAGGGAAAACCTGCGACTCTGCCGACAGGCAGTTCAACACGCTGATCCCCTGGTGTCTGCCCCACACTGGGAACCGCCACAATCACTGGGCCGGGCTGTACGGCAGACTGGAGTGGGACGGCTTCTTCAGCACAACCGTTACCAACCCTGAACCCATGGGGAAGCAGGTACGTTTGCTTTCTGGATAAGAATTTCATGGCTAAACCCCAAAAGCAATTATCCAATACCTTCCATCTAACCTGAAGAATTTTCAGGTTAGATGGAAGTTCATTGTGTGGCTCATGAGTAAGATGTGGATGCTTCTATTTCATAATAGACCTAATTCTTTTTTTTCTTTCCTTGTGATTTTAACCTAAACCTGTAACTACAGGGCCGTGTTCTGCATCCAGAGCAGCACAGAGTTGTCAGTGTGAGGGAGTGCGCTCGCTCTCAGGGCTTCCCCGACACCTACCGCTTCTTTGGAAACATCTTGGACAAACACAGACAGGTATTTAACAGAAGCATTTCCCCTCCTCCCCCCAAAAAAAAATTACATTTGGAGATGAAATAATCAAGTGTCTAAAATAATAAACATAAGTTCGTGATCAGAAACGACGTGCGTTTTCTCTCCCAGGTTGGAAACGCTGTCCCTCCTCCCCTCTCCAGAGCCATCGGCCTGGAGATTAAGAAATGCGTCTCAGACAGGATGAAGGAGGAACAAGCTACAGCTGGTGGGTAATTTGGTTTCTGTCTGTTTCTTTTCTCCAAACCTGCATTTACCATTTAAACGTTTTTTTTTTTTGTTTGTTTTTCAGACGTCAAACAAGAGAAGATGGATGTCTCAGATTAATTTCTCAATTTCCATGTTTTAAAGGTTTTATTGCTGATGTTGGAATACTTTTTAAAGTAATTTTGACTTCCAGCTGTCACCAAGTGGCCACTATGTACTATGTAGTAATCATTCCATATTGAGTCTTAATTGTTTTTATTCATGTTGTTAAATGTTAAATGTGGAATAAATTGTATGTAGATTTTATATGTAATATTTCAAATAAAGTTCTTCTGAAATTGTATGCGATTCATTGCATTAATACCAGTAATGGGGATGCAGCTTTTGTACAGACCTGTCATCTTTCACACACATCCAGCTCCGCAACTGGCAATAGCTG
This sequence comes from Poecilia mexicana, assembly GCF_051168715.1. Classification (NCBI taxonomy): domain Eukaryota; kingdom Metazoa; phylum Chordata; class Actinopteri; order Cyprinodontiformes; family Poeciliidae; genus Poecilia; species Poecilia mexicana. The sequence continues at coordinate 19,168,578 of NW_028263377.1, read as the reverse complement.
GAACAAATTTAACTAACAAGGTACACAAATGTCAAGATGATTTATTTCAGTAAATCTAACAATTCTTAGTGTATAGCTTCACTACATACTGATTTTTCAATTTATTCAGGGGATAATGGGCTATAGCCTGAAATCTAAAACCCCAGTATGGGAAGATGCTGAGTCAGCTTTTAGGTAGAGGGGAAACAAGGGCTTTAAATGAATTCACAAAACATGGAAAATGCCAGAAGATTTGACACTACCCAAATAATCTGGAAACTTCAAACTGAACCTCACTCTGTCCACAATCTAACTTCTAAATTACTTTTGTCTGAAAATTATTTTGGACCACTGAGCCCCACTTCTGTTTCGTCCTCTAATGTCTTTGGCGTAACGGAGTGTGGGCCAAATTTGGACATCTGTCTGGCAGCTCTTGAGCGTGTCACTAACCACAGCCCACACCTTGATAACCTCCAACCTCTAGAGTGGCTTTATCATCCCATCTGATTATCTTGCTTAGTTGTGCACATTCTTGCTCAATTTGTCTGAATACTACATTCTTAAATACCCAGCGATTAATGGCTTACACTGCCTATGTTAGTGACAAAAAGGACACTGTAAAAGTTAGTCTTCACCATGATCAGGCTGGTCATAATTTTCTGAACAGAAATTTAGGTTTTCAAGAACTAAACCACAACCAAAAATAAACTTAAGCTCTCAAAAACATTAGGCAATCTAAGTTTATCCTTTTGTAATTACTGAAATAACTTAATCTAATTCCAAGTCATTCTATGAATGTTTACAGCCTCTCCTGTGTAAGAGCTCACCTCTCAGGTAAGGTTTTATGCAGAATTTAAAGAGAAAAAAAGAATCCTCTTTCAATTTTAAGATAAACTATTAAAGTATAAACAGTTAAGTCTAGGTGTATAGTTGATTTGATTTAAGTAAAACTAAACTTTATATTATAGTCTCTGCCAAAGCCAAAGGATATACAACGATCTGGTAGTGACAATTTATCTTTATTTAGATCATAGTCACATTTTACAGTGACAAAATCAGGCATGTTGAAAGTCTAGTGAATCCCTCAGTTGTTTGAAGGTCTGTAAAGAGAAAAAAAAAAGTTAATAAGAAAGCATATTATTAACTTAATACACAACATTAAGTGTAAACTCACTTGGCCCATTCAACATTGAGAATAAGATGATCATATCCAAATCCTGACACGCCTGCGATGGCTCTGGCTGCATCCTCCCGCCGGTGGAAACTGATGAAAGCAAATCCCTGCAGGAAAGACAACATTAGATCAGAAAACCGGTGCTTGTCATTTACAATCATAGTGTATAAAAATCCCAATGCACAATGACGACGAACGGTAATCGACAGAGCAGAGACAGAAAAACAGAGCGAGTGCCAACCTTGGACTGTCCGGTATTCTTGTCTTTCGCCAGATAAATTCTCGAGATGGAGCCAAATGGTCTGAAAAGCTCCTGCAGGTCGGTCTCACGGGTGTCCTCGGACAGGTTGGTCACACGGATCGTGGCGTTGTCATCAGCTGTAAGGGTCAATCAGATTAATATTTTGATGCTGTTCAAGAACTGAAATGCAGAAAGTCCTTGCGCCTTCACTGATACTCACCCCTGCGGTTAGGCTGCATGGACTCTCCTCTCCGCGTTCCTCCATCCCTCAGACTCGGGGGAACGTATTTTCCAGTCTTGGCTTGTGCAGGCTGCACAGGTTCTGGTTCAGCTGGTAAGACACACAAGCAAGCCGTTTTAATCCACAAACACTCTTAAATAATAATGATAATCTGAGTATTAAATAGTGAACAAATGGTACCAGAGCCAGGAGACTTCTCTTTGTCTCCAGTAGAAAGACCCAGCTGTTCAGCCAGCTCCTTCTGCATGGGACCCAGGGTGTCCTTGTATGGACAGCGGGTTGTCCAGTGGTCGCCTTTACAAATACGACAGGACACAATCTTCTGTCCCTTAAGTTTGTTCATGGGATCTTCTTCCTGATCTTGAGCATTTAAGTCCTGCAAAAATGAGAGGAATTAGCAACTCGGGGCCAAGTTACGGATTCTGCACAACGTATGTTAGAGGCTATTACTCCATTTTTCTTCCTAATTTAATTAGCAAGGTGAGAATGTTTGAAGAGTTGTTTTCAAAGTCAAATGAAGGCAAGTTCAGGTTACTAAAATATTTGATCTAACCCACTGTAAAGTGTTCTCTCATCCTTTTATGGATGCCTCAAGTTATTTTTCATTCGTAAGCTGTGAAAAACACTGGGTTCAATAAGTGCAGCGGATTCTCACATCTTTGCTGGATATGAAGGTCATGAAGACGTCGTCGCTGACTGTAGTGGTAGCAACATTAGGACCTGGTGGATCACGCTCAGAGTTGCCAAATTTCTTCCAGTTCTGCAATAAAAGAGTGAAAACATATTACATCATTTGGGATCATTCATCAGGTGATTGCACCTTAGATACAAACCTTCCTTCTGGCAACAGCTTTGGATGCTTTCCGTGTCTCGATCTTGAAGGTGCGCACAATCTAGACCAGAAACAAATCAACAAAAAAAAAAAACATACTAAATATAATTTTATTAATAGAATACTGTAACAAAATAATCCATATAAAATCATGGCTGTATTCCACTTTAAGTCTGCCACAATGTGATCAAATAATTACCTTGGATTTCTTTCCGTCATCATCTATTTTATATTCAGTGACAGTTTTTATATTTCCTTTAATGGTTTCCTTTGGAGATGGCAGAGTGCCTGTTGAAAAAGAAAAGATTCTTCAATAGTTATCTTCAACGCAAACCTTTAAAAAATCCCTATGAATAAGACATGAGTGACATGTCGGACAATCATAAAGAAAACTAAATAATCACTAGTTTAAATTATTCGTGGTCAAACTGCCAAAAGGAAAGCTGAACTTCTCCATCTGTTGTCACGTCTCCTATTTTAGCTTTGTCAAAACGAATATGCTGACAAAAAAAAGCTAAATATTAATCAATTTGCAGTGGCCTATGTCTATCATAACTGGCTTGTAAACGTAGCCTTCCGTGACATGCTGGAAAACACTGCCCGGGTCCCTATCATCATGTCCGCCTTCTAACTATCTGGTAGCAATTGATCCATGTCTGATAGTCATAAAAATGTCTAATAAATGTCGCTTTAAAGCTATTTATCCCGATCAATCAGTGGTTAGATTTTAACTACCTTTTAATGCCCTACAACCACGTGGAAGTGGAAGCCGCCTCGCCGGGCCTCACTCTCCTCCCGCGGACTGCGAACTACCGGAGCTGTGCTAGCGTTAGCTCCACAAGCTAAAATACTCCTTACCTTCATCTCCTTCCTCCTCGACCTGGTCGGCCCAGCTGGGCTTGGAGCTAGAAGACAGAGTTGGAAATTCAGTTTTATATTCGTAAAATACTGTAAAAACAGTCAGAAACAATTAAAACTAGTGAAACTTACTCGTCGTATTCAATCGACGGCATCCTCTTCGTTAGCCTAGCTTCAAGAGGATCGCCGCGAAGTTACAGCACACACTTCCCGCATTGAAACTTCGCAATAAAGGTCTAAAGTGACGCCAATTCTTTCAAAATAAAAGTTTATGGACACAATTTTTGTTCCCTGTCCTAATAAAAGACAATGCAAACAATCATCGTATCAGTATCACCACTATGGATGTAGAAGGTTGATAATTTGGGCTTCTTTGGCAGACACATGTAGCTTTCCTTTGTAAGAAATTCTCCTGATTCAGTGCAGTAAATCTACAATATAATGGTTGAGGAAAATAAAGTAATTAAGATTTTGTATTTTAAGACCATGTTTTACCTTTATTTAACCAGGTAAAACCACATTGAGATTTAAATCTAATTTTCAAGAGGGACTTGGACAGAAATCTGAATTTAACCAAGTTCTTATTAAGGGTTTTCTCGATTTTGCAGATTTTTCATTGAATCTTTGAAAAACATGCTCAATCAAAGTTAACTTAATATTTACCAAGGGGAACAATTATTTTTTTCACAAAGAGAATTTGGTTTGAAACATTTTTTTTTGTCTTTTACATGTAATAAAATGAGGAAAACTTTGAAAAACAGGAAAATCTTTATTACAAACAAATGTGATTAAATGTATTTAGCGCAGAGCTGTTACATTCAGGCGTTTTGCAAAGATACATGCAGCAAAGTTATGTTTAGTCTGAAACCAGGGTCTACTTCCTCATCCTTCTGTGTTGTCTTCTGAGCTCTTTCCGCAGCATGCTACTCTAATACTGTCAAACACAGCCATGTAGAGTATCGGATGGATACACATGTTCAGCGTTGCCAGTCCCTTGGACACTTGGTACATTTTGTACACCCAACAGCTTAGTATGTTGTCGGGGTCATATATCCTCAAGTACAGATGATAGAGTTGGTAGACATGATAGGGCACAAAGGAAACAGCATAGAGGACAATCACTGATAAGACTAACAGGGCAACTTTGCGCTTTTCAAGTGTCGTTATGTTGACATTTTTCCACACAACCCGAAACACCACACAGTAAGAAGTAAAAGTCACTATGAAAGGAACAAGACAGCCAAACACAGCAAGGAACACCCTGTAGATAAGGTCAGATGTCTCGTCAGACGTTTGGTGACAGAAAGCCACACATAACGTGTTGTTATTGTAATTGTGTGTACAAAGAGAAGCAAACTTCAGCATAGGGCTGGAGATGACTCCAACAACAATCCATAAGACGACACTGATGACTTTGACATGAAAAGGTTCCACGTACGAGCGGGTGAAGAACGGGCACGCGATGCCCACGCAGCGGTTCACGCTTATTGTCATGACGAAGAAGATGCTCACATACAAGTTGCAGGTGAAAAGGAACCTCTCGATTTTACACACCGCCTCGCCGAACACCCAGCGTTTCCCCAGTGCGTAGTAGACAATCAGCAGAGGCAGGGAGAGGATGTAGAGCAGGTCGCTGATGGCCAGGTTGCAGGAGAGGACAACACCGGAGTGCCAGTTGCGTTTTTCTCTAACGAGCAGCAGCCACAGGGCAAACGTGTTTCCCGCCAAGGCCACCACAAACTCGACCCCGTACATGGCAGGGAGCACGCCAATCTGGAACTTCTCACATTCAGAGAAGTTGACTGCCATCCTGTTTTCTCTAAAAAGTAAAAAACGGAGTAAGACATGAAGTCTATACAGATTTCAATCAAAAAGTAAAAAAATAACTTCAGCTTACCAAAAAGGCAGACATGCAAACTTCCTACAGCTGTAATTCAATATTTTGTTGATGAAAAGGCTGAAGACAGGAATTGCTCCTCATTCATCCTCTGCTGATAAGTGAGCGACGAGCAGCTCAGAATAACACAAGAGTCACTTCCTTATGCTCCGGCTTGCATTGTGCAAGATGCAGAAGGAAAACTGAGCTGTGACGACACCAGCACCATCCATTTGCCAATATTGCGATATTAAGTCAGAACTTTGTTTAGAAAGCGACTTTACACTAAAAACTAAAAATGAAGAGATGGCCGATTGCAAATCTGCAGATTCTGAGTGGGAATGCATAACAAGATGGAATAAAAATACTTATTTAAATTACAAAATAATAAAAGTGCACATTTAATAAATCAAAAATAATCTAAATCAGAAAGTAGTTTGTTAGAAGAACTATTTGCAAGTGGAAAATATATGTCACCATGATTGGCGACATATATTTTCGCCAATCATGGCGAAAATATATGTCGCCATGATATATACATATATTTTTTAGGACATAGTGGTCCTTTTATTTAGGACCACTATGTCCTAAATAAAAGCCACAATGAAATCTTTAAGGGTTGTGACTAATTCTCTGAGCAAAGCTGCATTTGAAAGTGGAGCCAATGACCGCAGCATTGAATAGAAAAAGATTTCCAATACATCTGATTACACACAAGCAGATATTCAGTTCTCAGAATACCATCAGTACTGATCATAAAAAAAGGATGTAAACTCACTTCAAGGCTTGTTAGGGAAGTAGTTTGAATATTATTTTTAGAGTATGGCTTGCCCACACTCACAATGCCAGTGAAGTGTGATGTGCAAGTCATTTACACAGTTTAGATAATATTTAGATCTGAAGGTGTTAGAACATTATTTACAAATGATTATCAGAACGTTTTGGTTTCATGGTTTAGTGTTCTTTAGTCATAACATACATCTTAATCTAGATTTTAGTTTTTCTTTGCAGTGCAGTTCTTTGTTTAGATTCACAATTTTGTACTCTAATTTAGCTTCAATTGTTCAGATTACTTTCAGAGAATTTTACAAATTGGCATCAGATTATTGATGACAGTAAATATTTAACCGTCATTTTCCCATCCTTATACTTTACATTCACTTTTAATTGTGTTGAACGCTTAATTCTTTGTTCTTCAAATTTGATTCTCAACTGTGAGCCCTAATGTTGGGTTACAAGCGAGAAGCTAAACAAATGTTCCCAATGAAGTTAATCTAAACCAAAAACACTTTTATATTAGAATACCTAACATTAATGAAATTTACAAGTCAATGAAAGGACAAGAACTTCAGAGCAGTATATTTTATCAAAAATTGTTTTATTTTTGTTCTGAAATCGACAACTATAAAGCAATAAAGAACATTTCTGTAGGTTTTAGAATTTTACAATTCGTTCATTTGAAACTGTCCAACATTTCCTCAGACTGAAGCAGTAAGAGCAAATACATTTGCTGCCTTCTGCTGCCTTTGGAAGGTACTACATCCGAAGTCCAAATGAAGGGCGAAAAAAAAGCAAAGTTCACCGCTTTCCTTTTGTCCGTGTGAAGCCTTGCTTTCCGCCTGCACCTTTCTTCTTGAGGCCAGGCTTACCTTTGTGACCTTTTGTCTGAAACTTTTTGTCCTTGTTTTTCTTTCCATCAAAGTTTTTGCGTGGAAATTTAGTTTCCCTCTCTCCAGATTTCTTAGAGCCAAATGCTTTCCCTGGAGGCCGCTTTTTGTTCCCAAATGTTTTCTCCTCATCTTTAGATTTCTTCCATCCTTTTCCGTGAGGAGCTTTTCCTGTTTTGTCTCTGTGGTGCCCCATTGCACCTTTTCTTTTTGGTGATTTAGAATCTGGTTGTTTTGAGGATTTACCAGGCGACAGCTTTCTCTTCTTGGCGCGGTCGTGAGATTTCTCTGGACGCCGCCTCTTCTTGGCCCCCGGAAACATATCTGCATTGTCGAGAAATACATTTTAAGGATTTAAAGCAACCCTAGTGCAACAAACGGTGCACGGCTGTTTGACTTGAGTACTCACCTTCATCTGGTTCTTGCCCCACAGCCTGTCTGTAGTACTCCACATCATCATCGGATTCAACAGCAGCTGGCCGATCGTCCTGCATCCCTGGATCTTCCACCTCACTGTCCTCCTCAGCTTCAGCTTGTTTCTTCTTTATGCCTTCCAGACTCTTTTTCCTTACATGATGAAAATATTTTACAGACTTCAAGCATTAGCAATAAAGAGAAAGAAAACTGCTCAATGATTTTAGGTTCAAATTACTTGTTCTCTTCTCGTTTCTCTTTCTTCGTCGCCACATTTTGCTCCTGTGTTTTCCTGCGTTCCTCCTTTTCCTTCATCTTCGCTTCCTTCCTCTTCAGGATCTCCTGTATTTCTTCCTCTGTCTTGGAAACTGATACAAAAAAAAAAAAAAAACCCAGACTGAGAAACGGTTTTGTGCCAAATGTGCCTGAAGCTAATAAAGAGCTCAGGATGAATCAGTAAGCGTTTACTAGTAGAGATAAATCATAGAATTCATAATGCTATTGTCATCATGTTCATCTGGACATTTGAAGCAGAAACACGCTGGGAGAAACCATTCACTCACTCATGGAGTGGTAAAGGATGTTCCCGTCTCCCATCCCTTCCTGGATCTTCACCAGCTGCAGCGTCATTCGAGGACCGATCTAAAAGGAGCAAAATGAAACGGGTTCAGCTGATCCACACGGAGAGGAGGGATTTGACGTATTCTAGTCGCTTCGTACGCACTTCGGTCAAACGGACAGCGCTCTGCTGGGACGGCATGTTGCCTCTTCCGGAGTACATCTGCGGCAGCTCCGTTATGTTGTGCTCGCCGTCCTGCTCAGGTTCGCTTTCAGACAAGTTTGCTCCCCTGAAGAGTTGTTAAAAGAGAGTTCAGGTAAATTTCTACTTTTGTAAAATGGAAGCAATCTGTTATTTTTCAGTGCCGCGAGAAGAAAACAGAGAATCTTACTTCACCAGCAGTTCAGTGATATCCTCAAACTTGCTCATATTGGGGAACTTTTCTTGCATTAGCTTCTTTATTCCTCGGCTCATCCCCACAGGGACGACTTTCAGGCTACTACAGGACGCAAACAACAACCACAAAAAAACCCTCTTAATTTGTGACTGGGAAAAAGAAAAACCCTCAATAAATAACAGAACTCTGTCTCAAAGTGTGAAGGCGCATCAGCGCGTTTACTTTTGACATGCATCATGATAGTGTCAAGTCGTAATCTGTCATCATCTGAGCCCATCACTTCAAAACGCTGATATCAGATCAATACCTTTACAGATCATTACTTACTAGTGTCGAAACTGAATTTCCTGGGATGCGGGGTCAAAACTGAACAGTACACACCTCTTGATGGTGTTGAGGTTTACCTAAGAGAGAGAGAGAGAAAAAAAAGTTATACCCAAGGCTTAAACTTGTATTGTGCTGAAAACCCATTTCACAACAACAAATCAGAAAGCGTTTACTTTTGAGATCTTCACAGACACTCAGAAGACTATACTGTCATCACGTCGTTCTCAACGTAAGGTGGATGATTTTTGTTTTACTAAACGCACCTTTTGGACGTTTATGGAGGGGAACATGTTCTGGAACATGGTGGCCATGAGTTTTACATGCATGCCATCCACTCCAAAGTTGCTGAGGATGAGAAGTGGATGGTGGGTGAACTGCTGCTCATGCATCCTGTGCTTCTTCAAAGATGAAACCACGTCTTTGATAAGGGAATACTGGAAAGGGAAAAATAAAATATAAAAGTACTGAATACATGTTGATTTATAATTAAAAGGGGGTCATCAAATGGCTTTTGTAGATTGGGTTCGTCAGTGCGTTTACTTGAAAAACATCACTTTACAATCAAGTTTCTGTGCGTCATCATGTGAACCCGGAAAATTTGACGTGGATGCTACAAAACTTACCTTGAGGACCTTAAAATATAGCATGGGGCCTTTGGGAAGTCGAGCGAGTCTCTGGAAGGAGAAAGAAAATTAAACTGATGGTGACGCAGTCTTGACGTGACAAAACTGTATGTAGATCCTGATCAGATTCAGGTCTCACCATGTTGATGGTGTCGGGAGTTTTGCCAAAGATAACGAAGTGGGTCACTCCCAGGGGTCCTGCTACCGACACAAAATCCTTAAGGAGATTTTTTTTCCGTACCTGGATGTTAAACAGAAGACAAAGGCACAAACATGAGTAGATGAGTGGGTTGTTAAAGCTTAAACTGGCTTTCAGAGGAGGACAGACCTTCAGAGAGACTGCGGTGTAAGGTTGCATGACTTTCCTCATGTCCTGGACGAGCTGACCCACGTTTTTTCCAACCTGACCCCGATGAAACACGAAGGAGTGGGGCACAGACCTGTAGGCATCCTCAGCCACGTGGACAGCTTGGGCTCGAGATTTCTTCTGGTTTTTAGTCTAATGAAAAAGAAAACATGAACAGAGCTCATTACTACGGTTTAATATCCAAGACGCACGTTTCTTACACAACGCGAACTATGAACGTGATACAAATTTACAACCCAACACATATACATAAATGTCTCTCCACCAGAGCTAGATATCATAAAACAAGGCTTTTTACCAAAAACAAATCAATACGCACGCCTATGTAAATGGTTATTAGCCATTAGCTCCCATGCTATGTCTGGCACTTACCTTTGATTTCCCCATGATTTAACTTGAAGCCGACTGAATGGTTTCACCATAAAAACTCGAAAAATGTTGCTAAAGTATATATAGGCTAACCATACTGATTACATAAACTGCCTCAGCTAAATGTTTCAAATCACTAAAGTTGAAATAATCAGCTTTAAAGCGGACTACGTTCTCTCCACATGGCGTTCTCGCTATGTGCAGCACACTAATATGTCCGTGCTTCACGTTCAAGCTTGCTAGTTCCGAGCTATAGATTATAGTTTGACCACAAGAGGGCAGAAGAAAAGCGCACAATGAAAGGTAGAAATCTTTTTGACCACTAGAGGACAGAAGACGTGCAAATCGTAAGGTCAAACTCATGTAGTTATTGTATTGCAGAAAACAGAAATAAATGCATGAGTTCAATGAATAAGTAAGAAAATTGAATTATCTATAAATCCATCTTACTATATTTTAAGCAGAGAAAACCTCTTGTGTGCTTTAAAATTGCAGAACAAAATAAAGTACATACATCAACACTTGTGAAACCACATGCTTTACATCTCTGTCGATCAGAAACAGATACACACGAATAAGATGCATTTTTGGGAGTTGCGCTTACTAACATTCACAACTGCCCTCATATGTGGAGGAACCAAAATAGGTCTATGTCAAATGTTACTTTACAACAGCCCATGCAGTATTAAACAAAGTCATTCACAGGTTACATTATATGAAATAGATATCAAGCCCTAAAAACCAGATTCTCTCCTCACAATTTGAACAGAGGCAATGCATGTGTGATTTGTGTCTTGTTTTGATTATTCTTGCCCATTTCCTGCAATAGCAAGAAAGGTATAAACATATGATTTAAGGTTTAAAATGTACGTATTATTCGCAGCAACAAAAACTCTACACAAACACAAACAAAGATTTAAGCAAAAATGCCTAACTGAATGTTTATTTTTTTAATAAAACCAGTCTTCATTGAAGATGGGCATCGTCTGTGAAGTGAGTTGTGGGTATGACTCGAAGCTACAGCTTCAGCACAATGCCTTAGTGCTCTTGTCTGTCGTAATAGTGAGTTCATGGCAGGCAGGATAGCAGATGATGACAGAGGGAGGAGACATTCAGATTCCTGCTCTGAGTACAAAGCTGAGCCTGCAAGGCGGTGGCACTGGGATACTTTGTAATTACCTATCTCTTTCTTTAGAGATCTTGACACAGGAGGAACTCAGCCGACCAAGAGCAAATGTGGCTTCTGAGAAACCTGACTGCTGATTTGATCCAAACCTAAACACTTTCAGATTTGATTTTATTAATTCAAAGTGTGCAACTTTTAAACTTTTAAAAATATTTTGACATTACTTTGGGCTGCTGCTGCTGCTGCTGGAGAAAAGGACATTTGTTGTACATTTCATTTGCAAAGGTAAGTTATTAAAATGTCCAACTTTGTTCAGAAGAATGTTTAAGCCTTGCATATATATATATTTATATATGTATGTATATATATATATATATATATATATATATATATATATATATATATATATATATATATATATATATATATATATATATATATATATATATATATATATATATATATATATATACAACAACAACAGTTGTCTCAACATCAAATAAAACATTGCTATGGATATTTGTCATTGAGACGCTTGTGTAATTCAAGATCATGTATCAGTGGTTTCCTGTTCGCTTTGCTCATGATTTTGTCAGGTTATCTGCGCTGTTGATCCAGAGATGGGTGGATGTTGGTTTTGTCTGGTTTCTGTTGGCTGTCATCCTCTTTGTTGTTGATATGCCAATTTTCAGGAAGGTGAGAAATGCAAGAACAAATGGTATGTGAGGGAAGCCTCTAATTCTGCAGCATAAAATGTAAAATACAAAACCAGAGCTTGATAATTCAAACCAGGTTTATTTCTAGTCAAATTGCCCTTATCAAAATACACCCCTGATGGGACACCAAAGAGAATTGGATTTTGGGGCCATCAGTCACCACAACATTTCTGCCTGTCTAATGTAACCATTATCGCCCTTTACAGATTTAAAGTTTTACTGCCCATGCTACTATTTACATTCTTTTCATTCATGTTTTGTGTTGCTTTAACAGATTCGTTTTACATCACATATAAACTGATTGGTGCTTAAGATGAAATATAAAAGTGTAAATATATTCAAATGACATTTTGTTAGTTCTGAGAGAAATGATTTTGTTGAGTCTGGAGCTCATAAGTTACTGTCTTAACAGAGGATGGCAATAAGCTAGCATAACACAACTTGATCTCCATCTTGTCCTCTTAGAAGTTGATGTCAGATGACCTCTGGGAAAGTCAAACATTTTTCCTAATGTAGGCATAAATCGTTTCTTTACTTCTCTGGTTTGAGTGATTGCATTAAGGGGAAAGGAAGAACCTTAATCCTTATAACAACAAAACAGTAAACTCTGAAAAAACACACACTATTCCCATTTATAATAAACATTTTAAAAATGAAGGATCACAGTTTTTGTTTTCTTTAAAACAAAAACTTTTGAAGGCCTTTTGTTGGTTTGCAAATGCTTATTTTGCCTTGCATGTCCTCAAGAAACTTATCTCCTTATGCACACTGTCAAAGATGGCCAGTTCTTTGTATGGGATATATTCTCATCATCATTCTTCCTCTTTCACCATCAGGTTGTCCTCAAATATTCGACTGATTAATGGATATGACACTGGCAACATCTCTCACCCTTTTCTTCATCCTTTGCGTGACTACTCATAAAGCTGGAGCGTCATCGGGTCTGAAAGCACGTCGTTGCTCCTACACCTTCATTGTGCCACAGCAAAAAATCACAGGAGCTCTGTGTTTGAACACGCACTCTTCAATGCCCAACCAATCAGAGATAGCCGCTCTGCAGTTGGCACTCAGACGACAGCAGAAGCAACTGGAGAAGCTCCAGAGTCAAATGGAGCATGAAGGGTCTCTTGCCGCAGAGGTGAGAGCCTTGCGCAAAGAGAGCAGCGGCATGAATTCCCGAATTGCCCAACTTTACGCCCAGCTGCTGCATGAAGTCATCCATAAGAAGGACCAGGCTTTGGAGCACCAGAGGTTGGAGAGCCTCCTCCTGAATGCGACGACACATGTGAGCCAAGAGTTGCGTAGAATGCAACATCTTACAATTGGTTGAGATACCGAGCTCATCTTCATGTTTTTCTGCTTGTGGCGGGGAACTACAGGCTTTGCAGGTGTCCAGTAGCTACAGGGAACTGGAGAAGAAATATGGAGCACTCACCTCCATGATGAGCTCCCAGAACCAGGTTATCACCAAACTGGAGAAACAGTGCCAGTGCAGGGACTCCAGTCAGCCCTCGGTGGTAAGAAGCATGCTGCTTTTTTTTTTTTTTTTTTTTTTACATTTAACATGTAACTGTCTGAAGGTCAACAAATAAGCAGCCGTTATTTTGTGTTGGTCTGGACAGGCGATGACTGAACCCCCCAAAAATCGTAGTAATGAGCACAGCAACTACAGCGTCAAGGCCACCGTCCTGACAAATGACGTTCAGAGGGACCAGAGTGCTCCTTTACACCAACTACAAGCAGAAACAGTCAGAGATCAGTCCTTCTCTACTATCAGTCCTCCTACTGAACTGCCTCTCGTTGGGTTCCCTCTCACTAAATCCCCAGGTACAACAATGTAGAGCATCTGATTGAACTCCAAACTTTGTGCATAAACAGGTCTTACTTCTGTCATAGTTATTTATTTTCTCAGATAAGAAGCAGAAGCTGAGGGAGTCAGTGACCTGCTGATAGAGGTCTTATCTTCTTGGGAAAACCTAAACAGTGTCAAACACACCAAGCGCGTGTCAGATCACGGCCTCTATAATGAACACACATTTGTTCCGCAGTATTTGCTGGTGCTTTATATTACACATCTAGCGGACAGTTGTACAAACTATTTCAAGATTGAGCAGAGAGCAAGCGACCACGGCTCTTTTTTGTCCCTAAGTGTGACTAAAGATTTTTTTTTTGCTACATTTAGCTCATGTGAAAATGCTCTTTATGGTAGCGCTTTAGAATTTCACTGTGTGGGAGTTGTTCTTCTGTGTATGCATTTTGTCCATGCAGATTCCTATGTTCACCTTATCAAATTCCCCACGTCCAAGAAGATAAGTGGGCGCTGCAGAGTTTTTGCTCTACCAACCCCAAGCCTGGATTTTAGTCCACAGCTCAGAAACCAGCACAACTGAAGCACAATTATAAGCAACTAAAACGTCTACAAATTATTACATAAATATTTAGAGATATGCCATTGTCAATTGAAAGAAAAAAAAGAAGATATGTTCATTTTCATTTTTTTGAACAAAAGTGTGATTTTAGTACAGTTTTTAGCTTTTCTTGACACCAGCAGGGATGTAGTAAAGAACAGCAAACCGGTTCAAATCCTGATGGTATGGGTTTAGGAACATCAGGTTTATTTTTCTCTCCTCTTGTAATCATGCATACATTCCAACCAGACGAAAGGAGAAGCAAGATGGAGGATGCTAATGCTGGTTAGCCCTTTTCATACATTTCCAAGTGACTGGTTCTTTCTGTTGTTGATATTTTTTCCCCTCCCTTTTTCTCCAATTTCTAAGGTTCTCCTACCTGAAGCTTTCCAGCAGTGCTAATTATCTGTGGGTTTTTTGGCTCACGTTTTCTTCCTGGCAATTTGCTCTAGTGTCACACACTGTCATTTTCTGTGACAGCTTGTTTAAATTCACTAAGGAAAAAAGTGTTAAAACTGGCACCCTGCTTCTTGTGAAGAAATGTGTTAATATGATATATATAAAAAAACTTCCTTAAGACAAGTACAAATGGTGATATAAAAATATGAACAAAAATGACAGAGCAGTTGCAGGCGAGGGTGTGAACAGCACCCCAGTGAAAAGTGTTCACCCAAAACTAATATTCAAAATGAAACCTAGTGCAACCAGTTCACTAATTAGTAAGGAAAAATAACATGTGTGTAATTTAATTTCAAGATCAAAACAGTTATCTTGTAAAGCTCTCATAGGTACTTGTATACAATTCAGAAAACCATGTACTATTTTCCCTTTATTTCACAATCACACCATTTTCTGTTGGCCAGTCACACGACATCGCAATAAAACACGTGATGAATTATTGTGCAAGGTATTGTAACAGTATTACATTGGTTGCATACAATACATCTTTTTTGTTTAGGGCCATGGCGGGACTGCCAGCATGTTCTGGATTCAGGCGAGACCACCAGTGGGATTTACCTGATTCATCTTCAGAGTGCCAATCGACTCTTTCAGGCCTGGTGTGAGCAGAGTCAGGCTCAGGGTGGGTGGACTGTCATCCAGAGGAGACAGGATGGGTCAGTCAACTTCTTCAGGACTTGGGAGCAGTATAAGGTAACACCAAACAACTTTGAACCACATAGATAGATAGATAAAACAGAGACAGACAGTCAGACAGACGGATCGATTGACTGACAGACAGATGTATTAGAAGTGAGTCATTCAGGAGGTGTATTAGATTACTTACTTAAGTAAAAGTCATAGAAATTGAGCCTAATTTTCTTTTGCATGGCATTGTTACAGCAAGGCTTTGGAAACCTAAACGGTGAGTACTGGCTTGGCCTGGAACACCTCTACTGGCTGACCCAGCAGGCCAAGTACAAACTCCGGGTGGTCTTAGAAGACTGGCAGGCCCGGCAGGTGTCTGCTGAATATGACAGCTTCCACCTGGAACCGGAGAACGACTGGTACCGCCTGCGCTTGGGACAATACCACGGCAATGCAGGGGACTCCCTGTCATGGCACAACAACAAGGCCTTCACCACTCTGGACCGCGACAAGGACAGCTATCCAGGTCTGTCGCCATCTTGTCTCTGCCCAGCAGTTTTCTGAAATGATTTGTCTTTTTGTGTCAATAACTGTGCTTCGTACATCATCAGGTAACTGCGCTCATTACCAGAAAGGAGGCTGGTGGTATCACATGTGCGCGCACTCCAATCTGAACGGCATGTGGTATCGGGGTGGACACTATCGAAGCCGCTACCAAGATGGTGTCTACTGGGCTGAGTTCCATGGAGGGTCCTACTCCCTGAAGAAAGTTTCCATGATGATCAAACCCACCTGAGCTGCATTACTGCAGGAACTCACAAGGGATAACACTGACAAGGATAAAGAAGATGAAGAGAAAGTTAAACATTATGAATAAAATGCATAGTTACAGAAATGTTTTAACACAAATGCCTTAGCTGACATAAATCGTTGAGTTACGAATCATGGCTGTGACTCAGACGTTTCCTTCTCTCTCTGCTCAGATATATCTGACTCAAGTTATTGAAAGCGGCTGCACTCAAAGCAAAAACGCTTTTCCCCACATTGCTGCTTGTGGACTTAGACAATTTTCTCTGACGCCCTGATCCCTCTGTGGTTGTTTGACATTTTTGGTGTTATTGCCTCCGCTCTCCACAGAGGTTTGGTTGGTTCAATGATGCAACTACAGAATATAGGATATTTTTTAGATCTTTTTGCGCATTAGATCACTCTTCCTCTGTCTCTTTTTAAAACTGCTGCTTCTCTCTTGGTCAGTCTTAATAATTGCATTGTGTCCTACATGCCCTTATCTCTGTAGTCATCACTGGTTTTACTGTTACATGGAGACAGATTGTTGATTTCATGCCACGTCACCAGATTTCTTATTTCTGTTGGCTACCATTAGTGGTCAGTGATTCACTCCAGTTTTATCAATAAGATTCTGTGTGATGTTATCCAGTATGTACCAACACAGTCATTGGATTAGCATTTAGACAACAGATATGGAAACCTTAAAGCAAAGAAAGATTTACATCTTGGCAATAGCATTAGTCTCTTAAAGTAAGCCATAAGGCTTTGACTGGCCAGCTTGTTCAGCCATTTTCAAGAGAAGGCACTATTGATCAAAACCTATATTGTACTTGTATCTTAAAAATGAACACAATAAAAATGCTTTGACGTCCACTCAAAGGTTGAGAACTCTAAAAACTTTTTTTACAAATTACGTCTACATCTTTTCTATGGAATTTTGTGACCTCATTTATCACAGTTTCATCAAACAAAACATCATCAGAAGCTGCACTAAAGGGCGGAGAGAAATAAAAGAACGGTTGCACCAGCCTTTCCTGTTTCCTGTGAAAGAGGGTGGATTATTTACCCCGTAGTGTGCTTTCTTTTTCCTATAGTAGCTGTTCAACTGTCGGCACGTGCTGAGGCCAGTTTTTGGCCGGGATTTAACTCATCCAGCTACAAAACCCATCATTCTTTGGATCCTCCCTAAACACTATTCACCTCCTTCATGAGCTCCCATCCACCTGTGAGTCAGTCCGGCATGCTGCCTCTCGTGATGTTGGGCCTCCTCCTGCTCTCATTGTTATCTTGTGGTGAGTGGAAACAGTGCATTGAGGCTGTGTGATTGCTTCGTACTATTTTAAAGTTTTGTTTATTACTAGGATGTGATGTCGAAGTAGATTTTTTCGTTTTGTTTTGTTATTATTATATATATTTTTTTGTTTCAGTTACTATTTGAGGCAACTGACTACTATGTAGAAATGGAAAATTCTGTTAAAGACAATTAATCTTAAAGAAATAATTTCTTACAATTTTGGTATTAGATAACTGATGGTTGTGAGAATGAAGTTTTACAAAGTTAATGTCTTTCACTTCTCTGTTCTATTGGAGTGAAATAATGTGATTCTAATGGGAGGGGTAGGTGTTAAAACACTCATATGTCACCTAAAGCTTAACATATGGCGTGGGCTTTCTGCAGAAATTGGGTGTGGTGATAAAGTATATTTTATTTTGACTGCACAAGACCATTTATTTACAGTTTATAGCTCCATAAATACATGTTGTACTCACATGAGACTGTTTTATGAATGCTTGAGCTTTCATAGATAAAAACAGAAATGATCAGTTAATTCGCCTTTCCTGTGTTAACTGAACTTAAGGAGGTATTTCCTATATTCGGCCTGTTAAGGTCATACAACGGTGAATTAGACAGTTTAAGAACAATCACTCGTTTATTGTAGCCTGCAAAATTTATTTGAGAATTATTTATTTTGTCTGTCTGTATCGTTTAAACCAAAATGAATATCAGAATTTGCACCTTTTCTGTCAACTTTATAAAAGGTGGCAGAAAAGATGCAGCATAACCAGTACCACCAGAGGGCAGCAAATACTACCTCATATAATTATTTCCGTATCAACAGGGGCTGACCTCACCTGCCCCCCGACGACTATCCTGACCTTGGATGCTCCTGTGATCATAGAAAATGGAACACAACTTTATGCAAGCTGCAACACCACAGAAGAAGATTTCGAGGAGTTGAGCCTATGCCTTGGGAAAGCATGCTGTGAAAATACGCAAAAGGATGGCGTTGTCTCCTGTGTTGCAAGAGTGTCAGACTTTGAAATGAGGGCAGAGTGCAAAATGAAGCTAAATGAAACCCATGAATGCAGTGAAGGCCGTGAAATCACAGTATACAGTAAGTTTCTTTTCAATTAGAGACAAAAGCCTTGCAGAGAGATGTCTAACTATGAACACTAACATAATTTTATTATTATTATTATTATTATTATTATTATTATTATTATTATTATTATTATTATTATTATTATCATTATTATTATTATTATTATTATTATTTTATAGAGATCCCAGAGGTTATGCTCTCTGTGAGGAACGGAAATGCAACGCAGTCAGACTACGAACTGCAGTGTGACGTCTTTGATGTTCAAAACATCTCTGTCACGTGGTACCGGAATAATAAAACCTTTGAGTCCTTTATGAATTCGATTGAAGGGCCCGAAAAAACTTCTTACTTACTGGGTGTCAACATCAGCCGAGAAGAGAAATTTGCTGAGTTTAGATGTGAAGTTCAACTGAAATTCGAGGAACTAAAACCACAACATCCTGTTATTTCTACAACACATCATCTCTCAGCACGCTGTGAGTAAAAATGTTGCCTGACAATAATGTTATATTTTTAACATGTGTGGTTCCAAAAACACGTTATTAGAATTTCAACCAACATAAATTTTCACTTGGCTTTTTTTTTTTTTTTTTTTTTTTAGATGCTCCTGAGCTCAGGACAAATTCTTCTAACAAGACCATCACTGTGGCCATGGGTGACAATGCAACCTTGCTCTGTGACATAGAGGGGAACCCGCCTCCTGTGTATCAGTGGACCGTTGATGAACAGCCTATGTTGGAAACCACAAACAGGCTTCACATTACCCAGGTCAACAGAAGTTCAACTTACAGTTGCACAGCTACCAATATTCTGGGAAATACAGCTATGCATATTGTTGTTGACATGGAAGAAAATGACACAACAACAGACCCTCCAGCCATGCCAACACCCGAGGCGCCTGAAAGTATGCTTTCATACTAATATTATATGTCGTCTTAATATGTCTTATTGTGCACCAAATCAAAGTTATGGTTAAAAATTTTTGCTTTCCAATGACAGATTGCGGCTTAACTGTGACGCCCGCCGAAGTTTATGTGAAATATGGAGATTCAGCTTCGATTAATTGCAGCACAACCATCAAAGATGCTGCTATAATGAGCTGGGAGTTTGCAGTTGGCGAGACTTCTGGTGCATCTCCTCCTCATGTCACCTGGATGATTGAGAAACTAGAAGATTTCACCGTGGAACCTTTCTGCTTTGTCACTCTGGATACAAATGAACAGTGCAAAATGAAACCGAACATCACTCTTTACAGTGAGTACTCAACCACGCCTTTTGCTTTTCACTGTTTTAACCTGGAAACTCTTTCATTCAGTGGTGGAAATATTATAAAATGTGCTGTTTTATTTATTTATTTTATAGAGCTTCCAGATTCTGTGGTGGTCTCTGCAGTGGGTAATCGTCCAATGAAAGAAGGCGAAGAGCATCAGCTGAAATGCCACATTTACAATGTGGCCCCTGCAAAAAAGCTCTCGGTGAAGTGGTATAAAGACGATGAAACTGTCTTCACTGATGACCTACAAAGCTCTGACCTGACGCCACTCCCAGAATGCCTTATCGACTCCACCGTGAGACTGTGCAATGTATCATCTATCTATACCTTCACTGTCAAGAAAAGTGACAATGGATCACCTTTCAGATGCGAGGCTGAGTTTCAGTTTGGTCCTGGGGGGCCACTGGTGCCCCCCTCCATGGCCTCAGAACCTTACACTGCTGTTGTACACTGTAGGTTCTTCATCGCATTATATTTAGTGTTTCTATACCTACCAAGTCATGTTTAAATAACTGAATCCTTTAATTTTCTGCAGATAAGCCGACCATCAAAAATTGCCCTAGTTATTATACTGGTGTGGAAAATAGCTTCCACCTGAATGATTTGCCATGTGAAACTGATGGGAACCCTCCACCTACTGTTGAGTGGTATTACAATGGTACACTGATTGATTCATTCAAGCTCCTCACCAGGGCTGAATCTGGGATCTACACAGCTACAGCGCATAACTCAATGGGACAGGTTAACATTGATGTTCACATCACAGTTGAATGTGGGTCTACAACATTGAACTTTTACATTTTACTACAAGAAAGCCAAAAAAAAAAAACAACAACTGTTGATTATTCTGAATAATATTTTGATGTTTCTTTACAGATGCCCCTAGGTTTTCCTGTCAGATGCTGTATGAGGTTGAAGTAAAAGACATGCTGAAACCTTTGTGTAAACCAGAAGGTTTACCTCTCCCTAACATAACTTGGTTTAAAAACGGAAAAGAGCACTTTTCACAGCGCTGGGAAAAACACGAGAGCGGAAACTATTCAGTGAAAGCATCCAACAAACATGGAACAGCTGAGCACACGTTTTATCTGGACATTTTATGTAAGTCAAAACTTTACAGCTGCACTCTCTTTACTTTATGCCCGCTGTGGCTGCAAACAACTTAAACATGATTTCAGAAGTTTTTCATTTTTCTCTCCATTCAATAGACCCCCCAGAGTTCACACTGCCAGATACAACCACAGTAGCTGTTGTAGACGGAAATGTGTCTTTAGTTTGGGAAGCTGACGGGAACCCCAAGCCCGAGATCCAATGTAACGACTCGTTAGCAGAGAATGTACGGGCGTCCACTGTGGGGCGCCAGAGGATCATTACCGTCACAAGAGCCACGTCTACTAATGCAGGCCGTTACATCTGTGTTGCCACGAATAAAGTTGGGAAAGTGACAAGAGCAACCACTCTGGTGTTGCAAGGTATTATTCTGTGCAGGAAATTTTTTTTGTAGTATTTCTAATGTCACAAAGGATGAAAAAAATATATACAAAGAGACGCAAGCTATTGTTTCAACTTTTTTATTTTTCTTCTTTTGCAGATAAATCCACTGACCTCCTCCAGTATTGGTGGGTTTTACTACTAGCCCTGCCAGCCGTTGTAGTTTTGGTATTTGTTTTTATACTAAAGGGCCGCAAAAAACATGGACGATATAATTTCCCATTGCAAGTCAGATACACTGTAGAGAATGGGACGACATAAGCTAACGGTGAAAGCTTGAATTGAAGACAATTAAGCAGCCTGTAAATAAACGTTATTACTGTTAAAAACAACGATGTGTTAAGTGATGTATGCCTCAAAGATATGTTCGCTAAGAAGTTGATCTCACAGTAACTGCTTCTTATGTTATTTTGTTGTGTTTCAGCTTTTAAATAGACTTTTAACTCTTTCATTTCACTGCATTTGTATTTTTTTCTGTCATTGTTGGTTTTTGAACATGTTAAAATATGAGACTTTTATCAGAGTACATCTTTCAAAATACTGGATTAAAAAAATTGAGTAACTTATGCTACTTGTTTTAACTTGAAACACTGTATCTCTTTCTGAACTGTTCTGTCTGACTTTAACTACTGGCTATTAAAAAGAAACTTTCAGCATGCTGATATCTGCTGGGAGAAGAGGCTGAAGGAAATAGAAATGTAACACTATCCAACCCCTCAGGAAGTAACGCAGTTTCCAGGCCCGGCGGGTTTTATGAGTGTGCTGGCCCTTTAAGGCAGCGCACTAACTCTGGGATTTGGGAGTGACGCGGATACGCGAGCTACTTTGTCCCTCTGTTTCCTTCGCTATGAAAAATATTTGGACTTATTAGAACAACGGCTACCAGCGAAAGTTGATTGGTTTAATTATGAAGTCGATTTACACGTTTTGTTAAGAAAACGTGTTAACCAGTGGATCGCCCTGGTGTTTACTTGGTGACTGATCAAGTCGGGATTGTGTTTGTTTGCGGGCCGTCCTTCCTCCGAGCTGCTGCTGCTGCGGCGGCTGGGATAACTTTGGAAGAAGTTCTTTGTATTCAGGAAACAGTTTGGCAAAGAACATGGACTGGGGCACAGAACTTTGGGTGAGTCCACCGTGAGAAGAAATCTAGCCAGGGTGACTGTAATGCACTGTTGTTCTGCACGCTGACGAAGTTGCAGAAGGAACAAAGTTTGGCAAATCAGTTTAACTTTTTCTTTTCTTTTTTCTTTTCTTTCTTTCTTTTTTTCTTTTTTTTGCAAAGCGAAGCACTTATGAGCGCTGCTCTTTTTTGTTGCATTTTTGTATTTGCAGCTTTTCAATAAAGACGCTTTATCTCTATTAGACTTTAGTCATGTAAGCGATGGGACATATGAGGTCGTGTTCACGGTTCAGGCAAAAGTATGGAGATTGATTTCCTGCAGTGTCCAAACTCAATTTGTTCTGCATGCGGGTACTTCAGCTGTATGAGGGTTGTGTCTTTTTTTCTCTGTTTACATTTGGTCACACTTGGCTTCCATAGCGATGAAATCGTCTGCTGTGATGCGACTTGGCAACAATGGCTCATCACTGATAAGGCGCATCTACCTGACAAAGCACTGATTTCTGTGTTCTGAACGCGCATAGAAGGGCCCTGTGCAAGATTAAAACCAAATCGAGGCAGCACAGCCTTGTCGTGGACGCTAAGCTATTTTCTTGGAAGTAGAAGTGAAAGGATTGGCACTGTCCTGAACCTTAACAAAACAAGCTTCGCCACTTGTATATTCTCAGAGAACCTAATGTGTAAAGTGGAGCAGTGCAAAGAGGAGGGAAAGGAGGTTTTGGCCTCATTACTCTCTCCCCCTGGGTATGTACTCTGTCTCTTTTTTTCATCCTATGCAATGGTGCAACAGCCTAATTAGTTTTGCCCTACTTTGACAAAAAAAAAAAAAAAATCAGGGAAGCTCCTTTTACATTGCACAAAGTTTTTACAGGAGCTTTTAGAATGAATTCTGGACATAATAGTTAAAAGTGCAAATGATCATTTTTGTGTGTTTTACGCCCAAACTGGCCCACCAGGTCATTCACATTCCTGTTTGCATAATTGGTTTTGTTAATGTTTGGCTGCAGAGTCAAAGCGCAGGGCCTGTTCAGCTCTTTGGCATCTGTTCTCCTGATTGTTGTTAATCCGGTGGCTATTTTAAGCAGCTGGTTGTTGGTGCAGTGCAAGACTGCAGGTTCTGGGGTTTAGTTGTGATAATGAGTTCAGGTCCCGTCGATCAGGTCTAGTAAAATGTCCCTAATTTTCTGCAGGAATGAATGATTCAGGACTGAAACATTTGTGGAACTTTTATAGGAAAGCGTCACATCCTGGGTGGCTCCTTCCAGCATTGAATGACTTCAAAGGAAGTTGGATACTTTCTTTGGGTTCAGATATGGAGACGTTTGAGCACCTGTTGCTAACGGTTGTAGCTTTCTTATTATAAAACATATGTATATGTTAAAAGGACTGTGTGAAGTTGCTTTATAGAACTGCTTCTGATTTATGAAAATCATCTGAGCTCTAACCGCCTAAATGAAGACCTTTTAAAGCTAGTTTTGACTGTGGCTTTAGGGCGATGATAAAAGGCAATAAATAGTCTGACCAGTGCTGCGGCTTCACAGGACACTGATTTATATACACATCATTTTCAGCGTTTTAAAATTGCTTGCATTTCTAAATATAGCCATAGTATTTTGAATGAAGTGGGTATAATTAAATATTCCTTTTTAAGATAGGGGTAGATCCAATTTCTTCCAGTGTCTTTTAGTTTTAGTTTTTCTTTCTTTTTTTTTTTTAGAAAAATGGTGCAACCACAGTTGCTGCATCCCTCCCTGTTGTATTAGAGAATGTCCAGGACTTTACTTGTAGATCAAACTAGGGATACTTTCATTGTTTGGAGTCCTTTGAAATGTTTTGAGAATGCTGTTTATGCTCCTGGGGCCAAAGAAGGGGGTGGAAAACATCCAGTAAAACTGGATAAAACTGCTGTTTTCTTCCATAATGTGAAAAGTGTGCAAGAAAAAAAAGCCTGCCTTTGTCGTACCCTGAGATAAACGGCGTTAGAATATCTGTTAAAACTTACATTTGCAGATATGTATGTGGGATTACAAAGTGCCAAATCATTTAGGGGGACAAAAAGAATGCTGATTGGAGCTTCTCAATCACAGACGTTAGGATAAGAGGTTTTATCTTGATGTTCAAGTGCCCATTTATCTATCTGAGATCGCATGAATGTGATAATTCTTGCACCTTTTTGTTTTTGTTTTACGAAGCTGTTTTTTGTGTGTGAAACTGCAAAAAATGCAGAAACTCAACAGGGTTTAAGATCTGGAACCTAGTGCACACGTCCAATCTGCTGAGGCAGTTTCAAACCTTCCTCTTCGTTTCTAATTTGCGATGCTGTACTACAAACTGAAAACCAATCCAAAAGCCGAATATGCAAATAATATACGAAGTCATGCAAAATGCTTGTGGCCGGAGCTACCCGTAGCACACAACTTTTTATCTGCACTGTCATGTTGTGGTGGAATGAAAGGGTATGAACTCTTGGGATATTATGCATTCTTATCCACCTAAGTATCAAATTACAATCCCATAAAGCAGATTAAATGAACCCAAGCACCTTATTTAAAAAAAAAAATAGACAATTTCTACCTTTTGTTCCCCACCATGAGAACATTTATTTGCAAATGTCAGAAAACATGAGTATATTTCCAGCTTTATTTGATAATTTGACAGGGAAATTAGGGCCACACACCTGTTCAATGTGACTCGCATCTCATCGTATCCCTCATATAAGACAATGGAGGTGGGAGTAACATTATTTGAGCAAGTTCTTGTAGCCTGTTGAGTTGCACTTCACTGAAATACCCTCACACAGGTCATTCCAGCTGTTGCTCTAAATGCACAAAGGAAATGTTTATGGAAAGCGGATGTATTTCCTAATACAAAAGAAACTGTAAAAGCTTCTGAAGTTTATCCAAAACCAAAAGTCTCATCAATGGGAAAGGTTTTGGTTTCACTTATTTCTGTGTGGAAAGCAAAAGTTATCTTGGTTTTAATCCTCGCAGATCATTGGCATTTATAACTAGGTTCACCGTAACTTAGATCTTCATCAGTGCAGAATTTTCTGTGCATGCCTTATGGAGCAAAGTTCAAATTTGTTTTAAATGTATAAGCACTAAGAAAAAGCAGAAATGGAAATGAAAGAATCAAATTACTTCTACAAAAAGTTTCACTGTAAAAGGACGACTCAAGTCTTTCGTCTTATTAATCCATTTTTCTGCTTTATAATTAGCTTTAGAATCCTGCAACTATTTTGTGTTTGCTAATGATAATCATCAGCAACAGTTTTTCACTTTGTAACAATCATATGCTATGAAGGTTCATTTAAGGTGAGTACTAAAAAGAAAAAGCTAAGTTTTGAATAAGAGTTTTATCAATTAAAGACTTTGCAGGAAGAACACAGGAATGCCTTTTTTTGTTGGTATTTTAGAGCTTTAATTGCTCAGCAGATTGCAGCCCTCCTTGACTCTGTCCTACGATTAGCTCTGCTGTGTGTCATTTGAGCTCCATCTCTTTTCTTTAACTTGAAGAGCTTAAAAGGTGCTGAGGAACAAGGCTCGACATGTAAGGAATCCCTTTTTCACAGACTCCAAGTTCAACCTAAAAGTCAGCTGCAGGGTTAGTCAAAGACTCTGGGAACTCTTTTTTTTGTTTTTTTGTTTTATGTGCATAGTGTGGGAAGACTACAATTTCTCAACACTTCCAGACTTGTCTCAGCTTGAAGGTGTCAGAGCATCACTTACTAAAAGACAGAGAAGAGACGGAGGTAGGGATTAAAAAAAAAATCAATTCAATTCTTCCATCTCGTGTGATGGAGGAATTTAATTTCTTCTATAAATAGCAAAAAAGCAAACAAAATAATTTCTTGGCTGAATTTTTGGAGACCATAACCGACGTGCATTGGGTTTAGTTTATTGCCTCCCGGTCTAGATTCTTCTAGGTGCTCTAAATCTCGGAGAAACATCACAGCTGTGGCCTGGAGGTCAACTCAACTTCGAGGCTTTCTTTTCCTTATTTGTCTTCCTGCTCCTTCCCTTAGGATCAGTATGACATCATAGAGAAGCACACGCAGTCCGGCCTGGAACTGGTGGAGAAGTATGTGAAGTTTGTGAAGGAGCGGACCGAGATCGAGCAAAGCTATGCCAAACAACTGAGGTAGGCCTTTTAGACCAGCTCGCATTCTTGTGTGCAGCTCAAAGCATCTTGTGTTTGTGTTTGAATGTTTGCATGTTGGAAGGTTGTTTATGAAATGCTCATTGGTCTTATGACTGCTCTGGGACAGATTCTAGTTTGTCTCTGAAACACTAGCCCGATTCTCCAGCTGCTGCATGCTTTCTGCCTCTCGTCTCTCTCTATCTATCTCTCTCCTTCTCTCTCTCCTTATCCTATGCACTTTTCTCACCCAGTTGCTTCCACGCACACACAAGCCCACATCTGTTGTAGTGCTGAGCTCTGCTGGAGAGGGGAGGAAGTGGGAGCAGACTGGCACATGATATAGTGGATGTGGTCAAACGGAGAGTGAAAGGAGGAAGAGTGAGAATTGAAATTTGTTCATAATCTCTAGTTTTTATTACAGTTGTGTTAAATCCCCCTCCAAAAAAAAAAACTGCAATTGTTGCAAAAGAGTTTCTTCTTTCATTGGATGTTTCCCATTGAGTTTGTTGAATAATTAGGTTTCACTTTACATCCACATCCACAGGAATCTTTCAAAGAAATATAACCAAAAACGAAGCAACAAAGACGAGCCAGACTGCAGGTGAGCAGCTGCTTTTGTTTCAAAGTCTTTATTCTTTCTGAGGAGTCCTTCTGTTGCTACAGTTACTCATGAGGCTGTTTTGAGCCGACGCTGGTGACATTTTAAATTCCCTGAGAAGGAAACGGGAATAAGGAAGTCACAAGCTCCTTATCATAACTTGGCGTGCTGCAGAATTTTTGTGTAATTATCATCTTATCAGCGGCCCTCATCTCTCCACCCTTTCCTTTCTCCTACTAAATGACAGGCTGTCCAGCTACCAGTCTTTTGTGGACATCCTGAATGAGATGAACGACTATGCTGGGCAGAGGGAGCTAATTGCTGAGAACATGATCATGAACATTTGCATTGATCTCACCAAGTACCTGCAGGAACTCAAACAGGAGCGAAAGACGGTGAGCTTGATGTGGAGCAAAAAGTATCCAATGATTTTTAGCCACTTAAGACATGAAGTGGATATAAAAAGACTTGCACGGCAGTTTTTGTAAGGTGAAAGACTGAGACAAAGTATAATCTCAAAGTGTCATCTTACAGTAGCGTGATGTTTATTGTGTACAATTCAGCTGAAAAAACGGATATATTTGAAAGAAAAAAATCAGATGTAATTATAATTTAAGTATTCACTCTTGGGTTTAATTCCCAGCCCAGGTGTTGTAGCATTAAATTAGCATTTTTTTCAACTGTGCATGTTTTTTTTTCTTCTTCTTTTTGGCTACTCCTGTGTCTTCCCAGTATCCAAAGAGATGCTTCTTGGGTTCATTTGCGTCTATTGATTGCACCTTGGATTAAATTTCTATTTTCCTTCATATCGGATTGTTTACTTTGAATGGAAAGGCTTATGTCTGCAACTCTGCTTCTCAGTCCAGACACAGAGAATGCAGATAATTGTTGTCACATGTAAAACACAACCAGCTAAGCAGAGGTTCCTGCAGCTCCTTCAGCATTACTGTCAGGTTTCTATTAACTCTGGTAAATGTTTTAGTTAAATAGTAGTAGGTCCATAATTTCTCCAATTATCAGTGGCTATACTGTCCTAATATTTATAGGGCCAATGCTGTGATTTGGTTTTGGTATCCTTCTCCTGACTAATACCTTTTTAATCCCTAAAGTTTTCGCTAAATGTATCCAAATGCCTAGAAAATTCTAGTAGGGCAGCTGAACTTTATTCTGTGGCGATCAGTCTCTCCATAATGAGTTGCTGCTGAGAACTCAATACACTTGTCTTTTCAAAAGAAGCTTCATTAAGGTACGTTTTTAAATAATTTATTGATTTCTATTTTCTTCTAAAAACCAGTGGGTGTTTGCTGCAGTAACTGAATTGAGTATTCATTTGCACACACAGCCCAGCTTTTTTATCTTAGCCGTAATATTTGTATGCGCGACTTTCATTTTGTACAGTTTTGCAAGTTGTCGCATTGCTTTAATCAAATACACAAGGTCTTCTCAAAGTTAAACAGTGCTGTTTACTATACACTTGCATACGGGTGTGTGCCTGCATCACCATATTAAGAAATGGTTTGAGAAAATACCAAATGTTTTTTTTTTTTTTTTTTGAGTCTTGTACAGGAGTAGCATGAGGAAGAAATAGAAAAAGTAGATGTTTGGAGATTTCATTGCTGCAGCAGGAAATACGTTTAAGTGTCTCTTGAGGGAGGTCTGGTCTGTGCCGTGGTGTTTCGTTTCTCAGTGAGAAACATGCCGTCTTTGTCTTGTTGGACTGCAAAGTACAGCCACATGCAGACACTCACTGAAGATGCCTCCAACAGACACACTGGTATTTGTTTTCTCGTCTGTTTTGCTGCGTGGCTCTTTGAGGTCATTGTTTATTCTGTGCTCTCCTCCACATTTCTCTCCCTCTCCCTCTCTCTCTCTCTGTCTCTCTATTTTTATAAATGTCTGCAGTATCTATTGGAGGCCAAGAAGGCCCAGCAGAGTTTGGAGAGCACCTACAAGCAGCTCGACAGTGTAAGTCCAGTTTTGCTATTGAAAAATCTTCTTACACGCGTCTTGATGGACTCAAGGTTGAGTAGAAACACAATCAGGCGAGTGGCTGCCAAAGCAGTTGAGTTAGGTGAGTTTTGTTTATAGTCAAAATAGATGGAACAAAATTGGAAGCAACCTTATTCTAAACTCCTTTTACCCGCGCAATCAATCCTAACCCTATGAATTAGTCACCATCTCTGGTAATCGGTCTTTTAATTTGAATAAAACGATTCACTAAGAGGGTGAAATCTCAGTTAAACATTTTTT
The DNA here is from genome assembly GCF_051168715.1 of Poecilia mexicana. NCBI lineage: Eukaryota > Metazoa > Chordata > Actinopteri > Cyprinodontiformes > Poeciliidae > Poecilia > Poecilia mexicana. The sequence continues at coordinate 19,139,273 of NW_028263377.1, read as the reverse complement.
TAACATTAAATCACCAGTGTCACAGTATTTGGCACCCGTTCTGTAGCTCCTCTTTACAATCCCGTTTTGCCAGTCGGACAGCTCTTGGTTTTCTATTAGAACGTTTTACAATATTGGAGCAAATAAAGAGAGGAATGTTTGGCTGTTCCTCTTTGGACGGTCTCTAAATCATTCAGTTCTGGGACTTGCTCTTCCCTTCCAGTCACCTCACCGTGCCAAACAGATTTAGCAATCTTTTCTAGAAAGATCTTGTGGCCACGCATTGTCAGCTTTCTAGCAAAGGCCACCAGGTTTTAATTTAAAATCCTTTGGTATTTCACAGAGTTTGTCCTGGACACTAACAAGGTTTTCAGTAAATTATGAGTGGTGTATATTTGCATGCCATATGTATAATATGGCATATACATAATTACTTAAGTACTGTGCATGTTTGTTGTTTAATGCAGCACAAAAAGTTTTGGAAGGTAAAGGAGTAAGAAACTACACATAAGTTGTTTCTTGGACAAAATGGTGGATGTTGGCTAGAAGAAATTTTCTTTATTAAGCCTTCTTCATGCTTCACCATACGATCACATTTTGGACCATTTAAATTTGGGGACGACGTATCCCTGTTTTAACATGACTCTACAGGACACAGAGGAAGATCTATAAAGATCCAAATCAGTGAGTTTGGTGAGGAAGAATTTGACTGGCTGGCCCAGTCGCGATCTGAAATTGACAGAAAATCTGTTCGGGCAAATTTGAGTGGAGACTGTGAGCCAGCCGTCCTCGTCCAACATCAGTGTCTGGCTTCACAAATTTGTTTGTAAAGAATGGACAAAAGATCCCTAAACTAAATCAAACTGAACGCTTTCTCAGAAGATTCTAGAATAAACATCAACCTCATGAATTAAGAATAGGATGCTGCTGAAGTAAATAAATATGTGACATAGGATGAGAAAATGGTAACATGCCAGTATATTTGAGCTGTAGTTTCTTTTATTATCAAAAGCAATCCTCAAAAGCCATTTATGGTCTACGTTGCTGCAATTGAGGAATAGCTGGTGAATTACTGACAATATCCAGTTGGCTCCAAATTCAACCCATTTCATTGTAATACACTGATCAAAGAATTGAATTTAGGTCCAATTAACTGAAATCTAAATAGATCCTAATTATGAAACGGCGCAATACAGTTCAATACAGTTACTCCAGACAAACGGGTAGATGTGATCACACCTCAGTAGAGAAAGTAAAGTGTTTGTTTTTCTCCCCTCCAGAGTAAAAAGCGCTTTGAGAGAGAATGGAGAGAAGCAGAGCGCGCAGCACAATATGCAGAGAAAACGGATCAAGACATCAACGCCACAAAAGCTGATGTTGAAAAAGTAAGAACTACTGTAGAATACACACTGGAGAGAGAGAGAGAAAAAAAAAAAACACTTAGCGTGATTCATGTTGCACTTTTCAACCTGTCTGCTTCTTCTGCGGTTTTTAGGCTAAGCAGCAGGCGCATATGAGAGCACGTGTAGCTGAGGACTGCAAGAATGACTACGCTGCTCAGCTTCAAAAGTACAACAAAGAGCAGAGCCAGTTCTATTTCAATGACATGCCACTTATTTTCAATGTAAGTGAACCTGCTGCAGCCCGCAAACCTGCCACCGGTGGCCCTGTGGGTTCTGGCATAACAATGATGTGACGAGAATTGATTTGGTATCCAGATCTTAGAAAATATGCAACTTAATTACACTTGGGAGCAGACAATTACATCAAACCGTACTGCTAACTTTGGAGTGCTATGTTGAACATTTTGCATTTTTGTCAGAGTCCTGCAAAATACACAGTCTGAACTCAAAAGATAAATGCAATGAGGAAAAAACAAACAAAAACAAAACGTGTTTTTATCATCTGCGGTCCCAGAAACGCGTCTTATTTGTATGGAAGCCTATGAGAAAGGTGGTCCATCTGTCATTGATTTGTCATTTTCAAAAGATTTTCAAAGATTGCAATCGCTATTTTTTAAGTTATTTGATGGAATTCAAGGTTCCTTAAAGACTGGGAGCATCACAAATCTCAACTTTAGGCCTTAAAATAGGAGTGACGACATTGTGCACCAATACACACATCTTCATTTCAAGTGATGACTGTTTACTTCAACCGTCTTGTTCTTTCTAGAAATTGCAGGATTTGGATGAGAGGCGAATACGAAAGTTGGGACATGGCTACATCTTGTTCTCAGACACAGAAAAGAATGTGATGCCCATCATTGGCAAGTGCTTGGAAGGGATTACTAAAGCTGGCACTAATGTCAATGAGAAAAATGTGAGTTGGTTTCGACGCCGAAACATTTAATTCTGCAGAGCAGAGCCACACAACAGTTATTTCTTCGGAAAGTATTATTAACAATTGTGCTTATTGCAGGACTCCATGGTTATAATAGAGCAGAATAAGTCTGGATTTGAACGTCCTGGAGACTTAGAGTTTGAAGACTACAGCCAGGGTATTAACCGAGCCTCCTCTGACAGCAGCCTCGGTACGCCTAAAGGCCCCATGGACCTTCTGGGGAAGAACAAGAGTAAAAACTTTTGGCTTTTCAAGAGGAGCAAGGTAGGACGTTTTCTCGTTACAGTCCGACATTGATATGAACTGACTTTGACAGTTATTTGAATGAGTTTTCTATTCCCCTCAGTCGGTGATTTTAAAAATGTATCATCTATTGCGGATACCCAAGTCGATGATAAATTCCTCTCCTAAAGTGATTGATTTGATGGCTTGTTTTGTCAGTGAAACTTTGTTTTTCTGTGAAATAAATATGCCTGAGAAGAATTAAAAGTTTTACAAAGATGTCAAAAGTTTTTTTTTTTGTGAACTTTCACAGATACAAAGTTGATAAGTTGCCATGCTTCAAGTTCCCACAGAATCACTGAATTTATAGGAACAAAGTTACGCTCTGTTTTTATACCTCAAACTAATGGTTTACAATAAATTCAACTTTTTCACAGCTACAGATTTTTCTGTTTTGCTCAACAATATTGAATCTCATTTAATAAGAACTAGTATGACATTTGCACAGATGCTCTGCAGTATTTTAGATCAATTTAAATCTTCTCTTTGTTGATGTCTGCTTTAGATTCGTTGTACTTTTCTAAATTTGTGAGTTTGTTGTTCTTGTGGATGACGAAGGGTTTGAGACTACTCGTCTAGTTTTCTTCTGTTTTCTGACATTTACAGGAAAAAACACCAGTCAGTCTCTTGTTTTCTCATTTACTCACCACACATTATGTGTGCTGCATATAGTTCCTTTGTTCCCTGCAGGATTTATAGGATTTATATATGTTGTAGTTTGCTGCTCCAGATTTGCTCTCAGCTTTGCTTTACCGTTTTCTGTGTTGTGGATTTATATGCTCTGGCTTCTGGATTGACTGCTCTGTCAGCAGTCTGTGTTTGTGTGAGTTAATGAAACCTCTTTGCCTCAGTTCCCTACTAGTGTTTAGACAGCTTAGTGTTGTGTTTGGGTTATTAAAGCGGATTCCTTCTCATTGAGCACTGTAAGAGCTTCTTAAAACTTTTCACATTTATATTAAGACTTCAAACTATTTTGCTGTTTTCTTATGGAAGATCAACAGAAATTATTTCATAATTGTGAAGTTGAAGGAAAATGCTAAACAAATTTTCCTTTTTTTTTTTTTTTTTTTCAAAGTCCAGTGTACATATTTATTTATCCAGCTTATTTTTATCCAGTAAAAAAAATTAAGTGGCATCCACCAAGTAACTGGGTTTTATGTGAAGCTCTTATTGGTTTGTTAGAGATAAGTGAACAAACAAACTGCATCATGGAGATCATAAAACACACCAGAGAGCTGATGAATGAAGTTTTAGAGAAAATTAAAGCAGATCCAGGTTAGAAAATGGTATCTGAAATTTGAACAGAACACTGTTTCTGTCCAAATTGTATTTATATAGCACTTCCCACAGGTTATTAACCATGAAGTGCATTACAATTAAAGGAAGCATAAAAACACCGATTTAAAAGAAGAAGAAAGCCATCAGAGGCTTCCCCTTCAGTTTGCCACAAGCCATAAAGGTGCATCCATGCAAATTATTAGAGGATGGAAAACATCATACACTATTGCCATAATGAAACATGGTGGTGATGGCATCATGCTGGGGGGATGCTATTCTTTAGCAGACAGGGAAATTGGTCAGTGTTAAATTGGACGATGGAAGAAGTTAATATGGGATAATCACTAAAGTGTTAGAGCCTGCAGAAGACTTGTGACTGTGGAACGAGGTTCTGAAAGCATATTCCTGTATTGGAATGGCCCAGTCAAAGTCCTGCTCTAAACGCAACTGAGAATTTGTGATAAGACTTCAAAACTGATGTTCACAGAAATTCTACATCCAGTCTGACAGAGATCGACAGAGCAAATAAGAATTGGCACCAAACTCAGTCTCTGGATCTGTAAACGCAGCTCCGCAATACCTGTTGCTGCAGTTACAGTGGAAATATGTCACAAGAGGTCTGAAGAGAGAGAAGAAGAGATAAAATACATATATACAGTTCATGTATTCTTTGCTTCCACTTCACAAATGTACTCCATTATTCTGGTTTATCATAAAAACCCTAATAAATGACCTAATAGTTTGAGGTGTATATAAATACTTTTTCTAGGCCCTGTTTGTTTTTGTTTTTTTTACATGGATATGCAGAAGTAATTAATCATTTCAGTCACTGTAGTTCACTTCTGTCACAATGAAAAGAATTTATAATGAAGCGTAGCAGGAATTTTTAGTAACGCTTTAGAGGTTTAACAGGCAGAAAAACAGCAGCTGCGCTACTTCCCTCTCACCTTCCCCTTTTTTTTTCTACAGAAACCAAGTTTGAAAGACATGGTTGAGGGGGAAAAAGGTGAATGTTTAGTCTGTTATCTTCTAATGCTCATATCTTTCGAGAGATGGATACATGAGAGCTTGCAATATGAGATTCGCAGTGTAATGCTTAGCGTTAAGGGCAGTGAAATCCTCTTTGCTGCAAATAAACAGGTTAGTTTGTGCCTGAGTCGTTACTGTTTCATTTGTTTGAGGTATAAAATTACAGCTTTCATACTTTAGACTCTGGAGCTACTCACATTTTCTGAGTTTTACCAGCATTTTTCTGAGGTGGTAAATGTAATTGCTCATTGTCTTGGCAAGTAGAAGCCCTTTCAACATATCCACAAACATTAATATTACAGGCACTTGGTGTTTCACAGAAAAACAAAAACTTTTTTTCAGGTTTCAACTCTTGGGTCAGAGAGTCCATTAGGAGCAATAATTAACCAGATTAAAAATGTTAATGTTACTATTTTAGGATAATAGTTGACTTCTTGCTTGGCAGAACCAGGAAATCCTCCAAATAGCATTTGTGGTGAACCTGTAGTTATGGCAACACACGAAAAACACACCAACAATGTGAATACTTTCTCTATTCTAAAGCATAGAGCATTCTAAAATTAATGCATGAGCCTCTTTCGTCTCATTTTATATACACTCCAGCACTTCTAGACAAGACCTTTTGCATGATCCTGTCCCTGGCTGCGAGTGAATAAACCTTGACCCTCCAAATACACACAGACACGTACACGTATCTCTGCATCCTGGCTTCCAATAGGTCAACTTGCAGTCAGCATTTTGCTGTGCTTGTGGTTTCATGAACACGGGACCCAAACTACATTGAATTTTCCTCCGTGGGCCTCCACAAACACACTGCCTCTATTATTCTGCCCAGGACCTGGCACAATGTGCATCACAACAAATTCTTTGTGCCAACATAAGAACGACGCCGAGTTAAGATGGAGCAACTCAAACTGACAAAAATTTATGTTGGTCCGTTAGTATCTATTTGGAGCATAGGGTACTTTACACAGCTGTGAAACTTTAAGCAACTTTAATATCCCCACACTGGTGCTATGGTTGGCCGACTGCTAACCAGCTAATGGTCCCCTCCTCCAATCCCAACACTAAATGATCCCTTCCTCTTTCCCTGCAGTGTTCTGCTTGTTCAGCACCTCTTCTTCTCTCTGCATGTCTTAGTGGCTGTGCTCAGCTGTGCACTCTTCCTGTTCTGTGTACGTGTGCGACGCAGAGCTCTGTGTCATCAGTCATGCTCTCCTAATTAGACCTTAGAAGTGTGAATAGAAAACTGGGTGTACTGGTTCAAGTAGCTCGTGGTTTATGTCTGGCCCTTAAGCAGTCCTATTAACTACGCTCCTGTTGTTAGAGCCCCATAACGCTAAGAAATGTAGCCCCAAAGTAGCAGCCATTCACATAATAACAGTCCTGTACTTCGGGATCTCTGTGTTTACACACGGGATCTTGTTGCAGGGCAGTTTAAGCCCGTCTGCATTGAAGACTTGAAGCCATCAGCCTGCTGTGTAATTTAGCTAATGGACCCCACCCCACCACCTTTCGGCATGGATGTAGATGTTTGTAGTTCACTCCCGTCATGTTGTCAATTTACCCTCTCTCTAATAAAGGCCATTTGCCCTGCCTCAAAAATCTATATCCACTGTTGGTAATTAAGCCAGCTATTTATAACGACTGCACTGGTTTACAAGCTGGTTTTATTTATGTAGGTCAGCTTCTGGAGTCTGCAGCACTGTAAAAGAAAAAAAAAAAAAAAATTTCCCTCGCATTGAATCCTGATGGTTAAATGTTTGCTTTTACAGTATTGATGATCGATGCACGACACAAGGTACAGGCTTGTAAACTGTGAGCAATCTGCTACGAAAATAAACAAGTGTAAGCTGTTCAATCACAAAAAGGCAATTAAAATGCTGTGAAGAGATGGGTGGAAAGCTTCAAAAGAAAGAGAGCCGCTAATTTTGAAATCTGAAGCCATACAGATGTTTAGTCTTGGTGGCCTGCCCCATGATCCTCACTGAGTCTTACGCTGCCCTTCAACTTTTACCCGAGTTTTGTTGCAAGTGTTGGGCTGTTGTAGCACCAGTGTGGAGGCGATGGCTGGTTTCTTACTGTGATGTTTTTGTGCTTCTGGTCATTCCATGCAAGTTCACGCAACTCTCCAAATCCGTACTTACTGCTAGAAAACTTAAGTGGTCTTAGATTCAAGTGGTATCAAAAGAAAATTGTAGTTTCATCCCCATTTTTCGATTGGCTTTAGTAAAAGACAAATTTACAGAATTTGGGTGGGTTTTTTACAGCAATTTATTTCTGTTCAAGAAAATAGAAAAAATTGGAAACGTATACTGATTTGCAAATTTTAAGTTTGCTTACAGGTACAAAATAGAAGCAGGAAGGAACAAATTTTTGCATTTAGGAACAAAATGGTGCATACAAAATTGGTAAAGGGATTTGGGTAACCAGGAGCTCAGAGTGGCTTTTGATTACTGCAGAGGAAGTTGTACAAACATGACCAAACTCTTAAAGATTAACATAAGAAAAGAGTCCATCAGGATCTCATTAATTATTTTTATTTTAAGTTTCCATAATTTACATGATTGTTTATCCTGCTAAAATGATTGTGAATTGGCATGGAATGTCCTATTTGATTTGAGCCAAAGATGTATCTTTGTGCTTTCATGCTGTTTAGGCTCGTTGCTGGGTTTGTGTTTTCCTTCAGGCATTGTGGTGCGCTTTAATGTGTTGACGGTGTCTTTTTCTTTCCTTTGTCACCATGTTTTGTTTGTTTTTTTTTGTTTGTTTTTTGTCCTCTCTGTCCCCCCCATATCTCTGTTATCCTCATCTTCCCCTCCCCCCCTTTTTTTTATACCATCTTATGCCTGCACACCTCATTTTCGGGTGCTGGTGCGTTTGGTCTTACCCGACCCCCAGCTCTCCTCCTCCACACTCACTCCTTTCTCCACACCCCCTGCCCCTTCACCTCCTAACGGAGCCCCGTCCCCCAAGTTTGGCCGGGACCCCCTGTCGTACTGTTTGAAGGAGATCAATAAGACAGTCAAACCCAGAATCTCTTCCTTCCGGACACTCAGGAGATCGGTGAGTGACAAGAGGAGATGATTCGGGTGCAAGGCCACCAACACTTCTAGTGACATAGACATTATTCTCTGCTCTTTGCCTCTCCAAAACCTTCTCCATCATTATCAAAGTTAAGGCATGCATCCTAAAGCATACTCTTTTGCATACCGATTAACATATTTGTGACATAATGCAACCATCTTTTGAGGTTACCTAAGCAGGTAAACAGTTAAAGTTACTGTAAGGTTTTTACTGGATATGTGCTGTTTCTCTTTCTCCCCTCAGAAATTTACCCCAGACAGGATCATGGTAGGGTAACAATGTCATCAAAAAAAATGGTGTGGGGGTCTAAGTTTTTTAACTCATAAAAAAATGGACATGTTTTCTTTACAACATCTCTTGTGTAAATTTATGTTGTTATTCCTCAACAACAAGAACAACAACAAAAAAATCTTGTAATGTATTTGTATTTATTGATGACCTTTGGTGTTGTATTGAAAAGGTGGCCATCTGGTGGAGGAAAAGTGACACTTAGTTCAGGATGAAACTTGTCAATCAAGAATCCAGTTTGCAATTTTACTTTTGTGTCTCACCTCTTTAAAAGTTTTTTATCTATATATATGTATAGCTTTTTTGGGGGGGTCTAAAAACCACATAACTGTTGCTAGTTTGTAATTGTTGGTAAATGGGAATTGACTTTGTGTTCGGCTCTCTAATGAGCTAATTTGTCTAAGAGATCTAAATAAGCGATCTAAACTTTGAGCTGGTTGCAAAGGGCATTCTTTCTCACCTGTCTGGTTCTGTAGTGACGGTGACGGCACGTTTACGAAGGTGACAAATATGAGTCCGAGTTCAGTGCTAACCCACCCTTCCTGTGACGACTTCTTGCAGCCTACGGTGACGGAGGACTTCGGCCATCTCCCCCCGGAGCAGCGCAGGAAGAGGTTACAGCAGAAATTAGAGGAAATTTCTAAAGAGCTGCAGAAGGAAGCGGATCAGAGGTGTGTGTGTGTGTGTGTGTGCGTGTGTGTGTGTGTGTGTGTGTGTGCATGCACATGACGGCTTCCTGCCCATTCGTAGCAATCCCTGTTCGAACCTCTCTGCTGGAAGAATAGATACAATATTCATGCAGTGTAAACAAGTCTGTCTGAGCGTGAGTGAATTGTTTACCCACCCCTGAGGTGTGGGGGATCAAAATTCCACCGAAAGTCACTTTGCTTCTTCTCCCCCCTTGTTCATGTCTTCTTTCTTGTTTTCTTTTGCAGCGAAGCGCTCGGAAAGATGAAAGATGTTTATGAGAAAAATCCTCAAATGGGAGATCCAGCTAGTCTCGCAACCCAGATCAGTCAGACGTCTCAGAATATAGAGAGGCTCAGAGGAGAGCTGAACAAGTACGAGGTAATTATCCGCTCTGTTCTTTATTCATAAGACGAAGGCCTCGTTTCATTATAATTTAGGACCCTGGGTTATGTGACAGTGTGCCAGTCGTGCAGATAAAGCTGGCAACATTAAACGCGTCTCTGTTATTGTCAGACTTGGCTGTCTGAAGCAGGTGTTCGGGGGGACACACTACGATACAGAGCTCACTCATTTAACAATAATGGAGCTCATGAAGTTCTTAGGTGGGTTGATTTTCTTCCTTTTTAGAGATGCATTTAAAGCAAAGTGTGTTTATTCTCTTTGTTTCTAAAAAGACGGGTTTCCTTTTTTGCTTTCCAGTCCTGATGGCGCACATTCAGATGAAAGCACTCCCGACCCCTCTCAAGCTATTTATGCTGAGTTTGATGACGACTTTGAGGATGAAGAGCCAGTGGCGCCCATCGGGAAATGCACAGCGATGTATAACTTCCCTGGTATGTTTTTATTTTTATTTAATCTAAAATATGTTATTTTTATTTAGTTTCTGAGTCAATTCTGTTTTGTATGATTGCATTTATTTTTTTTACTTCAGTTTTTTTTTATTGTAATTTCAAATACCGTATAAAAAGATTGAACAAATTAACAAATTAAAGTTCCAGATATTTTATTTTCCCTTCAAAATAAATGACTGGGGTAAAATGAAACTTGACAGAATGCCTTGCTGGAATGTTGGCCCAATCCTAAAAGGACTGGTGTAACTGAGTCAGGATTTTAGGCCACTTTGTCACCTTTTTAGCTCTACCCGCAATCAATCTGTGGGAATGAGATTACCACTCCAAAACATTGACTTTGTTTTGTCTTAAACCTAAAGTAAACCCACATTATTCATGTAAAGTTCTTTTCTTTTTCATGCCGAATATTTTGTTGAATGCACCAGTCAATCAAAGACACTCACAAAAGGATGCTGACACTTCCATATTTGCTTTCCCCTTTTCTTCCAGGTGTAGCAGTGATAATACTGACATTCACCTCTGTAGGGCTTGTTTCACTGTGGATACTGACACTCCTTTATCAGATACAGCGCAGCATCTTTTGCTTGTGATGAGCACATTTTGCTCCAAAACATTATTCATCTCTGAGACACAGAATTAGTTTTCTGCCTGTATGATATGACTGGTCATTCTCCTGATGTTTTGTCTTGCATGTATGTAATTAAGCAGATGAATGCGAATGAATTTGAATGATTTTCTGCTAAGGTTGAATTGGAGAATTGTGGAGATTCACAGCTGTCTCCCTGATATCTCATCTTATTTCTTTGGAATTTTTTTTCATGATGTCACACAAGAAAGCTGTGTGTTTGACATTTTGAATAAATTATTTATACTGAAATGTGCATGTAGCAACACAGCTCAGAATAACCTAAGCCACTCTTACTTTAAGCTTTTTCCAAAAAGGACTGTTTTAAGTTTAGTGTTAAAAGTAGATGGGGTTTCTGCCCTATGGACAAAAGCTAGGAATTGGTTCCACAGCAGATGAACCCAGTAACTAAAAGATCTAGGAACCACCACCAGAGAACTGCAGTGTTAAAATAAAGGGAAGATGCAATCTGATTTGTGATATAAGAAGAAGGGAAAAAAAATTATGAGAACACTAGCAACAGCATTTTGGATAAGTGGAAGCATTTTATTACAATAGTCAAGAAACAACTGCATGGACTAGTATTTTTATTTTTTTTAAAATGTTGGCAGTGTTGTAGAAGTGACAGAAGGAAATCCAACAAACCTGTTTAATGTGACTTAAAAAACAACAACAACACAAACATTTCATTTATTCTATTCTGTCTGATTTTTTGGCTAATTGGAAGCATATATATGTAGACATATAGATATATCCATATATGAGAATTGGTCCAATCACTGGGCCTTGTGGTACTTGAGTAACCGTGGTGTGTGAAGATGTCATTGACATTAACAAACTGAAATCTGTTAGACAAAGACGATCTAAATATGATTCAAAACAGACTTTTCCATTGATCCGCACATGTCCAACCTGCTGTAGGTGAATACTGTGATCGATGGTATTAAAATGGTATTAAATGCGTCTCTGAGATCTAAAAGATAAAGTGTGTATATATATATATATATATATAAAAAAAAAAAAATTCCCCTCTCACCCTCCGTGGGTGGTGTCTTTCATCCTCTGAGCTCGGGTCCTCTACCAGAGGCCTGGGAGCTTGAGGGTTCTGCGCAGTATCTTGGCTGTGCCTAGAACTGCACATTTCTGGACTGAGATGTCTGATGTTGTTCCTGGGATTTGTTTGAGCCACTGCTCCAGTTTGGGGGTGACTGCCCCGAGGGCCCCGATGACCACAGGCACCACTGTGGTCTTCACCTTCCAGGCCTTCTCCAGTTCCTCTCTGAGGCCCTGGTATTTCTCCAGTTTCTCATGCTCCTTTTTCCTGATGTTGTGGTCACTTGGTATTGCTACATCCACCACAACGGCTTTCCTCTGTTCTTTATCCACCACCACAATGTCCGGTTGGTTTGACATTACCATCTTGTCTGTCTGGATCTGGAAGTCCCACAGGATCTTAGCTCGGTCATTCTCCACCACCTTTGGGGGTGTCCCCCATTTTGACCTCGGGGCTTCCAGTCCATATTCTGCACAGATGTTCCTGTACACTATGCCCGCCACTTGGTTATGTCGTTCCATGTACGCTTTCCCTGCCAGCATCTTGCACCCTGCTGTTATGTGCTGGACTGTCTCAGAGGCCTCCTTGCACAACCTACACCTATATATATATATATATATATATATATATATATATATATATATATATATATATATATATATATATATATATATATATATATATATATATATATATATATATATATAACATATATGCGCTGTCAGTATCAGAGGAGCATTAGTGACTTTCACTGGAGCTGTAATGAGATCTGAAACCTGACTAGCTTTTCAAACAGGTAATCACTGTGTAAATGTACACACAGTTGATTCATCCATAAATGTCTGATTTTGAAGAAAGTAGTGGAGGGGGAAAAAAAATCACATTGCAACAAATTCTTGGTCTGATTTCATATTACCTGGTGAGTGAGTGGAGGAAAATATATATATTTTTTATACAGCGTATGTAAATGTCTGATTTGATATAGTCACTATGACATTACAAAGTCAATGTTTTGCATTTCAGGTGCCAGTGAAGGGACCATTTCGATGCAGGAAGGGGAAGTGCTGGCTGTAGTGGAAGAGGACAAAGGAGACGGCTGGACCCGAGTCCGAAGACACAATGGAGATGAAGGCTACATCCCTACATCTTATGTCACCATCACATTAAACAAATGAGCGAGAAAGAGACATTCAGGTTACCGTTTTAACGTCATTTCCGCCACATGTTGGAACAATCATGATGAAGCCATGTCAGAAATGGGTGAGACCATCCAAAAGTGCTTTGATATGTTTTTTTTTTTTTTTTTTACTTTTTACAAGAGAGGCACCACATCTGATTACTATGACTATTTTACTTTATCCTTGGCATACTGTAAATTTGCAGTAGAGTTCTCACTCACATTTTGGAGCAGATAGTTCTTATTAACACCTGTGTTGGTTAGGAGAATGTTGTTTTTTTTTTGGTTTTGTTTTATTTTGTTTGTTTTTTTTGTGAAAAACTGAGCTGTTACCTTTCACAACCCCTCATGCTGCAGAAGTCCATATTATGTATTACCTCTTTCATTTTTCATTTGCCTCAAGAGTGTCAGTTTTGATTTGAAATGCCACTTGAGTGTGCCCACTCGAGATTTTGGTGCAAGAATGTTCCACCTTTAACTTTACAACAATTAGTCCTCTGTTACAGTGAAACATACACACACAAAAAAACTATATACAAATTGTTAAATGTTCAGACAATCTCATCCATATCATCATGTAATTCCAGACATTTATCAGTAGCAAAGAAAATACAGCAGATGTCATTTTCTTACAACAGCTGATAGAAACCTGCTGCTGTTTTATTTTTATTAGATATTGTACTAGAGATAATTTATTACAAGCGTGTATGAATAAAAATGTTTATATTTGGAGAAAAAAAAAAACCAAGCTCTTTGTATTTAGGATGTTCGGACGTTGCTTTTTTTCCTCCTTGCACAAAGTGTGGGACGGACTGTAGCCACAAAAGGGAGGAAATATTGCACACACTAAATATGTTACATTGAGAATATTGTATTTATATAATATATATATTTTAGCAATCACAACACCACTATTGTCTTATTAGCATTTTTAACTATTCAAATAAAGGTTGTTTTATTGTAAGAGAAAACAGCAAGTTTTGAAGTTTGTTGCTTATGATGTTGCATAAAGGTTCACAAGATTTTTTTTTCTCCCTGTAGTGCAGATTACTACCTTTCTGCTTAATACTTATTTGTCTTTGGTGCCTTTCTGGTTAAAGCATTGTGTACATACCTTTTGAGCTAATTTGTCCTTTTTACGATACTTAATAATTGTAAAGCACATTTCAACAGTAGAAGTCATTATGTTCACTTTAAACTTGAAAAATAAACTAGTGAAACATGTACCAACAGTGTAAAGTATGTTACTTACAGCGGCTTGCAAAACAACTCATGCTCCTTATAACATTTTCCAAGTATTATCATGTTTTCCTATAATTCCAATTCTAAGTTTCCTGTTGCCCTTCATCGGGTTTCATCCTTCACATTTGACCAGCTGCTCTGTCTGTGCTGTAGGTTTCACTAGGGGGTGTGGCGATTTGAGGTTTTTAGTGTTATTACAAACTGAAAGTTTCATTATGATCTCCTGTGACCAGAGTACTCTTTTTTTCTTTTTTTTTTTTTTTCATACGTTTCCTGGTTTGCTTGTAACGAACATGCGGAGGGAATCTCTTGTGGCTTTCTTTCCACAGCCTTGCCACTTTTCCATAGAAAAACATCTTTGTGGAATGCTCATCTAACAGTCTCCAAGAGTCTTCACTAGTTCTCCAATTGTTGTCCTGTCAGTTAGTTTAGGATGGCCATGTCTTTGTGGTTATGCAGTTGTGCCTCACCATTAACATCTGCATATAATAATTTGAATAGTGTGAGATCTTCACATTGTTTGGGATATTTACATTTACAATCTGGCCCTCCTATAAACGTCTTCTTAACTTCATCTCTGACCTGTCTTGTCTGTTCCTTGGTCTTTGTGATGCTGCTTGTTCATGAACGTTTCCTAACAAACCATCGAAGCCTTTGTTGAACATCTGGGTTTAGATTGAATTAAGCTGCACACTGGCTTATCCTATTTACTAATTAGTTGACTTCTTAAGCAATTTATTGCACTAAGCTGCATCTAACTGTAGTAAATTAAAAAGATTTGAATGTATCTCACACTTCAAATTTGTATTCGATCTATTTTACAAGTATCCACTACTTGCAATTGTCTAACAAAAACCCAAATAAAATATGAAACACATTTTTGGCTGAAATGTGGCAAAATGTGAGAAACGTCAAGCATCTTATTGCTTTTTTTTTTTTTAAACCTGAAAAAATACCACAAAAAAATTTTATTGTGCAATTCAACCTACTTGAGTTAAAAGTTTAGAGGTTTTGCATGCATATATTCCATAAATACACATAGGAATAGTGTTTGTGTCTTTTTTTGTTTGTGTTATTGTCTGAATACATAGCGTCTCTTCTTATAGCTCACATCAAAATCCGAGCACAATGTTTGTAATAAATCTCAATTCCAGGATATTACCACTTAGAAGCGAGTAGGCATGCAAGGTTCTAGAGTTTACCAGTAGGTGGCAATGTTGCATAATTTCTTTGGTCTTTTTTCCTCCCTTCCTCTCCACATAATTGCGTTTTAATATAGTTCCTTGCATTTGCATTTGCGATTAAATTACACTAGCTTTGGAGCCATACCGTTTATTATGACTAATTAAATAACCCAAAATTTGCAAGCTTGCCACTCTATTATTACCTAATTCACAAAAAAAAAGGATGACAGCATTCACAAACGTGAATATTAACATTTTAATGAAGTATTCCGGTATATTTTCAGATAGAACGGAGCATACTGATGAGATCCACTGAGCAAAGGCAGAATCCAGCAGTGACATTTTGTGACGGTGAATAACTGGCCACATGACTGAGGAATCAGATCAAAATTTGTATGCAAAGCCTTAACCCTTTAGATGCATTAAAGGTCAGCTTTCCCCTAAGCCGATATCTTGCACTTGCCTGCAGCTGGGAGGCAATGCTGCATCCTGCCACCTCTGCTCACCCTTGTGGGGGTATTAATGAGGAGCTTCACAATGATCATGCAGAGATTAAAGAAAGAGCAATTTTAGTGCCGGATGTGGCTTCATATTTTATGCATATTGCACTTCTGGCAAAGCCCAAATGAGCTACAAAAACTGCATTTTTTTTTTTTAGGTGGTTCATAGGCTTTAGTTTGCCCATCATTAATTTTTGAAGTTTTATTATTTAAAAACATCACACAGACGGCCAAATTAGCATGAATTGAGGAAGACCGTCACAAGACATTTTCCAGATAACACGAATGTTTCATAAGACAGTGAGTCAAAGTAAAATAGATTTCTTAAATGTTCTTGTGAGTTGTATAAGTTGACCTTGAATTTTTTTCTTTAGGATTGTATGAATTGTAATGGTTTCCGGTGGATAAATGTGACATTTGACTCAGCAGGTTTGGCTGCTTTTGTCTGACTCCATGGCTTTAAAGAAAAAAAAAATGCTTATTTGCTTTTCTCTCAAAGACTCCATGAATAAACAATAAATGGTCCTCACATTCCACCTAATTTGAACTTTTAATGCTGGATAAACTAATGAGTTGCAATTTGATAGTCATTAGCAATGCTTTTAGTCCAGTTTAACGTTATGCTAATAAGGTAAGGTAATTTTATTTATAGAGCACATTTTCAGCAACAAGGCAATTCAAAGTGCATCACACTTTGAATTGAATTCACACTTTTATCACTTAATACAGTGATAAAAGCTACTATAAACAATCTGCAGGCAGAACTTTGCCAACTCTACCTCTCTGAGACACTAAGTACCAGAACACTTTTATTGAGGTGGGTGATGTTACAAAGCAAGCAATTATTTCTCCGACTACTGCACCACAGGTGATTGAAGAGCTTAGAAATCAATCTTCAAGCTATTGCTGCAGAAAGGAAGATTGTGAATGAAGCCTTTAGGTTTTTGTGCCCCAGCGGAGTCTGGAGGAGAATTAACCATACAGAAAAATAACTGTTCCAAATATTATTATAAACTATAAAGCATATTTAATGTGGGGTGGGAAGAAAAGTGAGCTATCAGCTGCACCCTTAATGAGTTCACCTTTGTTTATTCTTATTTCATTAAATGTCTTGTCTCAAGCTGTCGCTGTCTTGTTCAATTCCCGCTTGGTGCAAAATGACAGAGCCGTGGATTGCAATTTTGGTTCTGAATGTACAATACTTACACTGATCAAACTTCAGTTGGATCGTTCACACAAAATAGAGACTTTTGTTTAAAGCATAGTTTAATGTTCATGAAAGTTTAATTCTGTTTTTAAAACACACAAAAACAGCATGTTCAGTGTTTCTTGGCTACCTCAAAAAAGGGGTGAAAACGCCACTACGTACACCGGTCAAATGTAAATATATTGTTTGACATCAGTTACATATTGCGTTACCGAAAACGCTGATCACTACCTCATGTTGTTTCCTACCTTTTTTTTTAATTAATGTATTTTTTTTTTTTACGTTTCAATCAAAATTCAGCAGTAAGATTTTTCTTTTTAATTTAGACATAGGACATTATTTGGGTTGGGGTGGCAGTGTTCTGTTAGCATAAATTATTTCATATTTAAAGCAAGACTACTTAAAGTCATTCAAGTGAAATGTTTTGCATTCTAGTACACAATTTAAAAGTCACAAAATCGCAGCAAGCGCAGCTTTCAGATACATTTGCAGCAGCAATACCCTCATGATTTGACTGAAAGCTATACAGATATTAAAAGGTAAAAGATGCCATGAGTTTCATGTTGTTAAAGGATTCATAGTGAAACCTTTATTACCCTGTAGCAACAAGGAACAAAGCACATTTTTCCAGTACAACACAGAAGAAGAAAAAAAACAAGCAAACAATGAAGTGAACTGAAAACAATATGCTAGATGTTAACTTTAACCCTGTCCCTCTAGGAAAGACTAGCTCTTATTCCACTGGGAATCCATGGTATATAAACACATCCATCATCTCTCACTGGATCTTTAAGCTCTGGTTGCTTTCAAATGAGATGTCAAAATGTTTCCCTGCTTTGATTGGAGCTCCCTAAATGTTGTTTGACAAGCACGGTGATGATGCAATACTTTTTTTGTTTTTTTTGTTTTCCCCAGTCTTTTCATTTCAGACCGCACATTCTCCAAGGAGTGGCTGACCCAGCGGTGACATGACCTGTCATTCACATACAAACACCCGAATGAAAGAAGAAGAAAAAGAAAAAAAAAACTGAATTGATGCGTCATTCTGCTGCTTCCTTCTTCTACCATTTCTACAGGAAAGCTTTTTATTCTGTTAAAATTATTGTTCTATTAACAAGAGAGATTAGCATCACAGAAACAAGTCGATATAGTATATTGAAATTGTATGCAATTACTAATTTTGACCACAAGTCTTTGGATAGTCACCTCCAATACACATATTTTTTTCTTAAAATATTATTTCATTTCTGGAACTTCACTGAAACCACAAATCGCTGAAATGCACTAGTTTCTAAGCAGAAAATAGCTTTATTTCTGACTGATCATTTTTTATTCGTCTAAGTTATGATCTTACACAGCTCTATAAAGACATCTCAGCAACTCTAATTATTCCACAGAGGGAGGAAGCACGCGTAGACTTTATCACTAATACCAAGAATACAATTAGGATAATCAGAAATCCTCATAAAGTCTTTTGTGGTAGCAAAATAGGATAAGATATTGCAGAGTTTAATAGCCCAGTTTTGTTCATTGCATATCAAAATGTTGCACCTTTGTGAAGTACCCATTACTAAGTTCAAATAATTAATTTACAGAAACCTCGTTTGCCTGTATGGCACAGATTTCTGTCATCTTATAAGTCTAGGCAATCGTGTTAAACTGCCATTAAATTAGAGACAAGTGAGTCTTCAGATTCAAGAAGCTACATCAACTTGTGTGAATTGCTCCTTTTAAATCAATGGGGCATCGTTTTGTAAAATCAACTTTTTTGAGCTTAACATCACTTTATAATGTTATTCCCTCATCAAAACCATACCTGGAGTGTTGCTTTGATTCATCCTTGCACGTTTGAGAAATCTTTCACTCTCCCTTTGGCAACCATTGAGCTTCAGAAAGAGAGAGAACCACTTTCAAAATGTTAAATTACTAAGTAAAATTTCTTTTAAGTCACATTTGATACATCATTTGATACATACATATCATGATGCACATTTATATAACAACTTAAGGTAACATAGTTACTTGATTGGGTTATAAAATGGAACAATGTGCCCGCCCCAGATACATAATACTGCTCCCTTAATCACAGAGCATTTAAAAAATAATAATAATTCAACATTTTACGTAACTGCACAATGGACGGCAGGTTTTTAGTTGAACTGAAGGAAAAAATTGAGCAGATTTTAAATGCAAATAGGATTCAATAACTGACAGAAACAATATGGCTAATGAGATGTCTAAATATATGACCTATACTACCAGGGAGTTATAGCTGTGTTTACCCCGAAACAGATATGAAGAAGCGAATAAAAATACATTTGTGTCACTGTGCAGTTTCTCCCTAAACATTTGACCAATTAGATGACTATTTTTGACCATGGTTTGGAATTCACAGGCTTACCCAATTGGCTGGGTCCTGGGTGTCTCAGTAAGAAATAAAGAGGCAGGATTTGTATTCAGCTTCAGGGGAAGTTCTGTCTGGGAAGCTCAATTGAGGGCAACAGATGCTAATGAGCTCTTTTCAGCAGGAGAAAATGCAGGCTGCCAAAATGTGTCCCCCCCCCACTACTGTATTCTAGAAAGTTTGGACCAGGATGAGGTTCACATGAGAGAAAGGGGGAAACATCCACTAAGAGATGCTCAGCTTTTCTGCATCAACCAGCTCTCCATGCAGTGGGCTCAGTACAACTAATATTTTTCCATATTTGTTTTACGTTTGTTCTTTTTTAGCCTATCCTGCTCGTCACACACTGTGCTTAAAGTGCAAATACAGAAACACAATGTTGGTGTGTTGCTTGTTGAATATAAATAACAGTTTTTTTTTTTTTGTTTCATTGCCCCTCCCATCAGGCAAACCAACAACCCGCATGGAGTGAAAACCAAAACACAAAGAAGCTGCTCTGCAAAGCACAAAAACAAACACTGCAGACGATGCAAATAGGTAAAGCAGGAACAGTTTGAAAAACAAAAACAAAAAAACAACAACAACATATATACAGTTCTTCAAATGACAACGTCAAGAAGCCCTTCCAAATACAGGGACTTATCATATAAATAGAAAAGGGAAAAAGTGCAATTAAAAGTTGCTCCAGGAGGTCAGAATGAAGTGACGGATTGAGTTAGTTAAAGTTTGCATCTCAACTTCAAAGTCCTGAGGCACTTTGTACTGTTGCCAAGCAGTTTGTCTCATAGATTTACTTCTGAAAAGAATAATAGGAAATGACTTTAACTTGCCAGACAAATAATGTTACTGTAATGAGAAAATATTGCGAAAACATTCCGCCCTTTCTGGCCTGCGCATTGTGTTGAAA
The DNA here is from genome assembly GCF_051168715.1 of Poecilia mexicana. NCBI lineage: Eukaryota > Metazoa > Chordata > Actinopteri > Cyprinodontiformes > Poeciliidae > Poecilia > Poecilia mexicana. The sequence goes on along the minus strand of NW_028263377.1, from coordinate 19,119,149 downwards.
TAGAGCATAGTTGCACTTTTATAATTAGAAACCTAAACCAAGCTGACTAAACCACACAATTCCATGTAATTTCACATAACGCAGACACAGTTACACCAAAAAGGCCGTCCTTTTATTAAAACTGCCGTTGTTCTAGTCGCTCTGGGCTTTTGTGTCTTTGAATTTTGTACAAATTAATCCTCATTTTACTTTTTTTATGTGAAGCCCGCTCCTTTGACTGTTATGGTTGGGTTTGCTTCACTATTTATAATATTAAATTGGAGTTTGAGTATGTTTTTTTATTTTCATTTTTTGCATGTGTGTCCTTTAAGCTCAGTTTATTCTGTGTGTCTTCAGTTCAATTCATCTTCCTCCCACTCAAACTGGCCTCACATTATTTAAATTCTCATCTTTCTTTCTATATTGTCAGCAGCATTTCACTCTCCATCAGTTTTATGCACAGACAGACAGACAGTATGAATGTCTGTCATGACAATGTCCCCACACAGAAATGGGAAGTCTGCTGACCTGACAGCTGTCCAGCAGATAGTTATTGGCATCTCCACTAGGAAGGTAAGGGCCAGAAGGTTGTTACTAAAATAAAATCCGTTCACAGTCTACTGTATCCAAGCATAATAATGGAAAGTTAAGTGCAAGGAAAAAGTATGGTTGAAGAAGGTGCACAAAAAAAAATCTGTGTAGCCATATGTTTGAGAGCAAGCATGCAAAGGGAGAATACTATATCTGAACCCACAACTTTTAGATTGTAATACAGTTCAGAATGTATGTAACTGACCTGAAATTTGTCTGTATGACTGGAATGAGTTGACTTTATTTTTTTGTAAAGTGTGTTGAGATAACATGTTGTGAATTGGCTTTATACAAATAAATTGAATTGAATTATATTGTTCTTCCCATCCTGTTGTTCCAAAGATGGATCTGTGTTTCACATTTGTATCAGTTCTCATTATCAAAAAGGTTGTAAAATAATACCAACTCTAAAAGGAAGCTGTCTTTTTTTATGTAAACGGATCCTAGGAGGAATAGTTGATGCAGCATGCTTCTTATTCTAATCTCAAATAACACAAATGTAAACATAAATATAAAATGTTATTTATGGCACATCACTTCATGAAAATGTTGACAGAATTTCCTTAGTTTGGCTGGTAACAATGAAAATCAAAACTGAATGTGTGTGGTCTCAACTGGTACCATATTAAAATGTTTTCAGGAAACCCAGTTTGCTGCAATTTATAGCTAGATCTTAAAACCTCTCCTAAATGTTTGCGACAAGTGAGTTGATTGAGTTGAGTTCAGTGAGCATCGACTTCGACAAAGAAGAAAGTTTTGTGGCTGCAAAAACCTCCAATTTCACATTTGGCATCTGTGACAGAATGTTGGGTGTATGTGTATATTTACATCTTGGAAGACTCAAGAGCAATGCAAGAGGTTCTACAGATGTGTGTTCTTTAAATTATTTTGGAGTATTAGATTGCAAGAAGGTCGAGTCAAATTCCTTCTTAAAAGGGTAACTAGGATGAGACTTTCTGGTTAGAGAATACAGGTACCGGACAGACTGACCTGCCCAGTCATGCTCTAAGAGTTCACAAAATGAAACAAGAAGACCGAGCGAAGCTTCCAAACTTCACTTGGGCTCCTAAATTTTGAAATATGTCCAGAATGTACAGGAAAAAAAAATACACTGAGCAGAAAGTTAAATGTGTAAAGGCAATTATTTTTTGCAAATAGTTATATATATAAATGACATGAAACTTTCCATTTGTTTTCATTCTCATTTTTTTACATCATTGGATTCTAAGCATATGTGGTGTTACTTCATTGTCAAAGAGAAAAGAGAAAAGAAACAACGTCAGTTGCATTTAGTTTTATATATTTTTGATCTGGCAGCTGGAAAGTAGATCTGTAAAGAACAGCAGCAATGCCAAAAGGTTTCATAGAGAACAGGTAAATTAGTGTGATTTTGTGCAGTGTGTCGTCTCCCACATTACTCTGCTTCCTGCAACCGAGGATATATAGGCCTCTTTAAATAGCAATGATTAATTGTTGGTTTTAATTGGAAGGCTGTTGGGACAGCACTGCGCTCTCTCTCCCTTCACTTGGTCGTTTAGGGGAGGGCAGATGTCAAAAGGACACCTGGCGCTTTCTTATTCAGTGCCTCTGCTTGCTGTATCGACGTGACAGAAGCTTCTTCCTCTTCTGCCTCGTCTCCCTGCAGGTGTCAATGACACAGGACATTTTGTCTTACTGGCACAAGTCCCTCTTTCCAAAACTGTAGCTTATCTTTTCTTTCCATTTCTTTCTTTTGCTGCTCTTTCTGCTCAGTTGCATCATCTCTTATTTCTTCTGTAGTTTGAATAATTAGCACCGTATTTATTCCGTCATTGTTCCTTGCCTGGTTTTGCATCAGTATGGACATTTTCTGTATTGCATTCTTGATCTGAAAATGCAATAACAACAACCCTGCAATTTTGTTTTTACATAATTAGCAATGCAAGAACATAAATAAATTATTTTGTGTCACTTTTTTGTTGTTTATTTAAATAAATAAAATAAAATCGCTCTTGAAATATCTTCCAAGAGTAAAGATTTCCTATATTTTCCAGAGATTGTCTGTCTTCATAGTGCATTTGTATGTAGAGATCATTGCATCTGAGGAAATTCCTGATACATATGCTGGATATTTTTTCCGTGCAAAAACTGAATTTAAAGCTCCAGCAAATCAGAATGGTTAGTTGTTCTGTGCAACTTGGACCAAAAACTAACAGAAACTTAAATCATGTTTAATTTTAAATTCATTAAGAGTTTAGTTATAATGTCTATTGAAGCAGCTTATGCTCCCGTAAGTTTGGCTTTGTAAAACACTGAACACAAGGTATATCCTGCACAGCTTCCGAGGATATTTATTATTAGCATTAGCTAAATGTGACTTTTAAATTTATACTTCAACATTTAAAAAAAAATCCCTTCTTTGTCTGCTTATGTAGTATTCTAGTGTGCAATGTATTTCCTTTCCAAACCCTAAATTATTTGTCTGAGTTGATTTGTAGAAGAAAAACATAAAATTGATTTTTGCACACTGACTCAAAGGATTTCAGGGAGACAAGTATGGTTGATGTCAATTACATTCCTACAAGTATAGAAAATGCAGCTTTGTCTTTCCTGACAGCTTACATGGTGACAAAAGGAAGTTTCATCAAGGAGACCAGGCTTTTATTACTTTGTACCGTATTTATTTGTCTTCCTTTGTGGCTGCTGTCAAATTCTAATGTAAGCAAATTGACAAATATGGGTTTCTTTGAATATAACTGTGTGCAGATATATACTATGGATGATACACAAAAGTAATTTATTATTCAGCAACAAATGCTTGTCATGAAGTTACTGCATCAGGCAGAGGGGTGTTTTTTCCCCCTTGAATTTGCTTTGGTGCTGTCAATGTTAAAAATAATATCTTGTCCTAAATAATGCTAAAAATGATACTGTATGAATGTATAAACTATTGGCTACTGAATTTACAATCTTTTTGTCATGATCTTGTGTTCTTTGAGTTGGTTTTGGGTTTTGTTACTTTCTGTCTACTTGTTTGATTAGGTCAGCCATGTTTCTGTTCTTTAGTTATTCCTTGTTTCTTATGTTCCTGAGGTCTAGTTATTGTTTGCCGTTTACTCTCCTCCCTCGCCCCCTGTGCCACTTTCTCTCTCTCCCCTCACACCTGCAATTAGTGAGCCAATCAGTGCAGGTCCATTGTTCCTCACTCACTCTGCCAGTACTTAAACAGTTCCTCACACTCCTTGCTGGTTCCTCCAGTTTATTTCTTCTACTTCCTCGCTCATGACTCCTCATGAATCCTCCAGGCTCTTTGTTATGGTTTATTTTTGTTCTACTCTGGCTCCTTGTGTTCCCATGGATTTTTGTAAATTTTTGTTCTTATTTTGTCATTCAACACTTTTGAGATGACCCGTGCTCCCGGCTCCTGTCTGCCTTTTGAGTCCCCACCAAACACCTCATTACACTTTTTGGTTTAAATTATCATACAAAGCAATTGATCTACTTGTTAACATACTTCTGAAGACAAATGCACATTTAATCCTCACTAACAAAGATGATCACAAAGTGCTTTAAACTATCTCTTTTGCTTTCACTGTGCAACTTACTTCTGAGGTGAGGGAATAACATTGCTTGGCCTTTCTTACTATCTGCAGCCTCCTTGGGTATGCACAGTGGCCCCTGGTGATTGATGATTGGGCAAGGGCAGAGGAAATCTATCCCCGGGTTACAATGCTGCTCTGGTGATGGATAGCCCCTTAGAGGTCTTGGCGGGACTGATGGGTCATGGGCCTGAGTGAGCCCAAAGCTATGAGGGGGAGTGAGGAGAAATATCAGGGAGGGAGTAATACAGAATATGATTTAAGAAACAGCTAAATGTGTCTCATGACCTGTGTGTTTTGGTCTTTTGGTGTACAGTTCCATATATGTTTGCTGCTCATTATTACATGTGATTAACATAAAGCTTGCATTTAATCTTTTTGCATTAATATTGATATAAAATCCATATTTTTTTCCTGACTTACATCCGAAAGCAGAGATTTTTGCTCTGGCTGAAATCACATTAAGATAAATGCAGCCCTTAACCAAAGGGCTGCTAAATTTTAGCTTTTATATTAAGGACTGCCACTATTCTGCGGCTGAAGATTGAGGTGAAATGGCCACATATAAGACTAAATTATTTTTCCCAATAAAGGAACGTAGATATTGTCTCTTAGATGACATGTTTGTATTTCTCTTCAGGCAATCCTAAGACTGCATTATATAATGTCAGTGTTTTTATTAGTTTGTGACAGCTCGGAAGCCACCAGGACCTGAGATAATCTTGTACTGAAGATAAAAGTTTCGCGCTGCCTTGTGGGACATATACTATATCATCCTGCTGCAGAGAATTAACTGAAAATCAATCACAATCAATCATGGGTAGCATGTACAAACTGACAGACAAATTAAACATGCTATATTTTTTAATATCGCATTAGATACAGAAGATTTTTTTTTTAAAATATAGATTGTCTGACAGGTTGTAGAAACACATACCTTGACGAGTAGCTGTGAGCTGAATCATAAAAAGAAAATACATTATCTTCCCTGGCCTTTTGTGATCATTTAATATCCTCACCGTGCAGCTAACATGGTAATAAACCTCTCTACAAATTTTGTAAAGCCTGTTTCCTCTCTAGTCTTTTGAAGGATCCATTATTGTGTCTCTGAATAACAGCATAGCTGGCTGACCTCCATGTATCCATTAAAAGGTGAGAACTGTGGTCTCCTTTATGACCAGCCTTTTATTTCTTTTATGCAAATGAGAAGATTTCCGCATCACAAACAGCCCCTACTGTAAAAAACAAAACAAACAAAACCAATAAAAGAAAAAAATAACACTCATTCTTTGTTCTGTCTGCACCACTAGTTTGCTCTGAAGCAATATAGCGCTGAGGTGGGCCATATTAGTGATAAATTGTCATGGATTAGATGTCGGCACTGAAGCAAAATTCACTCCCACTGAGGTTATGGTAAATTTGTTCATGTCACAAATGGTCAGACAAATTAGTACGCGCTCTGTGCTTGGGAGAACTTCATGTTTTTGTATCGGAAGAAATTTTAACGGACATAATGATTGATGAAGCCACAAGCCAAAGAGAACGTGGACAAGTTAAGATAACTTAACACTGTCCATTTTTCAGCGTTTGAGTCTCAAACGCTGAAAAATTACTTGATATTGTGCAACGTGTAAGGGCCCTTTACATGAGGTACAATTTAATTTAACCTTCACAACAGGAATAAAAACAATTATAAATCTGCTGTTTGGTACAAAATGTCCTGATGGAAAGGATTCTTTCAGCATGACTCTCCAGAGAGACTATTGATACTCAAACACACTTTCAATCACTGCTTTTGGGATTCCTAACTCATTGACTTCCTGGTTTCGATGTTTGCATGTTTTGCAATACTTTCAACACAGTTCATTTTCTCCAGTCTTGACATCTTTCTATGAGACACGAAAGCCGCTTCACCATTGTCGAGTCTCACACTAGTTGGTTAATCTCTGGTTGGGTTTTAACCAAGTTTGGAGCATCTCCATTGCAGCCTGTTCCTCACTATTGTGGCTGTAAACATGGGCAGGATGCTGGCGCTGCCAATGGCTACACTACTCCACACAGAGAGGCTCTCTGACGGCAGACGGCATGTACGGCGGTTCACCGATGTTGTTGTAAGGAGTTTGCAAGGTCTGGCCTTCATTCATGCAGTCACGTAAATCTGCAAATCTGCTGTCAATCAAATCGTTTGTGTGCAATACACGACTTGGAATGGCTTGTAGCCCTGAAGTGGTTCAGAAAAATGGGGAAAAACCATCTGCTAATGAAGGCGGTCTGGGGCAGAACCGGCTACCGTGGAGAAGCAGCTTAACAGGACACTGCTGAAGTGAAGGAAGATAAGAACATTTACATCAATCACCGCTTGGATTACAGCAAATAATTTTCTCTTTTGGCTTTTTTTTTTTCTGAAACTGGGGAGCTGGCAGACAGCTGGCAAGCTCCATTAATCATACTACGAGGATTTGAATTTGTGTGTCTGGCAAATTTTGTGAAGACTTCCGATTTGCCAAAGGGCTGAGCGAGCTCCCATGCGAATAGCAATTAAACATAAGTCTCTTGTGGAGACGTCAGATCATACTCTAAACCGGTGAGTCTAAATCGTGTCTCATTTTTACAACCTCTGGCTCAGACTATAGGTGTCTCTTGGGGAAGCCTTTTGTCTTTTTTTCCTCCCTTTGTAAAATCTTTCAGATTTTATATTTATGCATTGTCCTCAAAGTGGGTGTGAAGGGATTTATAAGCACTCTGCATCTGACAACCTCACATTTGTATTTTCACACAGGCGTCAGGACTGTGCCGCTTCAACAAGCAACGGCTGAAACTGATAACCAGCTTTTCTGTCAGCTTGTATTATAAATGTCTGGTTAAAGCTCCAGACCAACTGCTCTTCCATTATAATGCTCTTAGATGTGCATAAAGAAATATAGGGGTCATCAACCATTAACATTTCCCTTTTTTTTCTTAGTTCATTTTTCTCATAGATTATGGATTTACAACATCCCCAGCTTCTCTTGTTTTATGCTCTGTTTGGATAAATCACAAATGTTGTGTCACCGAAAATATTTTCGAAAACATAGTTTACTGTCATGATGGAAAAATATGGTGCACTCAGACTTTATTTAAGTCTGAGTGCTGTAAAGGACAGAGCAGCATGTGTCAACGATGGCTACGGGTTTGCCTGGCAGGAAAACAGGCATCCAATAAGGCCTTTGGAAGAAGCAAGCGGGACAAAATGGCTCTGTTCTGATGGACAACCGCCCAGGACTAAATTATTCCAGTCGGCGAGTGTTTGAAGTAAAAAGCACAACACTTGTTCGAAGCAAAATGAGGTTCGAGGCCTCTTCTGTCTGAGGACACAGAGCAATTGTAAAACACCTACTGCTTGGAAAGTGGGATGCTGAAAAAGCCTGAAAATCTATCGGTAAAGGGCAGGAGTGCAAACTCTGTATGATGCTTCCACTCGGGCCCTAAGGCCTTTGTCAGCTTTCTCTGTCATAATGTGAGATGGAGGCAGTCAGCGGCTACTTAGTTCCCTTGGATGGGCAGGGGATTTATTACACACTTTCCCTCTCCAGGAGGCCTGCTTGATGCCTCTGATGCAGCGCGCACGCTGCACTCATTTGGCTTCAGACCAGAAAAGGTACTGCAGTGGCAGGGATGTTTCACTGAGGTGGCGGGTAATTGATATATGACTTCAGCCATCTTAGGGGTGAGCTGAGGAAAAGAGAAAAGCAATTTGTGTCTCAGCTTGGGTCCTCCTCGCCAGCTTCAGAAAGCTCTCCAATTTTGCTTCTCGTCTACCCAGTGCTTTTGTCTGAGGATAAATGACTAGTTGAGAATTTCCTTTGATTGCATAAACTAAAATCCACACACACTTGTAATGGGCGGCAGTTTTGGCCTCTTCGAAAGGTTCGAGTAAGAGGTTTTTACTTTTGCATACATAGGACATTCAGTGTACACTGGAGGAGGAAATGGTGGTATGTCATTCTTTTTGTCTGTGTGTTGATAATTGATTGAAGAGCTGTTTGAACTGACAGCAGAAAGTAGGGGAATAATTTACTACCTTTATAGGTTTTAGAGATTTTGCTCAAACCTCCCCACAGACTCCTTAATATATCTATTTACTTACCTCAGCGTTTCAGCTGCTAAAACCCTTTGGAAACAGAATGTACAGCTTACATCCATAGTCAAGAAATAGGTTAGGAACAGCAGTAAGAACATTGCTGCATTTAATTCTAAAGGAAATATTGCTTTTTGAATGACACAATCTGAATTTTTTTCTCCTGCTTCATATAAAAGTGACGACAAATGTATTAGATACAATCTTAAAGCTACATCTGTAAATATGTAGTATATATTGCTTTCAATGTCTAAGAACAATAAATTCACTCTATACAGTCTCCAACATGAAAAGGAACAGAAATTATTGTTAAAGTATTTAAAATGAATATTTATTAAATATTGATATTCATATCCAATTCGCCATTATGTGGGGCCTTAAGATGATTTTGGTTTGGTGTGTTGTCCTGTGATGAACTGGTGACCTGTCCAGGATGTACACTGCTTCTTGCCCAACGACCTTTGGAGATGGACAGTGGTTCCCAAGGTCAAGCGGTGGACGGACAGAGGACAGATAGGTGGATGGATGGACAGATAGACTGTTTAGTAAATTTTTGTGTAAGGTGTTCTGCAACTTTGTGCTTTCCAGTAGCTGCCTTTGGATTTCACCAGGATGTTGTTCAAATTCTGAAATGTTGGGTCAAAAATAACTCAGTTTTTCATATGAGTAAGTTTGCGCATTGTCCATCTCTGTGGGGTAGGTTTTGTGATTAACCAACATTTTTTTCCTAAGTAAATCTCATCTCCCTTCCAGCATCCCAGCTAAAAACTCATCAGGAGTAGACAGTCGATGGGTGAACTGGGTGGGATGCTGATTATAATCATAGTTGAAGGTATAAACATTTCTATTTTCTCTGTGCTGCACCAACCATAAGTTAATATTTCCACCATGTCAGATGGTTAATCATAAGCACTTAGTGTTGGCAAAACACTGTCTGTGTTCATCTACTACATTCACATTTCGGTTATTGCAGAGAAAATTAAATACGCCTGTCAGTTCGTGTTTCCAGCAAAGTCCATCATGTTGCGACAGTGTAAAACATTTATTTTCCATGAAACATTTACACACACGCACACACACACACGTACTTCTTCAGTTTCTGTCTGCGCGTTGAGTAAAGCATGTATCATTTACCCGTTGCTATTTATTCCACTAAAGTCAAAAAGAAATAATTAAATGAGAATTGAAAATTAAAAGAATACTGAGCACACCTAAACTTGAGCAGTACATATATTTTAACGAAACGTGTTAGAGTTTTATATAATATACTTTATATAATGATATACTTGATGTAAGTGTGGGGTTCCTGCCTTAATGGTCCTCCTGAAATCCTGTGGACCATTGTAGCAGATCTGAAAAGCCTCTTGACATTAATTAAACAACCCTCTGTTGAAAGTTGCTCCTATTTCTGTTATGAATTAAACCGTAAACTCAAATTAAATTTCTTCTTTTCATCTGTTCAGTTTCCTCTTACTTTTTTAGGCTGGTGCGGCGAGCGGCACACTCTTCTTCGACATCATTCATAATATATAAGCCAGATCATATAAGCTGGTGATCAAAATTCTTATTTTTTTTGCTCTCTCCCTTCAAGGTCTATTTTTCTTTCATTATTTTCATCTTCCTATCTAAATGGACACACACACACACACACACACATGCACATTCACACATGGACGAACTCACAGTGATCTGGCCTCAGAAGACTTTGCATTGAGTTGCATCATTTCCAGGAGACATACTCCGAGGTTCACCTTAGAACTTTTATTCACCTTAAAATTTATGTTACTGAAACACACACGCAGACAGACACACACACATTGTCATCTTAAAATATGTTTGACTTCCTCTTAGAAAAGCTTTTGTTTTTTTAATGGAAGTGACCTTTGATTTTCTTGTCATAACACTAATTCCTGTTAAATAGGAACTGGGAGAGAGGCTGTCTGTCTAAAGCAAAGGATTCTTTTTAAAAAACTTGAGGTATTTTTCTGAGCTGCAGATTATGCATGGAGGTCTAGAAATAGCTCTACAAAATAAAAGAGACTCTGTAATTTACTCTGGAGTCTTTTAATACTAAAGTGACTTCTGACTCATGTTACATTATGCAGACTTTAAATCAGTTTGCAACTTAGGAGGACAAGATAATCCAAGCCACTTTTGCAAGGTATTTACTCATCACGAGCAAGTTTCTGTTGACTTTGATTTATTTCGAACTGAAACATTCATAAAAAGGAAGAACCTAATTTGACGAACAGAAATGTAACTTTCACGACAGAAAGCTGGAATAGAAGGCAGCTGTTTTATCAGTTTTGGCCTGATCAGTTTATTTCTCTGTGTATTTTACTGTTCATTCATTTTTTGCTTATGTTATTTTATGCTTGTGTTCTGTTAATTGCACGTTTGACTTTAATGTTCTCAGATTATTGCCAAGCATTTTTCTTTTTGGTTTCTAGATCCTTTAAGGTCTATTAACTCGTCCCCTCTATTAGCTTCCCTGCTTTGTCCTCACCACAGCTATGCCACATTTTCTTTGATTAGTTCATGTGGTTCTTTTGCCACTTTCCACTCGTGCCTCAGTATTTTACCTCCTGATTTTTCATGGCTCTGTGCTGGATTCTTCTGCTTCGTCCTGGTTACCCTGTGTTTTACTGTTCAGGTAGGACCTAAGTTTCAAGCTATAAAACATTGTGGTGTTTATCTCTGTGATGTTTTCACATTAGCTGCATTTCCCTAGATGTATATTTTACACTTGTGTACTTTTTAACAGCTATTGTTATTAACTCAATTTAATGTTTTTGGTGGTTGTCTGCATGTGTGGTTTTTTTTTTTACTTCTGAATAAACACATTTAATTGGGTGAAAACCGATTTGACTCTCTAAATTGGAGATTTGGGCATGTTTTTCTCTTTCTTTTTAAAAATAATTTATTTCTGTGCACAATGTGGACATTTGTTGATTTACTTTAACTGTTGTTCGCACTGCAATCGGGTATCAGGAGCCTCCAAAGGTGATGCTGTCAAAATTGCCCACTCACACTCAAACTGCCTTAACCTGTTTTCTTTTATTGCTGTACACAGGGGCTGTTAAACAGAGTTGTCCCTCATTTAACCACACTGTCCAGGAGCTACAGGAGTCATAAAGGACCAAGCAGACAAAAAGGCATTGAAGGACCAAGGGATCTCTTTAAGATTAGGAAAAGCGTGTATCTGTGTGCATGTGCAAGCCATACAGTGATGTGGATAATAACTCCTTTTATTCACCAGTGGCCCTGAATGTCTGAGAAGCCACTGCAAATCCTCCTTTTTTGCAGACAAAGCAAAACGCCACCGGGAGAGAAATGAGTTTTATTCTAAAGTGTCGTCTCATTCAACAGATTACATCCCTCTCCATCTTAGGTGACTGCACACAGCCTGGGATTCTGGTGGCACTGACAATATGTGGTGGCTGCCTACTAAATTTAAAGCCAAACTGGTAGTGCAGCACTGATGCTTTGGGAATTTATTCCGACACTGTGTTGCCTGAACCAAAGTGGTTCCATATAAAATCCATATTTTTATTCAGTCAACCCCTAAACTGTGAAATAAGAACAACTATGCTCCAAAACAATCCATTATTTCTAAAGAACTTAATCCCTCCTATTTTTACTTCATGTTCTCCTCTGGATGCATATTGCTCGGAGCTAGAACTAATTGAGATTTTTTTAATGTTTTTTTTTTTTCATAACGCCAGTAATTAATTGATTTTTATAAATGTACAGTCTTGTACTCCCAGCAGTTAAGAAATGGTTACAAAAGGTACAAAAGCTTAAACATGTACATTTCCTGAAGCTTCTTAAAAAAAGTTTTTATTAGCAAACATTGGCCGGGTCTTCTGAATGACAATATTAAGAGCGATGTGAAGATTTGTGAATGACTGGTGTGAAATAGTTGTTACTTTTATCCATCTTCCCTTAAAAAAAACAAACACTTTCTCTCACATACAGACTAGTAGTTTTTTTTTGTGTGTGTGTAAAAGGTTTTCTTTAAAGGGATGCTGACTCTATATAGCATTTTACGTTTATTTATATGTGGACTTCCAAAGACACACCTATGTCTGCAAAAATGACATCTTGTAATGTGTTTGTACCACATGCTGTGCAACAGGTAAGCACAAGAGCTGTTTACATTCTGAAAGAGATCTCAGATATTTCTTTAGACCACAATATGATCATGACTAGCACTGTTGTTTTGATAGTTGTGCTGATAAGTCACAGCAACTTTTTTCCCCAACTGGATAAAGAATTGCTGTTACTACCACAATACAGGCGAAGTGGGAATGTGTTGTTCTATGCTGTTACAATTTTTATCAACATCCAAATAATAAATAAAGAAATTCTCAACTGTGGGTTTATAAAAACGTCTTTGCTCCTTATACAGTAAAATGATGGGCAGTATCCAATTTGCTGTGGGCATTTGCAGTTCTATACACAGATGTTCTGTGGGACTGAGATCAAAGCTTAGTAACTAATTTGATGGTATGATTAGGGGAATTGTCCATTTGGAAAATCCATTTGCTTCAAAGCTTTGTCGAGATGTTGCTTCAATAGAGCAGCAAGTTTCTAGGGCCAAAACTTTAATTTCGGTTAAATAATTACTTAGATTTTAATTCATCAAAAATTTTAACACAACTGGTTGCATTATTGTTCCTGGAACCTTTGCATTTGGACGTTTGCATGTTTCTGATACATGCATGTAAACCTGACAGGTAACTGAGCGATGGACGCTGTCGCTTCTCTTGGGCCACCGGTGGTTAATTTTTGCTCCAAACATAAGTCTGATGGGACTGTGGAAAAGACTATTATGTGTACTGGAAATTTAGTACAGTTGTGTGCTTATTGGCCTATCAATCCATCTAAAATACTATCTCAATGAAAAAAAATGTTGCAGTCAGACATAAGACATCCCCAACGCTAATGTCAACGCCCACAGTCCACAGTTCTGAAGAAGTTTTTTTTTTTCAAAGAAGCTATATGAATGATCAGGGGCTCCTGAAGCACTTGAAAGCTGAATGTGTATAATAGTACTTAGCACCAATCCGATAGTTGAATAACCTAAATGACAAAGTAAAAACAAAAATATATTCATTGTTGAGCTCATTTGCACTCAAGCAAAAGTACAAGGGGTTTCTGAATTGTAGATGTTATTTATTTTGTTGATAGATTTCGATTAAAATGCGATTAATTGAGAATCATTAATTTCAGACACTCCAATTAACTTGATTAATAGTTTTAATTCGGTCCCACTTCTAGTTTTTCTCCCATGATGCTACCAACATGCCTCCAAAACATTTACGTTCTAGACCTTAGTAGAACTTATCTCAAACTCACTGTTCCTGTGGGCACTTGTAAACTACAATTGGACTTTTTCAATGTTACTTTTTGGAGTAGAGCAGACTAGTCTGGGTTTATTAGGCAGGGATTTTGTACAATAATAGCACTAGCAATGCGCCGGGTGTAATGTCTTCTTCCTCTCTAAGTGTCTGTTGAGCTCATATCTGTGCAGGACTGATCTCTTTCTTCACAATTTTTTTTTTTTGTTGTTGTTCTGAGGATGATGCACTAATTTTACAGGAAAACACTTTCATCTCTAGGACACGGAATATCTCTGCTTCCTGAATGTATGATGGCAGGCCATTCCTGTGGTTTTCATAGTTACACATAATTCTTTGAACAGATGAACATAAACAACATAAACAGCTATATAGCCTTGGCTGCTTCCTGTAGATTCGTCCACGACATCACCCTGCTATTCACCTTTTTCTAAGGAGCTGAACTTTACTTAGTAGAACTTATCTCAAACTCATTCATTTCAAGTACTCATTAAGAAGCATGAGAAAAAAACTTATAACACGCATAGAGGAGATAAACAAGCTATAAAAATCCTTTCTATAAGACAACATTTTTTTCTGGACCAGTACAAAACCTTTTGGGACTTTCTAATGAGGGTGAATTTGGCAAGCATTCCTCGGGTTTAATTGCGCTACGTACATGAATCAGGAAAGCAGCTAGCTCTCACTATGTAATAGCTTTTATTAGATTGTCTTTGCTGGTTCTCGCCATGTTTCTTTTCTCCCTTTTCCAATTCATTTGGACCCTTGCACACCTTCTTTCTATTAACAGCATCTGACGTGTACATCTGGTATCTGCTATGTGCAGGAAGCGGCGGGAATTACATCTTTGCAATGTTCTTTTTGTTGTCTGCAGCCTTAATGGCATGACTCATTCTGTGGACAAATATGCATCCTGCTGAACAAACCTCCCCTCAGCAGAGCTTTGCCAGCTCCAGGGAGCCTAAATCCTTTATTTTTTTTATTTTTCTTTTATCAAGAGTTCACCAGTTATTTGCTCACAATGTGCCAAATAAAAGGATGAAAGTTTTTTTTTTTTAAAGCTTTGAACCACTGCGACGGCTCTTGCATGAAACACAGGTGATTTGTCCATTTTTGGCGTGACTGCTTGCTTTGTGCAGCCCTTTCTGTTCATCAGTGTCTGTCGTTCCATCACGGATCTCTCATCTCGCACAGTTCAGTTGAAGCTTTGATTAAATCGAAGCATTAAGTCTTTAGTCATTTTTTATTTATTTTTTTACTCACGTTTGACATAAAAGCACTTATGAGTTCAAACAAATGCTGTTTGAGGTGCTGCAGCATTTTTCCATGAAGTCTTGTATTACAAGGATTTTATTTTCATCTGTCACCCTTTTCTGTTTCTGGTGCTGTGCTGTGCTGGGGAATGATTGAATGCCTCTCTTGCTTTAACACAAACAGCTGAAAAACACCTGAACAACTTCACCTCAGACTGAGATAAATGACTATAATCTATGAGTGATTGGACTCGTGGCTGCTTTTCTCTACACTGTCTCGCCTCCCCTCCCCACCCACCACCTCCTTTTCTCTTCTCATTGCCTACTTCTACGCCAAATTGAAATTCAAATGAGCCACAGTGTGCTGAAGCAAACTGCATTAGTCTGCCATATCATGTTGTCGTCACTTCTAAAACAAACAGTGCCCAAGATGAGATAAAATAAAACAAAACTTTACATTCACATTAGTTTCATATGTTTCCTATATGTGTAATTTTGTTTATTAGAGTTATACTCCCTGTTGAAATCACAGCTAATTCCAATAACAAATGGCTACAATTATTGTTTGGCAATCTTCTGTAATGACAGATTCAGAGGTCTGGATTTGTTTAGTAACATCATGTTAGAAATATCTTTTTTACTCGTCCAGTCTGACTTAATTGTCAAAATAAAGAAAGATTATATATAGTAGCTTTTATTTTTATTTCACCATTTTGCTTTTGTTCCTCTGTTGATGTGCTCTCCCTGTCATCTCTGTGTGTGCATGTTTCTAAATTCTTACTCACTGAGCCTTATTTGAATAAAAAGGTAGGCTAAAACCTGAAAAGAGGCCATATTAATCACAGGAGTCTAAAATTAGAAATGTGAGACTCCGTTGGCACACTTAAAATGGAATATTCAATTGTTTTGCGAGCGGTGTGGTGAAGTGTAGCTTTTAATGCTGTCTGGTAAACACACACTAAATAAATTACAATTGAAAAGTAATGAGCAGGGCCCACAACATGAGGATCTGTTCATGTTGGCTTTAATTGCATCCAGTTGTGACTGTAAAGTTATAAAAACCAGTAGTTTCAAGATGATTTTTATTTTTTGCGATTTATTGTTATGATTATGAAATTAAAAGGTATTTGTCATTGTTAGTTTTTTTACATTTTCTCCTTTTCAGCTGTGTTGCAGTTTGTAGCTTAGTGCCATTTTATTATATTAATTTCCAAGACCAAAGCAGGGAAATATGAGTTTGGATGGAAAAAACAAAGTGTGAACAGGACAGCTGAAAGTTGCTGATGAGTGCTGTTATTTTTGGAATAACTGCATTATATAAGGTCCACCCAAGATGAACGTACTGACTGCAAAGTCTCCGGCTCAAATTTGAGTTTAAAACTTGAAGACTTACTTATATGGTGTTTGATTCAGTAAGGTGGAAAAGTCTGAGAGCAGTATCAAAGTATTACTCCAAGGGCACCATCTGTAAAGTGAATCAAATTCTACATTTCTCCAAGGAAAAAAAAAATAGTGAGCAGCGTACAAATATGTTGGTCACAAAACTGTTGTCATTCACCGTCGTTTTACTTACTGATTGAGTAAATTGGCTGCAAGGAAAACAGTTATTTGCTACCAATTTCTGTAATACACAAACATACATCTGACTTGTACTACCTTCTTACAATCACCTTTTACTTTCATGTTGTCAAACACTCTCTCCTTCATTTGGATTTTGATGCTGCAGCTAATTATCCTGTTTAGAAAAGAAGATGGAGGATTGTTGGGAGAAAAATGTGTATTGAATTAAAGTAATCTGCAGAAACCAGAAAGAAAGATGACAAATAAAAAAATAATAAAAAGAACTGTAACAAAAAGCAGTTTTTGCTGATAAACCTTTTTCTGACAAACCCTTTTTTTTGCTGACAGACCTTCAACTCCCAAACAACAACCCTCAGGTTTGAGTTGTTCCTGACTTTAATCCAAGAACTCAGTTGCTTCACAAACATGGGGAAAAATGTTTTCCAACAGATTAGCTGTGTGACTGGGTGAGGAGAACTCCAGTCACAGCATCTGCTTATCCCTCTTTTCTGCATACATGATCTTCCTCCATTCTTTTTCTCTTTTTCAAATAAACATGCAGGCATTCATTTGCAATAGTCCTGATAAAAAGGGAAAAAAGAGAAAAACTTTTTTTGTTGTGCGTCTTTTGTACAACAAAAGTCAATTAGACGTTGAGATTTCAGATATCATCCATACAAGGATTTACTTTTCTTTCTTTTTTTGAGGGAAAGCATGAGTACAAAGGCACATTTTGTTGTGAAAAGGTCATTTTAAAAATAACAGCTACTTTGAAAAACAATGAAATCATTAATAAATTAGAGTATGCCTTGAAATGGGGTCCACTAATCAGATTAAAAGAAGCTTTCAAAAATAATAATAATAAAAAAAAACCTTTACATACTTTTCATTGTGACCATGATTTATTGGTCAGCTTCTGACTGCATTGTGTTTTATTTCAAATGTTCAGTGTTTGGGATCCACAGCCATTTTTTTTGGAATAACTGTGCATTTGAAGGAGTCTTCGGACAGGCCTTATCGCCACGCTATGACGTAATAGGCCTACAAATCCGTCCCTCGAAGGATGCAGACCCTGAATTCGGACACACCCAATATGTTCTTCTGGTGTCTGCAAAACAGACTGTTTCAAAAACCTCTAAGTTGTTGTCTCACAATTTGTTACCTAGCAACCTAAAGCCAAATCCAGCCCAAGTGGAGCTCCACCCACTTCATTCACGACGCTAAGATACCACTGCAATGGCTACCGGAAAAGGAAAATGTTTTACGGGCACTATCCGCAGGAAGGGCCCGGCGCGCGCCCAGAGTCGCCGTCGGCGGAGGCGACGTATTTTACGGGACGGGTGGCAACCATAGATGGTGACGATGTAAGTACATAATGTGTTTTGTGTTTTGTGTAACACAAGCTAACGGCGTTTGCTTGTGTCATGCAGCACAAGCTAACACTGTAGCTAAATGAGGTCTCTACTTGTCCTTGTAGTAAGCTGGAAGTGACTGAGAAGATGCAGTGTGCTTGTGAAAGCATGTCAAACACCTGGATATTACTGACATTGTCCCTTTTATTTATTTATTTTTTACATGTGGAGAGAAGTGGTAACCTCGTAAATTTTAAATAGCATTTGTGGAACAAAAACAAAACAAAACAAAAACGTTTTTGTACTGAATTATTGTGTTTTGGGTCTGCTTCAGGGCGAAAGATGTATGGTACCACTATGCGTGTAGCCATTTTCACTTGTCTGAGGATCTAATGTAAACATTAAGTTGGGAGGATTTGGGTAGCAGCAGCGTATTTGCATTAAATGGGATGTAGCCCTAAAATAGCTCACTTTTTAATGAGCTCAAAACAGGCAGAACTGATCGGCTGAAAAAAAATTTAATAAACATGTTTTGTACAGCCCACAGACCTATCCTATAGCTTGTTCAAGGAAGCATAAGAGCATAACTATGTTGATATACACGCTACATTAAGTAATAAAGATAAATAATAAATGGCAAATATTGCCAAGTATTATTAAAAATCAAAGTTATGTAATTTTTACGTATTTGATACATTGTTCAAAGAATACGCATTACATTTATAAATATATAAATGCCTCTTGGGTTGAAAGAAAGAGAAAAAAAATGAAATTCAAAAACATTCTCATTTACAAGTTTTCTTCTGATTTTCTTTCTGTAACTACGCACATCTAGGTGTTGCAGTCTGTACACTTTCTTCGTAAGGCTGAATTCAGTGGAAATGAAGGGAGAACTGAGTATGTTTTGCTCCTGATGACAGCCTCAGTCTGGAGTTACAGTTTAAGCAACTTGGACTGCTTAATGTCTTGGCAGTTTTTGTATTTGCTGAACCGGAGCAGAGAAGCCATATTCCCAAAAGTAAGGAATGCAAGCAGCTCAAGCAGCAAGGGAAGAATCCTCATTCATCACAGTGCTGCACCAGAGGTAAAACTGAGAGAGTTTTTGCCTCTGCAAATTTCAGCATGGGGTCACATGATAGCCCCGCTGGTTGACTACTTTTGGTTGCTAGGCAACACAACCATTTCCATGTTTATTCAGACAAGGTCACGGATTCGGTCATCGTCCTTTTTCGTTTCTCAGGATTATAGCAACTCATAAGTTCTTTCATAAGTCCAGTTTACCACAACCATTAGCATATATGCAAACAAACCTTCCCTGTCTTCTTCTGTAGTGTGAAACAATGGGTGTGATTGACTTCATCACAATTTACCAAAAGGAGTGTAATATTTGTCTCGGCCACTTTTGCCAAGACCAAGGCTAGTGACCATTTGTACATTTTAGCCAGAAAAGAACAACTGCTTTATAGTATTAATATGGAAAATCTTAGATGCCTGTTTTTTTTTTCCATTCTGATGTTGTCAGTTGTTTTTGATTAGATGTAGAAGAGAAAGGGATGATTAAACAACTTGTCTCATTTTATGAAGCTGGAGCCTTTAGAGAGACATCCTCCATCTGTAATAAAGATCAGGATACAGGATGACCTCAGGCTCTTGCTCCATCACAAAAGCATTCCGGTTCACACTAAAGCCTCTGCATCCTATAGTTATATTCTTAACTATGCACCTATGTGGTGCATAGGACGCTGTTTACATCGGCCCTTTTAAGTAACACAAAGGGAAGTGCTAAGGTTTGCACGCACTGTCTGTTTGGAGCTCGAGTTAAACGGACACGAATGCAGTTTTATCTTCAGCTGTAGCAGGACTTTAATTATACACTCCTCTAGCACATCAGTTTATAGCTGTCAGCCTTGTTTTATGCATGGATGTGCACATGCCAGACCTGTGCACAGAAAACATATGCTCTGTGTTCCTTTGCACGGCTTCCTGTTGCAGAAACTGTCAGCTGCTGTCAGGTTCTGTGTCTTAGTGAGACTGACGGTTGGAAAAGAGCTGCTGTGGAACCTGCTGTGGAAGTGGATGAGCATTCTGCAGCTGGCTGAACCGGCTTCCTTCTTGTAGACGGCAAAGGGCTGTGAGATTTCCTCCAGTTATTCTGCCTCTGTGCCCCCCATGTGCATTCACAGGCTTTCTTCCTGTTGAACATAAAAAAGACCACCATTTCTTTCTCTGCTTTCTGTTTTGGCCCCTTTTTTTTCAGACTGTCAGACAGGGAGGCACGAGTTCAAACACAAAGCTGTGACCCACACGGGGGTTGCTGCTTTGCTGACAACACTGGAGAACAAATAAGGCTGTCACACATAGGGTTTGCAAAGCAGGGATGAAACAGCTTGAAGAAAACCATGAATATAGCATAACATAAGGAATAGAGCAGGTAGTATGATCAGATGGGAGGAAGGAAATTTGATGGGAAAAGCCTGCACAGCCTGGTTGTTTCCATGTAGGTGAGTTGTTGCTTTTGGAGTTTCGTAATAGAGCTCCAGAGATTTGCTTCGCAGTGACAATATTAGAGTTGCATGACTGCCTCAGTTTGTCTTCATCTCTCACTTTCCCCTTCTTTCATCTGACAGAAGCCTAGAAACATTACTCAATAAAATCACACTCATTTGCTGTGCTATATACTTTGAAGGAGGCAATACAAGTAAAAACTTATTTTTTTTTTATCTTACTGGTGTTTCTTGGGCATGTTTTCTTTGTGATATGTCTGTACATCTCTGAATCATTCTGCTTTTTTTTTTTCACCTTGACTGGTTTTGGTAGTAAATGTCACTGCAGTGTTTTATGGGAAAATGTCTGTTGAAGACAGAGGTAAGACAGAGGTTAGTTGTAACATTATTCATGAATAGGAACAAGTTGTACAATTTTCCCACCAGA
This sequence comes from Poecilia mexicana, assembly GCF_051168715.1. Classification (NCBI taxonomy): domain Eukaryota; kingdom Metazoa; phylum Chordata; class Actinopteri; order Cyprinodontiformes; family Poeciliidae; genus Poecilia; species Poecilia mexicana. Next base: position 19,098,425 of record NW_028263377.1, on the reverse strand, counting down.
ATCTGAGTAAAATAAAAATGAATGTGCAGGAATTTTAAATAAATGCACATTTGGCTCTTGGGGTTAGATAATGACCTAATTTCTTGTCTTTTTATCCCTTTGAATACTCTTAATCATTTCATCAGCCTCCCTTCTTTTGCTCAGCTGCTCGTTAGAACCTCTTCTTTCACCTCTCATATTTATCTCTACATTTCCATTGCTGATGAATTCTCTGCTGCAACAAAGGCCGTGTTTACACGTCGCTCACAGCATCTGTTTTCTTTATTGCAACTTTAATTTTGAGCCACCCACTTTCGAGAACAGCTCATTTGCACTGCCTGACAAAATCCCGCAATCTGTCCATTTTCACACGCTCCAATTTAATTTTTGCAATGTGATTTATGATTCAGCTAATGCTGTTCTTAATAAAATTCCCCTTTTTGCTGGGATGACAGATGTTGCCAGGATATTTACCCGGTGGATTTTAATTTATTCCCGTGCATGTAACTCGCAGTAAACGTATTACTTTTCTTTTTTATCTTTTTAGGAAACACTAATGGAAAAAGGGGCTCATGTATGAATTAATCAAGTCTAAGAAAGTGAAATGAAATCAAATTGAAATAGTTCAGTTAATTCTTACTTTGAGTTTTAGTTTTAGTTTTTTTTTTTTTTTTTTATCCTGTAGATTATTAAAATCCTGACAAAATCTCCTGACTTGTTTTGTCCGATGGCTTTAGCAGAGACTGCTTTGGCTCAGTCTTGGCTGACAGTAAATCAAAATCCTTAAACGCGAAGGCCATATGGCATCAATATCTGTTGGCAAGATCTGCACCTCCGATGTTTAATTTAGTCAGCACTTCTGTAAAGCCAAATTCTGAGTCGTTTCACAACGGCTTTACACCCCCAGCTGCTAAACTTTTTGTATTAATTGAGTCGTGACTCTTGTTACGACTGGCATCGTAAGGTTAATTAGAATAACATGAGTGTGCAGGTACCCGTCCCTGATTGGTTTCCCAGAAGACGACGGAACGTCTAATTGGCTGCTTCCCGGAGGTGACGAATATAAAGGCCGCTGAAGCGGACTTCCTGGGTTCCATCCTCGACTTATCTCCACCGGCCACACCCCTTTTCGTCTGTGTTAGAGTTCTGGAGTGTAGGAGTGAGCTGCCATTTGTTTCCTTAGTTTTCTCATGTTTTTCTTAGTTAGGAAGGTAAGTTTTTGTCCTTTGGTTTATTTGCTTTCGATTAGGTAAGTTTCTGTTACTATTTAGGTAGTTTCCTTTTGTTTGTTGTTTTTGGCGATAGCTGACTCTGAAGTCAAGTACTCCAGTGGTAACATCTTTATCAAATACATCTTTTTAAAATAAATAATTATCAACTGTTCAATTTTGTGTGTGTCGGTTGCTGAGATCAGAGGAGGATGGATCCTTCATGTTGCGACCTGGCCCCCCCTAGACTGGTCGTAACACTCGAGAAGGTAAGCTCATCTAAAGAATCATTAGAGGAACCGAACCTGTGAACAAAGAGATTTCAGAATAAACCACATAACTGGATCGTGTTTTCATGGCAGCAACAAGCATTATTTAGCATTTGTGATAACTCAAATTAAGTGATTTCTGTTTGCTCAGAGGACTTTTTGGCTAATGCATTGTTGTCATTCAACCACATTGGAGGGTTTTAGTGTTGAATGGTCTGTTTAAGGTCACGCCACAGGACTCCAAGTCATTCATTGGAGAGTCCAGTTCCATTTTCCACACTCTGAGGCTGTCATTTTCTGCTTGTTTGTTTATTGTTTGCAATGACTTCAGGTGATGTTTTTGAAGAATGCTTTACCAAATTTGAATGTCAAGCTTTTGAGCAACTAATATGGCCGTCAGTAGGGGATTACCGTCTTCAAACAACTCCGAGCAGAGAATTTTATTTTTTTTTGCCTACAGTTGAACATCTTTACATCTTCATCCGCAGCTTTGATTCTCATGTTGTTTACTCTGTCGTTTCGCCAGTATCTCCCCCCCTGCGTCAGAAGGCGTTTTGGTGTCTCTATTTTGGAGTTTTCCTTTGCACTTGTGGCTGTGTTTGATCTTTTGTGTGGCCTGTATGTATACCGCTCCTCGTCTTATGTGAAAGTCAAGAACAGACTGATATGAATAATTGAAGAGCCGCAGAGATACTGATTCTTCCCTTGTACTGAATCCGACGTCCCAGTAGCGATAGCCGGTTTGTCTGAGCGCCACAGCTTTACTGATTCCATCATATGCTTTCTCTCATCTTCCTTCCCTAGAGATCAACTTCGGCTTAAATCACTCCACACAATGGCTCTGACAGAAAATTAAGGTTTTCTGCATTGCTGCAGCAGCCCGTATAGTTTTCAACCCTGATCACACTTGTCTGTCACTAGTTTCCCTCTCTCTCTCTTTTTTTTTTCCTCCTCTCATTTGCCAACCTTACTACTGCTTTCTTTCATCTGCTGGGGATTTGAAAAAGGTCAAAAGGAGCCTCCCGGTAATATGACATGTCTTGATTGCGGTTTGGACATCTGTGTCCTTAAGGAAATTGAATTGACCAGCGGTTGTGTCTCGAAGCAGTCAGTTCGCTGAACTCTGTCACCTCCCTCTTATCAGCCGAGCCCCAGACTCAGTCCGGCCATGCTGCCAGGTCAGTTTGTCTCCGTCTTCATGTCCCGGTCTGGACAGGAATGTTACGGACATAAAGACATTTTAAACGGATGCCTTCAGAGAACCAGAACGAAGCATTAGTTCAACGTTTTTGCATACAGACTTGGGCTATGTTTTTTTTTTCTTTTTTTCCTCCACCGTGGTTTCTCACTGTTCACTTGATTACACTTGACTCCTCTTCTCCGCCTTTCAAAGCCACTTCTATCCCACTCTCCTCTCATCTTTTCACACACCTGACTGTTGGTCTGTTCATCTCCTGCTTCTGCTCTCTTATTGTCTCCTTATCCAACACTCTGTCTACTTCCTCCAACTTGCCTGCGGCTCATTTTCTCCACTGCCCCGTTCCTCATCTTTTTTTCCCTCCATTCCTCTTCCATGCTCGATTGTAAACATAAAACTCATAATTGCTCCCTGTGGCCCTTCGATTTCCAAGTAATTGCTATGATGATGCTAGCTGGTTTACTAATGTCCCCTGTTTTTGAGTCTGTGCCCAAGGTTATTTTGGATCCAAAACAAAAGGAAGCAAATAAATAAACAAGTGAGGTGTTCTCGCTCGTCTCTCCAGAGGACACCTTTGTTTTGACTGTTCTCCTCTTTGCTTATTTAATTGGTAGGAAAAAAAAATAAAAAATTTGTTGTCATTTTGAAGAGAAGTGTTTTGATGGAAGCGTTTCTGCGAGTGTCTCCTTTGCACGTACGTGCCAGAAAAAACAACAAACTACAGCAGCAGCCTGTCTTTTTTCATTTTCTTTAGCAGTGCGTCCCTGTTCTGAGACCTCCTTTCCTCTTGAGTGTGCGTCAGTGTCCTCTCACATACAGCGAGCTGCGCATAAACCACACACCCGCCTGCCGCTATTAGGAAATTTAGTGCTGTGACAGAGCTGCTCCTCTGAGACTGCAGCACCGGGCTGCTGTGTGACATCACCTGTTGCCTTCACTGTGAAACTCAATCATAACGTCTCGGTGTGAAGCTTCAGACACATTGCGACAGCAAGGGAGAGGGGTGATATAAAGATCCTGGCTCCCCTGCGTGCCGGCGCTGCTGTGGTGATGGATGACCCTGTGACTGCGGAGCGGGGTGGCCTGCCACAGGGGAGCCGGTGTCATCAAGCACCCCGCCCACTACACCCCCTACTCTCCTCCCCCCCACCTCCGTCTCCCTTGCTGTGATGAATTCAAAATTGATAAAGACCTATTAATATGCACAGACAGAGGGAAAAATCTATTGACTACCTCAGCAGCTCCTGCTGCTTGTTTTGGGGAAAATTAATTTAATAACTGGATGTGTGAGGTGCCCTGATCACAGCACTTGCTCCAATTTGCATGTTAATGCAGCACGGTGTGCACGGCTTTCAATGTTTATGGACTGGTGGGGCTGAGGCGTCTGTTTTTTTAAAATTATCTCAGGAAGAGTCGGGGCGGGCCCCTTTTTCCTCTCCCTCAATCTTGTTGCTGAGCCTGGAAATACCAGAGTTTACTTTTGGAACATTTCTTTGCGTTTCATTAAAAAAAAAACAAAAAAAAAACCTGTTTGAAAGATTTTTTTCTGTATGTTGAAATGAAATAAACGCAATAAGGGCCTACGTTTATTGATTTGTTTTTCAAACATTTTCATTGTGAGCTTCTTGTGCTTTGTTCTTTTCCCCATAAATGAATAGCTAAACACTTATTATTGTCAAGGTCTCTATATTTTAAGATATGTGTGAGGTATGAGGTAAGCGTTCTGTGAAAGTGTTAGCTTGATGAAGATGAATGCAACGCTTAAAGTTGAATATATGTTCTTAAGGCATGAATAATGGAGCAGGTAGCATTCTAGGCATGCTCTCCTCAACTTGGAGCAAAATTCACTCACGTTGTAGGAAGGAAGAAAGAAGCAGATTCAACAAAGAGGGAAAACAAACAATTGTCTGTACTTTGAAAGGTTTCCGAGTCACAGCCGAAGCAATATGAAATCCAGTGAGGAGGGCATTAAGAAGAAGGTTAGAAAAATGTGGGGCCTATTATTAGATATCTAACGCTGCAGCATCGGCATGTCATCACAAACAAACAAAAAAATATATATCTATGCATTTTGAGTGTAATGCTAGAAATACACAAAATAGAAGTAATATATTTTTTAGTCACTGGACAAAACAGTTGGGTATAGGCTTTAATATTTCCTCCATTATATATAAGAACTCGAACAACAAAACACACCTGCAGCAGGTATAAAATAGATTCTCGGTGTGTAAAGTTTGCATGTTCGGCAGCTAAACCTCGAGCAACTTATTTGACTTGCTCGCCCAAATTTTCCTTTCTTCAAAATCACTGTTGGCCAATAAAACTCCTAATTAGACAATTAAAAGAATTATCTTCTGCATGACTTTGGAGAATTAAACAGAAGAAACTTCATCAGTTTTAGAGTTGTAATCAGCTCCCGTCCCATAAAAAGCCTCAGTCGTGACCACCAGGCCACAAGTGATGTGTAGTTTTAGTTATGTTTATCGTCTTTGTAGGTACTTGGAGTCGGCATTTTTATTTTAATTAGTAAGAAGTAGATATTGGTTAATTTTAGAAAGGATATTTCAAAATAAATATAAAAATTTAAATATCTTCTTTGTAAGCACAGTTTAAAACTATAGAAAGGTCAAATTCAGATGAAATTAACTTTAATTCAATTCAATTAAGTTCATTTATATTGCGTCAACTGGGAAGTTTGGAAACGTATAACAGTAACAGAAGGGTTGATGTAGGAGCAATTTCTTTAATGAAAAGTAAAAAGTTAATAGCAGGAACGTTTAGTTGTTCCTCTCAGCCGATGGCCCCCTGCAGGATACCCATTGGAAAACATTGTTTACATGAAATTTTACTACTGAGACAACCCTAATAACTAACACAAATAAATATTGATGACCACATCAACCATTCGGCAACTTTTTTTTAGCGACTTCAAAATCAGGAAACAAGAGTAAAAGCTGAAGAATGTTGCGTACAACAATTATTAACAAAATTCAAGCACAGATACTATTAGTTTAACTCCCTGTGGGTTCTGGTGGGGAGAACCTTTGCTCCTAATCACTCTTTCCGATTTCCATGTCATGCAACACATGAATAAAGCCAATTAATTGCCTCCCCAGTCATTCGCCCAATCAGATACTCTGAATTGTAGAACAGAGTGTGACTTTTTTTCTAACTGACCTGAAGGTCATTCTCTTGTCTAACAAAGAAAACCTAAACTTTATCCTCAACTAATGCATATGTAGATACTTATCCCTTTTAGAGCAGCACAGGATTTGCAGCTCTAAACACGTGCACAATATATAGCAGGCTATATATTATAGAAATGCTTTTTTGAATGCATACATCAGAAGTTGGTGGAGTTGGATTTTTGTCATCATGTGAGAAGAATTCTCCCATTCCTATAAATAGATCCTTTGGAGTTGTCTTTTGTTTTCTTTTAAAGGCTTCTTATTTCTTTTTGTACAGACACGACAGGAAGTTTTGTCATAGAAAACTCAAACAAAGGCATCTTTAAGCAAAGGCTCTGTCTATCTGCTTTACCCTTTTTGATTTTCTCCAGCAAACGACAGCGTCTTGTCTTTAAATGCCCCACAACACAGAAATCCCTTCAACACTTGCATTGCGCTGGCATCGCAGTTTCTCTGACATTCTGTCTTTCTTCTTTCAGCAAATCACTTCTCTTGCTGTTATTCTCCTACTTATGATTCTGAGATTGAAATTCTGTGGATTCTATCTTTGTATTTTATCTTGATTTAACTGGCATTTTTAGAGGGAGAACTTTTTTATAAATGTTTCTATCAAGCTCTGATGAATCGATATACTTGCCTGCATCTCATGAAAACAGAGCTTCTAAACAACTTTAAAACATGATTAATAGTTTTAGTTTTTTTCCTTAGACATTTCAATGTTTCAGTCTGCTTATTTACAAAAACTTTGTCATGCAAGAGCTACTTATTTGAAGCATTACAATAAACTGAAGTCATATTCCAAGTCTGGTGGTTTCCACTAGTTAAGCAGCATAAGCAGTGTTTTATCCTTGAAAATGTCAAAAATTATCAAATGATTCATGGTCTATGACAACGTATTCATTTGTAACAGATCATGATGTGTACTTTGCCAGGATCAACGTCAGAAGAATTCGATACGCTCAGGGTACAACACCATCAGAGCTCAGATTCTAAAAAGAGTAAAAATATATCCCTTAATCATAAAGTTCTGTTGAAACTGGAAACTAAACAGCAGTGAGTCACAACAAGCACAACACGAAGAGCGCGTGGGGACTGGCAAGAGACAAATTTGTTAAGTCGGATCAAATTTTTGAGACATTTTTAATATGAAATCAGGCAACACTGCAGGGATCATTAAACATATTTTAGAAAAAAAGCCGATATATAAAAAAAAAAAAAAAAAATTCCCCTCTCACCCTCCGTGGGTGGTCTCTTTCATCCTCTGAGCTCGGGTCCTCTACCAGAGGCCTGGGAGCTTGAGGGCTCTGCGCAGTATCTTGGCTGTGCCTAGAACTGCACATTTCTGGACTGAGATGTCTGATGTTGTTCCTGGGATCTGTTTGAGCCACTGCTCCAGTTTGGGGGTGACTGCCCCGAGGGCCCCGATGACCACAGGCACCACTGTGGTCTTCACCTTCCAGGCCTTCTCCAGTTCCTCTCTGAGGCCCTGGTATTTCTCCAGTTTCTCATGCTCCTTTTTCCTGATGTTGTGGTCACTTGGTATTGCTACATCCACCACAACGGCTTTCCTCTGTTCTTTATCCACCACCACAATGTCCGGTTGGTTCGACATTACCATCTTGTCTGTCTGGATCTGGAAGTCCCACAGGATCTTAGCTCGGTCATTCTCCACCACCTTTGGGGGTGTCCCCCATTTTGACCTCGGGGCTTCCAGTCCATATTCTGCACAGATGTTCCTGTACACTATGCCCGCCACTTGGTTATGTCGTTCCATGTACGCTTTCCCTGCCAGCATCTTGCACCCTGCTGTTATGTGCTGGACTGTCTCAGAGGCCTCCTTGCACAACCTACACCTTGGGTCTTGTCTGGTGTGGTAGATCTGAGCTTCTATTGCTCTGGTGTTTAGGGCCTGTTCCTGGGCGGCCAGGATGAGGGCCTCCGTGCTGTCCTTGAGTCCAGCTTTCTCCAGCCATTGGTAGGATTTCCTGATATCAGCCACTTCAGTTATTTGTCGGTGGTACATCCCATGTAGGGGCTTGTCTTCCCATGATGGTTCCTCCAGCACCTCGTCCTCTGTTCCCCATTGCCTGAGACATTCGCTGAGCACATCGTCCGTTGAGGCTTTGTCCTTGATGTATTTATGGATCTTAGATGTTTCATCCTGGACAGTGGCTCTCACACTCACTAGTCCTCTGCCTCCTTCCTTACGGCTCGTGTACAGTCTCAGGGTGCTGGATTTGGGGTGGAACCCTCCATGCATGGTTAGTAGCTTCCGAGTCTTAACATCCGTGGCCTTCATCTCTTCCATTGGCCATGTGTCCGCTTATCTTAGCCGCTATGATGCCTGACATGAGCTTCCATGTTGTAGAGAGACAACATCAATAGGACTCTAAGAGCCTTCATTGCAAACTCGATGGGGCTGTGGAAAACCACCCTTGAAGCCAACTGCAAACCGCTTGCACAAGTGTCCATCAAATGTGGCATATACCAAGGAGATGCTCTGTCCCCACTGCTGTTCTGCATAGGCCTGAACCCCCTCAGCCAAATCATCAACAAGACTGGCTACGGATACCGACTTAAGAATGGGGCCACAATCAGTCACCTCCTCTACATGGATGACATCAAGCTGTACGCCAAGAGCGAGCGAGACATCGACTCACTGATCCACACCACCAGGATCTACAGCACTGACATTGGGATGTCATTCGGACTAGAGAAGTGTGGCCGGATGGTTACAAAGAGAGGGAAGGTCGTCCGCACAGAAGGGGTCTCACTCCCAGAGGGAACGATAGCAGACATAGAGCACAGCTACAAGTACCTGGGAATACCACAAGCAAATGGCAACCTCGATGAGGTCACAAGGAAAGGAGCCACAGCCAAATACCTCCAACGAATAAGGCAAGTCCTGAGAAGCCAGCTCAATGGCAAGAACAAGATCCGTGCAATAAACAGCTATGCCTTACCAGTAATCAGATACCCTGCCGGAATAATTAGCTGGCCAATGGAAGAGATGAAGGCCACGGATGTTAAGACTCGGAAGCTACTAACCATGCATGGAGGGTTCCACCCCAAATCCAGCACCCTGAGACTGTACACGAGCCGTAAGGAAGGAGGCAGAGGACTAGTGAGTGTGAGAGCCACTGTCCAGGATGAAACATCTAAGATCCATAAATACATCAAGGACAAAGCCTCAACGGACGATGTGCTCAGCGAATGTCTCAGGCAATGGGGAACAGAGGACGAGGTGCTGGAGGAACCATCATGGGAAGACAAGCCCCTACATGGGATGTACCACCGACAAATAACTGAAGTGGCTGATATCAGGAAATCCTACCAATGGCTGGAGAAAGCTGGACTCAAGGACAGCACGGAGGCCCTCATCCTGGCCGCCCAGGAACAGGCCCTAAACACCAGAGCAATAGAAGCTCAGATCTACCACACCAGACAAGACCCAAGGTGTAGGTTGTGCAAGGAGGCCTCTGAGACAGTCCAGCACATAACAGCAGGGTGCAAGATGCTGGCAGGGAAAGCGTACATGGAACGACATAACCAAGTGGCGGGCATAGTGTACAGGAACATCTGTGCAGAATATGGACTGGAAGCCCCGAGGTCAAAATGGGGGACACCCCCAAAGGTGGTGGAGAATGACCGAGCTAAGATCCTGTGGGACTTCCAGATCCAGACAGACAAGATGGTAATGTCGAACCAACCGGACATTGTGGTGGTGGATAAAGAACAGAGGAAAGCCGTTGTGGTGGATGTAGCAATACCAAGTGACCACAACATCAGGAAAAAGGAGCATGAGAAACTGGAGAAATACCAGGGCCTCAGAGAGGAACTGGAGAAGGCCTGGAAGGTGAAGACCACAGTGGTGCCTGTGGTCATCGGGGCCCTCGGGGCAGTCACCCCCAAACTGGAGCAGTGGCTCAAACAGATCCCAGGAACAACATCAGACATCTCAGTCCAGAAATGTGCAGTTCTAGGCACAGCCAAGATACTGCGCAGAACCCTCAAGCTCCCAGGCCTCTGGTAGAGGACCCGAGCTCAGAGGATGAAAGAGACCACCCACGGAGGGTGAGAGGGGAATTTTTTTTATATATATATATATATATATATATATATATATATATATATATACAGGTGCTGGTCATAAAATTAGAATATTGTGATAAAGTTCATTATTTTCCATAATGTCATGATAAAAATTAAATTGTCATATATTTTAGATTCATTGCACACCAACTGAAATATTTCAGGTCTTTTATTGTTTTAATTTTGATGATTTTGGCAAACAGCTCATGAAAACCCAAAATCCCTGTCTCAAAAAATTAGAATATTATGAAAAGGTTCTCTGAACGAGCAATAAAAATAATCATCTGAATCAACAAAGTAACTCTAAACACCTGAAAAAGATTCCTGAGGCCTTTAAAAACTCCCAGCCTGGTTCATTACTCAAAACCGCAGTCATGGGTCAGACTGCTGACCTGACTGCTGTCCAGAAGGCCATCACTGACATCCTCAAGCAAGAGGGTGAGAAACGGAAAGAAATTTCTGAACGAATCGGCTGTTTGCAGAGTGTTATATCAAGGCACCTCAGTGGGAAGTCAGTAGGAAGGAAAAAGTGTGGCAGAAAACGCTACACAACGAGAAGAGGTGACCGGACCCTGAGGAAGATTGTGGAGAAGGGCCAATTCCAGACCAAATTAAATTTTCATCTCCATAAAACTTTTCAGCAGATGGAAGCATGAAGTGCTCCAAAATCTTCTGATAGCTGCTGCATTGATCCTGCCCTTGATAAAACCCAGTGGACCAACACCAGCAGCTGACATGGCACCCAGACCATCACTGACTGTGGGTACTTGACACTGGACTTCTGGCATTTTGGCATTTCCTTCTCCCCAGTCTTCCTCCAGAGTCTGGCACTTTCATTTCCGAATGACATGCAAAGTTTGCTTTCATCCGAAAAAAGTACTTTGGACCACTGAACAGCAGTGGTCCAAAGTGCTGCTTCTCTGTAGCCCAGGTCAGGCGCTTCTGCTGCTGTTTCTGGTTCAAAAGTGGCTTGACCTTTGACCTGGGGAATGCGGCACCTGTAGCCCATTTCCTGCACTCGCCTGTGCACAGTGGCTCTGGATGTTTCTACTCCAGACTCAGTCCACTGCTTCCCCCAAGGTCTGGAATCGGCCCTTCTCCACAATCTTCCTCAGGGTCCGGTCACCTCTTCTCGTTGTGCAGCGTTTTCTGCCACACTTTTTCCTTCCTACTGACTTCCCACTGAGGTGCCTTGATATAACACTCTGCAAACAGCCGATTCGTTCAGAAATTTCTTTCCGTTTCTCACCCTCTTGCTTGAGGATGTCAGTGATGGCCTTCTGGACAGCAGTCAGGTCAGCAATCTGACCCATGATTGCGGTTTTGAGTAATGAACCAGGCTGGGAGTTTTTAAAGGCCTCAGGAATCTTTTTCAGGTGTTTAGAGTTACTTTGTTGATTCAGATGATTATTTTTATTGCTCGTTCAGAGAACCTTTTCATAATATTCTAATTTTTTGAGACAGGGATTTTGGGTTTTCAAGAGCTGTTTGCCAAAATCATCAAAATTAAAACAATAAAAGACCTGAAATATTTCAGTTGGTGTGCAATGAATCTAAAATATATGACAATTTAATTTTTATCATGACATTATGGAAAATAATTAACTTTATCACAATATTCTAATTTTATGACCAGCACCTGTATATATAGAGGTGTTGGTAGAACAACAAAAATAGAAAAATAAGAAGAATAGATAGCACAAAACCTTAACTGAAGCAAAAATCTAAAGGTGCTGAAGAGTCCAACAAACACTAGAGCAGGGGTGTCAAACTCAATTTCACCGAGGGCCACTTCAGCATATTGGCCCCCCTCAACGGGCTACATTGACGGTACAGATCAGGAGTGCATCCCTGCTAAAACACATCCCAGACAAAAGGTTGACTTCCCTCATTCAGTTCTGTAAAGGCTTATAATGAGTCAATGGTCCAGGTGTGTTAGAGAAGGAATGCACTAAAGTTGCAGATGGGAGCTCTGGAAAACTAGACTTGGGCACCTCTAGCATAAATGTATAAAAAATACAATGTTAAAAATACATTAAACACCACCTCATATTGTTAAATAACTGATTTTATGTATTGAAGTTTTAAATATTGCATTTGAGTTTCCATGGCCTATAAAATGCTGGGGGGCCACGAGTTTGACACATGTGCATTACGCCATAGAACTGCCAATTGGTAATTGAAGTAAAGTAGCTTCGATTTCAAAGAAGCCGACATTGAAGTCGATTGGCAAATGAACCGTCATGAAAGAGGAAGGCTCTTGTCTCACTGCACCCCAAGAGATGCATAACCTACAAAATCTGTTTCTGTCTGGTTTCGAACCAGAGACCTTTTGCGTGTAAAGCAAACGTGATAACCACTACACTACAGAAACTGAACTTCTCTGCTTCGTTTCAGTTTGAGGTTCCAGAGTTGATGATGTGAGATGCAACACATGAACATTTCAACTGAGGCTTGCACTCAGATGCCTGGATTCAGAGTACAGACCATGATACCACAGAACCCTTGTTGACCTTTAGTAAACACATGTGATGTATAGAACAAACTAACTCTGTTTCTGTCTGGTTTCGAACCAGAGACCTTTTGCATGTGAAGCGAACGTGATAACCACTACACTACAGAAACTCATACTCCTTGCAGTGTTCCTGGTAGATGAACCACATTTTGTTAGAGACTAATGTCAAATACTTATACCACAGATCGTCTCAGAGAGCACAGTAACTTGGTGAACAAACTGTCAAACTTATACTTGTGCCTAATTTCACATTACAGTCCATAAACTAAGCCCGGGATCAACAAATTGTATTGAAAATGTCATTAGCAGAGACAAATGGTTCTACAGAGACTTGGCTATAAAATAAAATCAATACTTACAAATAAAAAATGGTTCAAAAATAAAATTAACATATTAAAATAAATATCTGTGAAATACAATCAACACTTGAAAATTAAAAATGGTTCAAAAATAATATCAACACTTAAAAATACAAAATCTCTGGAAAATAAAATATGTATGTTTTGAAAAACATTAGAATATCAAATCTTTATCAAATCTTCATTGTGGTAAGATCATGTAAGTTCTTCTTAAATCCATGGAAACTCAACAGTTTGTAAGGTAGGTTAGCTCAGCAGGTTAGAGCACGGTGCTGGTAATGCTGAGGTCGTCAGTTCAAACCCCAAATGGGGCAATTCATGTCTAAGGTCTTTCAGACAATCAACAGTTCAAAATAAATAAGGTTTCAAAAATAAAATCAACACTTCACAATTAAAAAATGGTTCAAAAATAAAATCAACACTTCAAAATTAAAAATGGTTCAAAAATAAAATCAACACTTCAAAATTAACAATGGTTCAAAAATAAAATCAACACTTCAAAATTAAAAATGGTTCAAAAATAAAATCAACACTTCAAAATTAAAAATGGTTCAAAAATAAAATCAACACTTCAAAATGTATAATGGTAACTGTTTCTGTCTGTTCAGTCCATAAAATCAATACTTACAAACCTTTTGTTGAAATGGCACGTTAAATTCAAGTCTTCATTACAGACCAGAGAAAACTAAAGAGAATGTTGCATTTATCTTGAGGAAATAAATGATGATGCCAAAGTTAATTAGACTGTAACATGTGCAGTCCACTGCTCAACCACTGCGGAATTAGAAAGAAACCGCTGGAAGTAACTCATCCAGCAGATTTAACAAATGGAGCCTTCTTGGTGCTTGTTACCCAGGAGAGCGGCGCTCTGGAGGAGCTGCAGACGTAACAACATCTGTCCGTTTCGGAGAAGCGAAACCACGCAAAAAAAACAAAAACAAAATCCTGGTAGAAGCTGGTACCACTGGACCGCACAGGGTAAAACACTCAGAGTTCAGTTGATCTGTTTGGACCAGACAGATCCAACTGACTGATGAATTAGCGCAGATTTTTCTGCAGATGGGAACCAGGAGGAAGTGCGTTCAGACCCCAGCAGGTGAAGTGATGCTAATTTAAGTGAAGTTGCTTAATTCAATTTATTAAGTTATTGGGGCCTCAGTCAGTGGTTTATGTCACTACAAGAAAAATGTAGATACATTTATCTGCTTAATCTGTGATGGGATCTGGATTCACGGTGAATATTAACTAAACCGCATAAAATGCGACTAAATAGCCTATGTTAATATGATTGTAATTTCACGGATAAAAATAGTACATGACCGATTTTTTATTTTTTTTTATGTTGTCGGTCAAGATAACGGATAACAAAAAAAGTCTAGCTCGACCTGCCGCCCTGACACTAACTCACACACATCTTCAGTCACAGTCTTACTTGTAAATCGATTTTTCTTTTCTTGGATGTTTTGATGTTAGCTTGTCGATGTCTCAGTTTTATTCGCTGGGAAAATCAATAAGCAGCTTGAGGTGACTCTGCTGCTCTCTAGTGGCGAGAAGCCGTAATGTTGGCTGGTAACAATCGGAATGCATTATGGGAGATGTAGTTTGTAGTCAATTCGTGCTCAAAACCTATTTTAAGTCAATCATCGGCCTATAAAATGCTGGGGCGGGCCACGTGAAATGACATGGCGGGCCACGAGTTTGACACGTGCACTAGAGTGACTGAATAGAAAATGTAGAAACTACAGGATGACTGACCAACAAATGACTTAATTTGTCTTTTGAGAGCAGTTAGTGTTTTCACTTTAAATATTTACCCTGTATGATTTTTCTTCTGGCAGTGGTAAATGGAAAACAGAGTTTAAAATGCACACAAACATGTTCTTAATACTGGCACCTCAGTTAAAGCTGAGTAAAGCAACAGCACCAAAAATATATCTCTGTTTGAGGACATCCATTCAACGAGTGGAAAAATCCCATAATTTAAAACATTTTCTTGAATAAACTCACCAGGTAACACAATTATTGGTACCTTAAAGAATCCCTCTAAAATTAAGCTGAAAATTTGTATATTTGCATTTTTATCATGGAGTTCCTACCCTGCCTTTGACATGATGCAGAGTAGCATCGCTCTTGGGCACTCTTTAAATAGGAAACAGACAGACATGCCATAGAAGTATATCGGATTTCTGTTGATCTTTATGAATCGGGAAATGGGTACGAGAAAAAAATCTATTTGGCTAAACTTGCTCACATCTACAGACGAAGCAATAATGAAAGCATAATCCATTGTCGTGGAGTGGGAGTGCAGACAGGAGAAGGGCAGTCTCATGAGTCTGATGATTTCTTTAACAGAAGGTGACAAATCTTATTGAACATGTTTCAGGACACCAAGAGGAAATCAAACCAATTAGGAACACAAGAGTAAACCACAGAGTCCTGACCTAGCAGGACAATGACAGACTCTGGCAAGAAACGAAAGGTAAGGAAAAATCTCAGTTTGTTGTAGAACTGCAAGAAACTTTGAACACCAATGCAATTATGAAGTCTCCATCACAGATATGCAATTTTTGGATTTTGGTACTCATGGGTGGTCCTCACATTGTCTGTGCATATTTACAAGCAAGTGTTTTTCTTGCCAGATCTTTCTGTAAGGCTGTTTAATCTGAAGGATGATCCAATATTTTCCTAAGCTTACTACCAAATCTGTGTTAGGAAACCGATTTTGGTCAGTTTGAGTCATCTTTATATAGTTTGCTCCTTTTAAGAAATTAGCACTTTATGTTAATTTGGCTTGAAGTCTGAGTTAGTCATTCAGATTCACTGCTGTCAGTAGACTGTGGTCATCATAGACTCAGCAGACTCTGATTTAGAGGAATTACGCTTGGCAGTAAAGCGTTTTATTGATTGTGCGCAGGTCCCTCCCTCCGGACATTTGCAGAGACTGTGCTCACAAAGGAATTGCTAAATGTACTTGACCTTAAACTTGAGGATCTTTGAGTGGGAGGTGGAATATAAGGTAATTTCATGTCTTTTAAATTTATATGTAAGTAACCTGGAGGTTTTGAAGTTGATGATTAATCAGACATCACACCCTGAATAGTAAAGTATCTATTTCTGAAGATCTACTCGCATAGATTTCTGAAATACTAGATGAGTAGATGTGATGATCTCAAACCAAACAGTAATGTTTGGTTTGACATGCTGACATTTTGAGTCAAACCTTTTCTATTGCAAAGTAACCGAGTCAGAATAAGGCAGGTTCCTAGAACATTAATATATGTCCTCACTGCTATGAACGAAGATAACCAGAGTAAAGACAAAATGCGGTTTTTAAATTATGCTATTTATTTATCAATGAGGAAAAGTGACCTTCAAGCCCAATTGCTGCCAGACTAGTAGAATCAAAACTTTACTTAAAATGACTGAAAAAGCTCCTAAAACCAACAAATTGTCCTCCGATCTAATAAAATTAAATAAAAGTGGAGAAATGGTAATTGACATCCATCAGTCTGGAAAGGTTTAAAAGCCTTTTCTAAGATGTTGGCATGCCAGTGAACCACAGTAAGAGTCATTATCCACAAAAGGCGAAAACGAAGAACAGGAGTGAAAATTTTCAGGAGTGAAAGGCCTTCAAAAAGTTGATCAAAAGTGCCTCCATGACTCATCTCAGAACATCTAAAGAAATATAAGCCAGTAGAGTTCAGTTCATGTTTCAACAGCAAGACAGAGACTGGGCAAAAATGGCAAATAGATATGAGGTAAGTTGTGACATACCTCATTTCTATTTCAATACTAACTCAGCATTTTAGGGCGTATTTACACCTGACACATTTGGTTTAAAAGGACCAGAGTTCGCTTCCTCTGTTGGTCCAGACTTTTTATGCAGTGGTGAATACATTGAAGCGAACAGTGGTGTTGACCAAGCAACTAATTAACTCTTCGCTTCTAAATTAACTCTGGTGCAGTTTGCTTCTGCTTTGAATACAGACTGACCTTGATCTGAACCAGCTACAGAAAAATGTCTTTTTGGACTTCTCAAGCCACTGTTACTGGCCATCATGGTAACTACAAGCCCCTCTGTGTTGCTAAGGCTACTACGGCACGCAATGATTGCATTGTAATCGTAAAAACAAAAAGCACAATGTAAATGCAAACTTCACCAAAAGAAGAAAATAAAGTCAGTTTTTGGTTCCAGACAACTTTCATGGTGGAAAAGGAATATACAATATCAACAGTATACCTCATATTACAATACTGTAATATGAGAGAGTGATGTTTGATTAAAGTGGCACAGATGACCACTTGTTTCTGCAGGTGGATTTACTATAATGTTTGTACGCGTTTCTGGAAACTTTTTTACTGCAGCCACATTACCACTGATCCCTTCACTTGACCAGCATTATACTGCAATTGAAGAAACAGACGATGGATCCAAGAAAGCACTCAGTTTAAAGCTTCCTGGTAAATCATTACTGCATCAGTGAAGTGTGCAATTTCTGGACACGAGGGTTACAAAATGGCATCTCCCATCACTGCAGCCAAGAGTAGGTCTATTGTCCGACTCTAAGCAGTAAAGAGATTACAGATGCACGAGCTGAATAATGGTTTAGAAAATAATTAAGCAGGCGGTTGATAAGCAAGGTTTCCAGAAAAGCTGAGTTAATTTGCTTTCCGTCTTGGAAACATGTCATTCTATATATGCATCCTTCACAGCGTTTCCGAGTTTAAACGTGAATATCAATTATCTGAGAGAAAAAAAAGGTAAGGTTTGTTTAACCATGAGGAAGCGATTCTTCAAAGCCTAGCTTGGAGGGTTATGTCACCTCAAGAGGCAGGAAGTTGAAGAAAAGCTGCTTTATTGGGAATCTGAAAGAGGCAAAGTACAATGCAAATAAGTGCTGGGAGGGCACAATTAACGAGGAAGGTGCAGAGAAGAAAAACAAAAAAATAGCAGATATGAAATCATAGCAGCATTTGGGCACCAGCCCCATCCTGGGGCCCGTCGTTTGGATGATTGGATGGATAGAATCCAAGACAATGGATATTTTTTAATCAAAATTGAGATGCTTAAATTATTATTTTTTTTTTTTAATTTATGCAGCAGTCGGCATCCAAAAGTATCACATGAAGGACTGCAGCTGTGCTGACATGTCCCTCACAATAAACCTCCTCACGAGGACGGCTCCAGGATTAAAATGTGGACTGGGTTTACTTCTTAGTGCTCAAGATTTGATCTACATCTCTACTACTCTTACATGCAGCCTGTGAACCCCATTAAAGCAGTTATATTGCTGCCACCTGCACTCAATCGGTTGTTTTGAACTTATAATGCATGTGCATGGCCACTTTGAGTAAATCAAGCTGACAAAGACACTCTGCAGACACTTGTTTCTTTTGGGATTCTGCTTTGCATTAATGAGGTCTGCTAAGGCTGAGGAATGTATGAAGGACTTATTGCCTTTGCAGTCCCCTAAACAGTGCAGCATCAAAATAACATGCAATTATGACATAGAAGTTGTTGTTAGGCCATTGGACAACATTTTTTCCAAGATGCACACTGTTGACAAAGGACTTTTGAGAATAAAATGAGCTACTGAGTGATCTGCAGAATCTCTTGAGGCCCTCTTTTTCAAGCCATTAGCTTATGTGCAGTGGAAGTCACCATTGGGATTGTGTCTTATTATCCATATGCAGACAAATGTTTAGACTGATAGCTGCTGAGAGAAGTCAGAAAGTTCAAAATCCAGTGGTGGATAATGACTGAGAAATTCAAGTTCAGTAATTTCCTGATCAAATCATTTAGGATAATTATTATAATTGCTGAGCTAATATTCACAAAGGGTAGCCTCGCCTGTTTTTTCCCCCCTTTCTTTTGTTGTTATTTATTCCAGAGGGTGCAGCGTGGTAAAAAAAAAAATGTGTGTATAGCACAACCTGTGCTCATTTTGTTGTGTGCACAGACTAGTGGGAGTGCTGCCGAGCCTGTTTCTCAAAGCACTTGGTGATGACTGGTGTCACCACCACTGATAGGAGCCTTTTTTTAGCAGTGGGATAGTTGTAAATTATTCAGGAAGTGAGGGGCTCTAATAGGGATTGTGTAAGAATCTGGTTTAAGATCTTAGGCATCAGAAATGTGATCTGAGAGTATGCTTTTGGCTCCAGATTCAATATATAAGAATGCCTGTGGGTAAGAAAAAAAATTCTAGCTGAAAGCTGAGGATGGATGAAAACAGCACAGTAGAGTTTGGGGATTAAACATGCTTTGTTTTTCTAATGTAATTTTCTATCTGTTGAGCCTGCTGTTAAATTTGAGGGTCGAGTGGATGCAATGTATATGTAATATATGTAATTTACTTACTGCATGTGTTTGCTTCAGAAGCTTTAGATTCTGAAAAAAATTGATTGGAAATGTTTGTATCTTCTGCTCATATTTTCAGATTTGTAACAATGTTGACGATTTTTACGTATTCTTTTTTATTACCTGAGTTTGCACAAAACTTTATATTGTGTTGCCTGATTACATAATTTTGAACAAATAAAATCAAATGCCATGTTCAGTTACTCAGTACTTGAGTAATCTTTGGTCCAAATATGTTTTTATTCTTACTCTTCAATGGGAAAAATAAATAAATACAAATTATTTAATGCAATTCTTAATTGAGTACAACCTTTGGCGCCTCTATCCACCTCTGCTAATAAAAACAAAATGAACGCAAAGGCAAGTGAACAGAACAAGAAAATTATTCTTCTAGTTAAAACGAGGAACAAGACCAGAATCAGAGTCTAAACCAAATGCACAAAAGCCAGGACTCAGGAAAGAACTGAGAAGCCCAGCACAAAGGAACGATAAGTTTTCTTTGATTAATAACTTGAATAACTTGAACATTGATTAATCTAATGATTGATGCATCATTCAAGAATTATGATTAATCTTGCGGATTTTGATGACGGCATGTCCTTTTTGTTGCTTAATGTTTTGTAATTGGTTATTGTGTGGTGTGTTTATCGTGTAAAGCTATTTGAAATGCCTTTTTTTTATGAAGCATGTCAAACAACAAAACTTGACCTAATTATATTCTTACACACCAAGAACAAGATTTTCAAATAAATGTAGTTAATTTTTTCTGCTCCTCAATTTAAGTTTGAAAGTTTGTTGGTTTTGTCACTGGACTACACTGGGTTATTACACACACACACACACACACACACAGAGAACTATGGCGTGGTTGTTGATGTGAATCAGATTAAATTGGTTGAAAAAAAACACAAGTTGTTGTCATGGTGAAGAACATGTTTTAATTGACTGTAAATTAAATTGGCTGTGCTAGTTTTACTTGGTCTACTTTACTATGTTAGCTATGTAACAGAAAAGAGTGGTGGCTTAAAGAAACTAAAACTTTTACCCAGCATAGGCATACTTTTATATGTGCATCTATTTCTCCCTTTGCATATTAGTTTAAACAGTGTGTGACTGCTCACCCTGAATTGGCTCTGGTAAAGGTCCAGAAGAAGCAATGTATCGAAGAAAATATCTAATGCTGTTTTCCTGATCAACTGATTATCACTGTGGTATTATTGGCTAAAGCTTAAATGGTAATTGGAGTTTGACTCAATATAAATCCATTTCAATGAACTATTTTGAAGTGATTTCTTACTTGTTTAGGATGGCTTTTTCCCTAAGAATCTGTGCCCTAAAAGCTAAATTCAACCAAACATTTTCATTTTAATTATTTGTTTGCTGATGGCGCTTTATCCCTCCGCATTGTCATACCTTAAATGTCACCCACTAAGGTGTATGAAGTCCTAACTTCTCCTCAGTAAAACCCTTATTGAAAGAAAGGTCAGCCAGGATAAATAGGATCACCATGGTTACAAAGGATGAGAAAAGCGGGACCTCCTATGACATTTACGTCTTTTTGGTCCACCGTGGCCACTGCATCCTCACAGGCTTGAAACATGAAAGTAATAAAAAGACAGCGAAGTGGGCCAGCTGCCTGCTCTCTTCTATTTACAGCAGGGAGTACCAATGTTTCCTCTTACTGGATTTCCCATGATAAATAATAAAGAATATGCAATGAAAGGTCTGCGGTTCAGACTTTTAATGCCAACAGTGTCTCACTGCGTGCCTTGTGTTTGAGTATTTCCCTGCAAACAGCTCTAGGGAAGAAGAAAAAAAAAAACACTATGCGCCTAACAAGATTAAAGCAGATTGGAGCTTGACAAGGAACACTAACTGTGATGTGTCATTTCTCAGCTCAGCTGTAAACACATTTTACATTTTGCCTCTTAACTCCCGGTGTTCTTCTCAGCCCATCGCACCGCCACCTGCACCTGCACCTTTTACCAGATGTTCAGCTTTCACTTTGAGTTCACCTTGGTGAAATGAGATGTAAGTGGTGGCTGTTGCTGTTAAATTTAACCACATTTGTGTCAGTGGAACAGCACTTTTACTGCCCACAATTCCCGAAAGGCTTTGCCACGGCTTTTTCCAAATAAATTATCTCTACGGTTCATGCTTATCTAGAGATAATCTTATCGCTCAGATGCTGTAACCTTATTGTTATGTGAATTAGCATCAAACATAATAATTAACATAGCTGCTGTTCAAGTGGAAACCATATTTTAGTCGTTATTTTCTTATATCCTTCCACTGAATGTCCTACTTCCTTCTTTGTGACCTTGCTACCTTGTCTCCTTCCTACCCTTTTGTCTTTGTGCTCTCGCCGTCCTTCTTCTCTTCCTTCCCAGTATATATCTGTTAACTTTTTTTAATCAGTTTTTAAACTGTTACGTATCCCCTCAGTCCTCACAGAATTTAAGCTGAATGAATTTGCTAGTTAGCTGTTGTCTGATTTTTTTGATTTCTTAGTTTGCTCATTTTGATCTTTTAAAGCATTCAGTCCTGCTTTGACACAAAGCAATAATAAAAATTCCACGTCATTAATGTTAAAGTGGATGTTTATTTGTCATCACAGATAAAAAGAACCATGCTTACTCATCACATAAAGAAAAACAGAAAGGCGCTCAGTCTTTAGGTCTTTATGAACCTTTTGTTGGACATTTTTTTTGGAGAATGTGAATAATAGCACTCTATGAAGATTGAAATTCTTAAAAAAAACACCCAAGCCTGTACCCACAGATTAAAACCTCGACACCCTCTGCCCCCCAAATCCTCTTCTTCAGACAGTACCCATCTCTACCCTGCTCCTTTGTCCTTTTAGAACAATGATCACAGCATTTTTTTTGAGTGGGTCTTTTCTTTGAGCCCTCAGTCTCCAGAAGTCTTAATGACCTGGAAAAGTGTGACGTTATAGAGGACCTGGTGTCCATTGTTCCAGGTGTACAGGACCCTCTCTCTGGGGTTATAGTCCATCATGGAGATGTGGGAGTACTGATTGTGGAAGGGGATATCTGTGTACTCATAACTTGATGTGTTGGTATAGTAGGCAAAGTAGATCTTGGCACCGGCGAGGTGAGAGTTTGTGACGTAGAGTGTGCCACAGATCATAAAAGACTCTCCGGCACTGCGCTTTGGGAAGCCCGTGTCCCAGGTTTGAAGAATCTCCAGACTCTGGGGCTCCAGGCGACTGATGACAATGTTCCCAGCATTGTTAATGGTGGTGTAAACAGCCCAGAGACCGTTCTCGTCCGCCATGAGGTCAATATCAGAGGAGCCACCCCAGGAGTATGGGAAGGTGTTGTTATAGCCGGCTCCGCTGAGGCTGCGCTGCACCAGCACGCTTCGAGACCGAAAGTGGTATTTGATGATGATGTTGCTCTGGTACTTGTTGTAGTACAGCGAGCCGTTATAGACCACGTGGCCAGTGCCGGCCCACGGATGCGGCAGCAGGTGCTGAACAAAGTTTTGCCCCTTCATGAAATCGCTCATTGTGCGGTATTCTAGGACGCGCCGCCCCTTGAAGTATCCATCCATGGACCACACCTGTCCAAAACAAAGAGCAAACCAAATGGAAAACATTGAACAAAAGGATCCCACTCTGAGGAGCTACTGAGTAAAGACATCCAAATGTAAATATCTAAGTGTTATCAGAGATTATTGGTATGTTTTACCTGATACACCTATCTGCAGGAACTCTCTTATGTTTCATTAGAGCTTGAGGCAATGCCTCGGGCAAAGTAAGGATGAGTGTGTGCTGTGGATCTGCTTGTATGAGAGTAAGTGTATTTCTCCATGCAGTTGTGCATACAGAAACGTGTGTGTTCAAATCTATTGATCTTGCCTGCATGCGGGGGGAGATGTTGCCTGTGCTTTGCAGGGAACCACTGCTGGCGCTCTCTGCCCTTTCCAGTCCACATTTACAGAAAATCAATGCATTTAGCAACTCTATTTTTTGCCTGAGCATCCTCAGCGGATCTCTCCACTGTCATTGTGCTTCTGTGGTTGAATCCCCCTTTTCATTCCCTCAAGAAGGAGCAACAATCAAGTATATGATAGATTTAATTAAGCTATTGCTGGATTAAATATTTTTTTAATTATTCATTTTGTCCCTGATGGAACTAAGACACCTCTGGAAAGACGGATGTGTGTTCTGGTTGTCTTCTCTGATTCTCTCTCGTCCTATTCTCCATCTTTCTTATGTGCAGAATAACCACATTTGCTCTGCGGTAAAGGAGAGAGGAATGGGAAGTAGCTGAGTTCGAGTGGTACATCAGATGAATTATGGAGCAGAGTTTATTATAAACCATTAAGCTTGGTTTCGTCTATGTTTACTGAATGTGTCCCTCGAGCTGAGCAGCAGAAAGAGGCTGAGCCAGGCTAAAACTCTGGCACATTCTAACTACCTCTATACTTTTTGTTTATTTGGCTGCCTAACAACATTTTTGCATAGGAGTAAAATTATTCCTGTGAATGTTGATGCTTTTATTACACCAGACTGACTCATAGACATAGAGGGGTAACATCATCTCAGCAAATTAGGAGATTAAACACAAAGATAATCAACACATTACATGTTGAAAATTGCCCTTTACTGAAAGCATAACCTATTTATCCTGTTATGATTTATTGCAGTTAGCAGAAAGGCCAATATAATCTTCCCTATTAAATTTGATCAGCTTCTGTTCCTTGCTAAAAATAGCTAATAATCCACTGTTCCTGCTTCCACTCATTTTCTTTCTACCTTTTGCCTTGCTGCGTTCATACCAGCTTTCCTAGTCATACATACCAACATGACATCTCAAATTTAAAACACCATGGCTTTTCGCATAAATTCCCAGCAGCCCTCTGAAAACGAGCCAAGTGATTTTAGAAAACTTTATCCCAAACAGATTTTGTGTTTGTTCTTTTGATTAATAAGCTGCAGTTTGAAATGAATGCGGAGGACGGGAGGGAGAGCAAAAATAAGATGCAATTCATCAGTGGCTCAGCTTTGAATTCTCAATTCTCTTTGTGTCTGTCGTATTGTGGCATTCCTGAGAAGTGCAACTTGGACAAAACGATCAATCACTCACTGACAAACAATGGCAGCGCCGCTGTGATGGATACTCTTTTATACTGAGCAGCTGAAAGAGCTCAGATGACTCTGTTTATCCTCCGGGTCTGAGTATATCATCATGTGTTTCTTGAGCCTCAAACTGGAGAGGATCTGAGAGACTCACTCTGTTGTCTGAGCTGGGTATCATGGTGTCCGTCATCCAGGAGCCGAATCTTGATCCAGATGCACGCACTGTGATCGGATTGCTGACACCGGTGAGCTTTCCACAACCTTTGAGTCCAAAAAAAAAGCAAAGGAAGTAAAAGCACAATCGTTTATGAACTAAGACAGAGCACAGCAGCTCAAGAAAACATAATACTAAAGAAAGTAGCAAATAACTAAACAAAACATTGTTCATTTTTAGTAATCAACGACTAATTTAGTAAATGTCTTTATCAGTAAAATGATCAAGTTAATTTGTTACATAAAAACACAATCAATTATTCAGTTAGTCTCTTGAAAAGTGTTTCCTCTCCTTAGGTTGATTATTGGAGCTCAACAGGAACAAAAGGAAACTGTTGGCAGCATGCAGAATGTATATAACCTCAAGACTTGAACCACTACTTTTAGAAATATTGCTTTAACACCTGTGGAAGCTAAGAGCATCCATTAAAAAATATCAATATTTTTCAGTGGCTTGTTATAAATAAAAAAAAAAATATCTAAAGTAGAAGAAGAAAACAGGTTTCTTTACATTATGTAAAGTGGTAATGTTTAAAATTTTAGAGATTTTGTCTTTTATTCAGTTTAATTCTTCAGTTTCTCTGTGCTTCGTTGCTCCTGCAGTGCTGCCTGCAGCCGATGAAGCAGAATTCAAGTACCACTCGTAAACTCCATAACTCATACAAAATTGGGTTCAACAGAGTAATATTGTGTTATTACCTGGATTTGTTACTCTTGCCTTGCCAACAAACTCTCAACCATTCCCAGTAGTTATTTTACGGTGAATAAATTGCTGGTAAAAATGATTAATAGTCAAATTGCACATTGGTATTATGAGGAAACAACACTGCGATTTTTATGTAAGCAAATTGGAGAGAAAGCCCAGCACTTGTCTGGAAACGTAGCTTTCTTTTTCAGTATCTGATTTTATTTTGGCAAGACTGCAATTAAGGTTTGTTTTATTTCGTAAAATACACTTAATTAAAATTATGTGGCAAAATAACCCCCCTCTCTCCCCCCCAGCCCCCCATCTCACAACAAGCATGTTTCATACCTAGTTTCTGCATGCAAGAGTGTAGTCTGGTCTCCAGTAGCAGGACTCTCTGCCTCAGCTCCTCATAGTCATAGGCTCCCATTTCCTCCTGGATGGCCATAAGCACCAGGGAAAGGTTTCTCACCTCCTCTCGGAGACGCAGGATCATCTTAGCATCTGCCTTGTACTGTTCCAACACTGGCAGCAGGGGGAGCAGTTGGTTTACCTTGTCTTTTACCTCCTAAAAAAAAAAAAAGACATAACCGGGGAAGATGCGAAGGAAAAGACAACAGGAACTTGAGAATATGGAGGGGAATTTCTCATTGTTGGGAAACTTTGATGCATCTTTTTAAAGGAGGGAATAAAGTAGACGGAGCCTCGTCAACAATCAAAGAGGAAACATTTGACAATTCAGCAACCTCATCAGACTTCCACAGATGAAATAAGACACTGGAGAAGTTGAAGTTACTTTACTGACTTTTGGTTCACAATGACTTTGTTCACTTAAGATGGAATTAGTCTTTTACCCACAAAAAATGGTTAATATAAAGTAGAGCTAGTATTATCATGGGTAAGTTGGGTTTAAATTATATTCAAGAAGTTAATGTATAATAGGAAATGAGATGGGAATCTTTAGAAACATACTTTAATGTTAGAAATATAATTTTTGACGATGGAACAGAAATTGCTTTTTTTTAACTCAGCAGTTTTAAGAATGTATCTTTTCTTTTTAATCTTCACTTGTCTGGTTGATGTTTTTTCACCCCCTGTTATCTCTGCTGTTGTAAGGCCTCTGTTTGTATTCCAATATGTAAAAATTTGATTATGTGGACGGTCTTCCCTGATTGATGGATTCAGAAGATGTAGAATATGGATTACTGACCTAAGCAGTAATAACATGTAAGAAGATGCTGCTGCAGACTCTGTCATTCATCCTCTGCTCATCCCAACCAGCTTCTACTTTGAATCTGCTGTACCTCATCAACACTACAAGTTTGTAGAGCTGAATTGCCTTTATTTATTTATTTTTTATCCCACTTTTCTCCTTTGTATCTTTAGTTGGGGGGGTAGGTTTTTATCATTTTGTTTATTTATTTTTGAATAGTTAAGCTTGGCTAATATTCAAATTGTTTGTCTCTTTTTGTTTATTGTTTTAGGCGCAAAGTTCACTCAGACGCTACAGCCAACTCTTCTTTCTGTGTTAAAATCTCATGTAAATTAAGGCCTTGTCAAGAAATAAACTGTATGTTGTGGCTGCTTGAGGTCTGATGAGGATGAATCATCTTTATGTTATGGTGTGGTTATTCCTAGCCAGGTCATAACACCCTACTTAGACAACGTCTTATTATCTTAATATGTATTGCAGACAATTTTTGATTCAATTTTGCTCTTTTCTAATTGAACCCTTCACTTAGTCTCCCAACATTCCTCTAAAAACTCTCTAAATCCCTCTTTGTGTAAATTGTCGAACGTCTCTTTGAAGAGGATTTTTAATGACTGTTAACAGTTGAATCATTGTGGCTTAGATATAAATGTATAAATTGGAAAGCCATTGCTTTTACTTTGTTAAAAATTGTTTAACTCTGATTTATTTGCAGCTTACCTCAGTCTAGGAACATGCACCGCTAGTGCTATAATGGGGTTTATAATTTTAGAAGTGAAAAGAAACAACTTGTCCTTAGGCAGGGGAGCAGGAAGCAGCAGGAGAGTCGGGCTGAATTCACACAAGGTGGACGGCTCAAGAGGGAAAAAGGTCTATCAATAAAGTGTGGCCACCACAGGAGGGGCTGTTTCCTCCTTGTTAGAGTTTATCGTAAATCTGGTGATGGAGCAGCTCTCAGCCTCATGGCGCCACATCATAAATCTAATTTTCACTTTTTCAAGCTGAGAAAATTCACTCTCGTTAATCTCCCACGCTCTGCCATTGGCAACTTTAAACTGCGCACATTTATCAGCCAACCCACTTTGGTCAAAGCCCGTCAATTTTATTATGTTTTTTCTGTCTTTTAAGAATGAAAACATTAGTTTTGCATTCAGACAAACGCTTTGGTTTTCTTTCCTATCTGAGTGGCAATCTCAAGCTTTACTGATGAACAGATTAATTTCATAAGCATCTTCATTTCCTTTGTTGGAATGGCTTTCAGAAAGCACACTGAAAAGCTAAACACAGCCATTCATGCTTGTCTCTGTGCTGAGGCATCAACCCAGCGGCAAAATGCACTTAGTGTTTATCAGAGCATCTTTTAATCAAACAATTTTATGGCCCATCTAATATCTGTAAGAGTGTGAGAAATATGGAGAATTCTGCTGGGCAAGACGGCCTGCTGACAGAAAAATAAAAAGGGCTGCTGATAATGGCAGTTAACTTATCTTGGAGCAGGATATGGTGGAGACAAATGTGAATATATCTGCCTCAGATGCCAGAAAGTTAACTATACGGAGGAGTAAGAGAGGCTGAGCTCAAAAATAGTGGAAGGGATGTTCAGTGAGTCAGACAGGAAAAAAAAAAAAAAAACTCCCCTAGTGGTTTACAGATTTAATCATCCTGGAGCATGTGAAGCTCTTGATGCACAGTAGATCAGCCTACCTTAGCCCATGACCCAATAACTCATTTAACGCACTGTAATGGAA
The DNA here is from genome assembly GCF_051168715.1 of Poecilia mexicana. Classification (NCBI taxonomy): domain Eukaryota; kingdom Metazoa; phylum Chordata; class Actinopteri; order Cyprinodontiformes; family Poeciliidae; genus Poecilia; species Poecilia mexicana. Next base: position 19,070,296 of record NW_028263377.1, on the reverse strand, counting down.
TTACCACTTCCAATGTTTATATGCCAGTCCACCAGAAGTCACATAAAATTTTATTGTCTGTGAAGAGCTTCAAAAATTGCATTGGATCTCTCAATGTTTGTCAAGTAATTGCATATCAAGTACATTCACATGATGGATAGCAAATGCAACTCTAGGCACGGAGGGTGACAAAAAAACCAATTACCTGAAAGCCCTTTGGATTGAGGCTCCGGGGATTTTCAGAGGCCACCTTCAGCTTTCCATCGACGACTTTCATTAGACCCTCTGTGTTCTTTACGTACTGGAGATCCCGGAAGGTTCTCAGATCTAGCACCTCCATTGATTGGCTAATATTCTGAACCTGCAGAGCAAACACAATCATTTATGGAGTTGGCAATGTGGACTTAAAATTGTATCATGATATATTATGGCATTTATTGGAATAATACAAGTGACAGCAAAAAGTATTTAAAAATGCAGTCCAGTGTTCTTTTAGCAATAGATTACTCTAAAATCCTGTCACACAAAAAAATAAAAAGTCACCCATTGTCAAATGTGCTACTCCTGCACACAAGTAACATTAAGTATTCTAACTGTACTGCTAAATGGCACACAAAAATCATACTCACTTAAATTTTTAACTATATCGATTTTTATTGATGCTGTCAATAAACCCACAGTGGTGAAATAATAGTCAGTCATTTTGGGCTTTGTAAAAATAATTATTTAAAGTTCATTATCTCGATAAATCATGACCTAAAGCAGAGGTTCCCAAACTTTGTTGTGTTAGTGTGGGGGGTGGGAAATCGACTTTTTTGGGGACAAAAATGAATGTACGTAGCTGAACATAGACATCAGTAGCCTACAGGCTACTTGTTAAGCTTAAGGTGCTGTATTGATATTAGCTAGTCATCTTTTAGCTAACTTTACCTGCATCCAACAGCTTTACTCAACTGAGTCTATTAGTTTGGGGGGAAAACTGTGAAAAGTTCTATACGTTTTGCTGGTTGGCTGCCATAATTCTAACACACCTGCATAGCTCTGCCCAGCAGCAGCAGGAATACCAGAGTTGGCCATTCTAAAGTAAAAATCCAGCGCATACAGCGTTCATGTGTTTTTTTTTTTATTTTTTATGCAGACGGCTTCCCGCGCCACCCCTGCAATGGCACGGCGCCCACAGTTTGGGAACCTCTGACCTAAAGTATAACAAAATAACTGCTCATTCGTAGTTGATATAATTTCAAATAAGTCTGGCAGTCAACCAAAAATGCCAAGCACTTGAGAAATATCTCACAAGAAGTTACTGTATAACTTATAAAAACCATACGTCACACCAATTATCCAATTATCAACTAACAACCAATATGATTGTTTAAAATGGTGAAGCATGTTGGGAGGAAATTATAATTAATCACCTATTCATGAGGATGATGCATTACTGCTTATATTTTACCAGAATGTTTTACCATTATTGTGGTCAGATTACTTCAACAGCACTAAAAATGATACATTATGGTTACACTGAGACTTGTGTAACCAAGGTAAACTATGGTCATATGAGTTCAATTGATTACAGTAAGTTTCAGTTGCTTTTTATTTTCTAAGGCTGAAGTGCAGCTTATTAAACAAAACCTGGCAAACACTGCATATTCAAAAATTGGGGGGTGGGGGGATGCCTGGGTGAGATTAATACGACAGTAACTCCTCTTAATACACTCAAACAATACCTAACAGGACAACTTATTATCAACATTAAAATAGCGTCAGACGGATTTGATCATCCATAACTCCAATAATGAATGCACAGCAAGTTACGGTTGTTAATTGGCTTAGAAATTTATCACGCAGTTCTTAAGGTCTAAATGCAATGTTTTTCCTGCCTTAAAATGACTGAAGCACAATAAAAAATGTAAGTTATGTTAGTGTTAAAACAGTTAAAATTAAAGAGTTGGTATTTTAAGTGTATTCATGCCGAGCAATTAAAACAGATATTATAAATTCTGCTCAGTTAATTTTGTACAAGTTAATGGTTACATCCTAATTATAACTGAAAGCATCTTACACTGAAGTAAACACCTCTAAGTAGGCATGTATTGACTCTAAGTTCTCAGAGGATTCGGTTTTGCACTAGGTTAATTTTTTTTTTTTTTTGCAAAGTATGGAGCTTATTCATACTTTGACAGCCCACTCTGCTGCTGCATAACCAGCCTACTGCTTCACGCACACCCCCTCATCTCCTGTACATTGCACAAAGCGGGCCAGAAATCATCCAAACACCACCAAATGTTGCAGGGTTGTCGTGCCTATAGGAGACTATCGTGTGCATATGTCCAGCAGCCCACTTGAACAGACGCACGCCCACGCAGACGGCCAGCAGCAAAAAAAATCAAAACGAATTTCAGAAAAACAAAACAGACCCGACATTCAAAGGTCGCAGTTTGGCATGAAAGTCTGTTTTGCACCACACTGCCTCGCCTGCCTGATCCATGACAGCCTACTCGATTACTTCATGTCCAGCCCACTGTTTCCCGTACTGTGTTGCTCCCACGTGCATCGTGAACTGGCTGAGGAGTATTTGGTCACACGTTATTTCCCACAGCAATTAAACTTTTTTTTTTTTTCTCCAACGTGGTACATAGGTCCCGTAATAATAAGAAATGTTCCAGCAGCCTAGAGTCTAAGCAAATTCTTTATCAACTCCCTGCTGTAGCATTCGGGACTCCTTCATCCTCGCTCATACAAAGACAATCCTCATTGTCAGTGTCCCAGATTTACAGTCGCAGGTGTGTCTGCTTCATGCCCAGCGTGATGACTCATCCTGCATCAGCTTGTTTGTGTGTATGTCTAACCACAGCCTCATATTTCATCTGATTTAATCTCAATTCAGCCAGCCAGACCGTGAGGTCAAAAGGGGGTGAGATGTTCAAAGATTTGCGGTGAGTATTGCCTCGCTGCCATCCTTCAGGGTCAGGCTCTTTATCTGGCTTTACTGAGAGCTGAATAAAGATTTTCAACAAGCCTACTTTACATTCTTTGAACAGGGGGCAGTTTTGACATTGCTAACATACCCTTGGCTCTCCAAGTCAGGAAAAGCTTTTTTGTGGATCTGAACTCAAACAATTCCCACTCATGCGCTGGGTTCAAATGTGGGTGTCTTGGTGGACGCTGCTCTGTTGGGACCGCACATTTGCGCAGACTCACACAGAGCCTTTTAATTTGCAGTTTTCATTTGGGTGAAGCTGAAATAGTGCTGACCCTAGGTGTCCTCATTAAGTCTGCTTCAGGCAGGAGCAAGCAGGGAAAGCATACAGACCCACACAGTAATAATAACACCCACATTTTATAACAAAATGCAATGCAGTGATAAATAATACATTATAGAGCATATCTTATCCTATTTATAGCTGTGAGGTTTTTTTTCTGAAGCTTACTTTAAATGGTTTATGGTGCCATATTCAGAGGGGAGGCATTGCAGTAATTTTACATCTGGAGTAAGTTTAAAACTTATTAATATAACAAATAACATTCCATACACTCATGGAATGGGTAAAAAACACAAGCAGAATATGCACCGTCATGCTCAAAAAGTTAGAATATTATTAAAAGGTTCATAAATAAATAAAAATAGCAGTATTTGAAAAACATCTTCTATGACAATTGTGTGATCCACCAGCACTTCCGTTCCTCTTTAAAGAAACGCTGTGTATTTTTCTGAATCAACGCTGCTATATTCCTCAGCTTTTCTCAACCAGGTTTACAGAAATGTACGTTTTCCTGTGAATTTCACAAGCTGCAATGAGGTGAGACTGGTTTCTCTAGTCAGTCTGTTTCTGTGCTATGATGTGCTTTTTCGGTTCGAATATGTTGCTTGTGAAGTGTGTTAGCAAGTGGATTTTTGTCTCTGTAAACATGCGCTTTCAACATCAGCACACAGAGACTGTCAGAGGGGAAGAGGCAAACTTCAATGAGGATGAATGCATTATGTGAACGCACGCGCCTCATTGATCCATCAGGGAGCCTTGGGAACCTTTTCAGCATCTCAGTTTACCTCCATCTTTTCTCACAGGACGATATCAATGTCACTGGCAGCCCCTCAGCTCCTCCTCCACTTCTCTGCTCTCCTTCTAGTTGTAAGTAACCTGTGGAGTGTCTCTTCTACAGGCGCACCTGTTGTAATTGTCCAAAGTGCCTGCACTCAGCGACCGGCAGAGTGAATCACGTCTTACCAATCCGTTTGAATGTATTTGGCATCTCAGGTTTCTATTATTTAACTTCTAAAGAATGAAAAGGCGTAGGTGTACAGCCTCCAGGTCTGGAGACTCAACAGTTCATGGCTGGATCTGTCAGCTTGTGAATGAGTGGATTCCTAATAGGCTGCAATATTTGCATACTCTGTCGTGTAGGTCAGCATGCATATATTAAACCACACAGGCCTGCATAAATATATACACCAACACTTTCAGCTAAATTTGTCATTCTGACTGATTTGTAAAGAGCTATTTTTAAATTGTGTCAAAATTAATTAACATTTATGAAAACAGAAATGCATACAAATTAGGATCTTTGTTCCACATTGCATGTAAATATTCTGACATGCAATTTCTTTCAAAAGTATTCACTCTGAACTTCTTCCCCATTTGTGGCATTATTACTATATGCTTAAAGGTATTTGAATTTTATCTGATAGATCAATATAAAGTAGCAAAGGCTTGTGCAGGAAAATATTTGGTTTTCATTTTGTTTCACTACAAAAATGTAAAACATACATTCATCCCCCTTTATACTGACATCTGTCAATAAAACCTAGTATAACCATCTGCCTTCAGAAATGACCTGCTGAGCAAATAAAGTCCACGTGTGTTTAATTCTGTCCTAAAATATTTACAGCTGTTCTGTGAAGGAACATTTATGAACAATCAACATCACGAAGACCAAGAGACCTGGCTGACAGACAGGAAGCTGTGGAGACTTCAAAAGCAGACTTAAATAAAACAATATCTCAAGCTTTGAAGTCCTCAAAACACCATTCTACACATCGTTCTAAAATGGAAAGAATATGACACAACTGCAAACCTTACGAACAAAACAAGACTGTGCGCATACAGTATTTCTAAGAATATGAAGAACTATATATCATTTTCTTTTCGCTTCACAATAATGTTTCTTTAAGTAGGTTTTCAGCATAAAACTCTAAGAAAATAAACTGAGATTTGTGGTGGTGAAATGCGACAAAATTCAAGAGATGTTAAGGTTTTTGTAAGACACTTTATATCAGGACTTACCTATGCAATTACATATAATGATCCTAAGTCTGAGGTTGTAATTTAAAGAATAAAACAGTTAAAAAGGGTATGAGAACTTTAGGAAGGCAATTTACATATTCCAGTGAAGTTATTAATTTGTCTTTCACTTGGAAAAGTTCTCAATCTTCCAAATAATGGCTAATGAGTTGCATGGTGAAGGAGGTGGCACAATCCAGCAGCCTGCATGTGACAGACGGCGTCAGACATTAAGCGCAGAGTGTCAGTTTGTGTTTGTGTGTCTGTGTGGGCAACAGTTGGGTCTTGGAGTGAGTGTGTTATTGACAGCTGTCACCTTCTCCATGAGCTGGCGGAGCTGCCTGCTGCGTGGGTCGCGGTTACACATGTTCTGGGCTGGTGCGACCACGGTGCAGATACACTTCCCATCTGCGTCCTGTGCTGAGCTGTAGATCTGCCAGCCTTCCTCTGGGCTGGGGTAAAGAGCCTGCGGAAACACACACATAAATGTGAGACCAACCAGAGAGGGGGGGGGGAGATTGCTTCTGTTGTTTTTTCCTTTCTTTTTGTTTTAAATTTATGCTGGCAGACATTTCAAAATGTATAAGGGTAGGCAAGATGATTTAATTCTGCTAGCATTATTCAAAAGAAATTTGAAGTGTGCCCCCCTTATAAAATATTTCCAAGGCAATACGTTTATTCATTACTTGAAAGTCTTGTAGAAATCTTATGGGGGATGGGGGGAGGAAGAATACCTTTGATATGCTTCATTTCAAGATTAGCTGTGCTCAATCTGTCACCATCTAAACTGGGAGGTTCTATCTTGCCAGATGTATTTCTTTCTTTGAAAAATCAATAAAACAAACAATTTTTCCAAACACAAAATGAGCGAATAGCAATCGACTCTTCCTAAATACTTGAATTCACTTGATATCAAATGTTAGTTTTTATCAAAAAACAACAGAGAAGAAGCGAATAAAGAAATTGACAGAGGTGCTGCTCACAGCAGTGAAACACCAGAGGAGAGCACTGGGGCCTGGACGAGTTATAAAGAAGATAAGAGAGAAAGGGGGGAAAAAAGAGATTTGTGTGTAGATCAAGATAAGACAAGCAGATTGACAGAAGATGCACAAAGGGATAAGAAAAACTGAAAAATATGGCAAGACGGAAACACAGGAATAAAAAAGAAGCATTAGGCCGGGCTGTTAAAGGCTGAGCATCTAATAGGTTTGGACAGAGAAGGGAAATGGAGCTGTTCAGGATCAATAATGCAGCCCCTTACCAGGGGAGGAGGCTTGAGACTAAAAGGATGGATGTCTCTTTCAAACTAATCCAATCAAAAGTAGTGCATTGCGGTCACAAGCACACCAGCACATGCATACAAGCTCGGCTCTGCCAATTGTTCATTCACAGTAAATTCCGACTCCTTGACATGAAGTCAGCACGTAGCTAAATGTAATAACAGAGAGAACAATCCGGGGTATTTTTTTTTTTGTAGCAAAATTAAAAACCCATCCGAATAAGTGAAACTAAAAGCCATTCTGTGGTTGTAGGCCACTCACATTTTCTCTCTTCAAGCAGGATTGAGCTATGCCGCGGTTTCTTTGGGTCGGGCAGGTTCAGATTAAAATGTCTTGGAGAACAGGTGCTGTGTGTGATTGGAGTTTAAAGTACCAACCACCCTGGAAGTAAATGTGCTGACTGACACATTGTGTCATTCCTACTAATCCCCTGACACCCCACCTTCTCTACCCGCCTTCTCCCTTCTTCGCTCTCGAAGAACAAGCTGATCTTAAATTTAACAAGCTCTAAAGTGAGCCGTGGTTGCAGATATCGGAGTTACCTTTATCTTCTCCAAACCATGCAGCGATGGCATTTTGCTTGTACGTCTTTTCATTCTTTATTACCTTCAGAATGCCCGGTGCATACTAAGTAGACTTATGACATTTCCAGGTGAATGTTTCTAGTTTTAATTAATCAGGGGTAACATTCCATTCACACAGCATTACAAATTTATGCTGGTAATATTTCAGAGTGACTGAATGTCTAATTCCATGAGGAAAAAGTCATTGTGAGACTCTTGGACCATAGGCTTAAATAAACCAATGCAATATTTCGGTATTGATGCAGATTTGCGTGTCATCAGACCGATAATGAGTTGTACGGATTTCTTTTCCCCAATCAGCTCCAAATGTTCTTATTTCCTCTTCTTTGTTGTAATCAATGGGATGCCGCATGTAGAGGAAAACGGAGGCCTACAGCAGCCAAAGCTGAAGGGGGTAGCCAAGACAAAAGAGGCTGAATCTCACCCAGTTTATTTCCTCTGGGTCTGATAGTCTATTTCATTCAGCTATTGTCAGGGGGATGGGATACAACGTTTTCTATTGTACCTGATTCCCTCTCCACATCATACTCAATCTGTCAGATATCTGGAAACATACACATTTGTTTCACTATATTTCTTGGGTCTGGAAAACAAATGAAACCAGAGCATAAGCTGTGAAGTGATGGGCATGTTTAAGCCCTCCTTGCTCTTCAGGTTATTTGTGTAAGAGGTTACACTTCTTCATCATTTTATGAAATTGTTAAAATATTATTACTTAATACTCATCATGGTCATTGCCAGAAGACCTTCTAGAAGATCCATTTGATACTGGTGTGGAAAAATAACCTGTAAACCATAAAAAATACAAATAAAGTAGATATTACCATGCAATAAATGGTTCAGAACTTACCCTTTTTCAGGTTTGATCACAAAAATAATGATTTATTGAGGTGACTGAGGTTTAGAATTTGGTAATATGGTAAAATCTCAGGTCAAAGCAGTAACCTTTTGTTACTGTTGTGTTGTATTTTGAAGATGAAACTTATTGGATGATGGGGTTAAGATTCAAATATGTGTCAAAAATCAATGAACTCAATGAGCACATGGGAACATTTTTGAACTGTTTGATTTAAAACGTATTTCTGTAACAAATCCTGTCAGTATCTGTGTACAGATACATAGACGCAGATGCAGGAGATATGCCCCTTTATCAATTTACACGCATTCCTGATTGGAGAGTAACACATAGAGATGGAATTGCAGCTACATTAACAATCAAAACCCAGGAGCATTTGTTAGTAAATTCCTTCAGTTGTAATACGTTCCATTGCAGATCTGCAGTGTGCCGTTAATGGCTGCTAGACTGCTGTTCATGTGCTGCTGATTGTGAGGTGCAGGGAGCACAATGGCCTCTCATTATAGACTGTATCCTGCAGTGTTAACAGGTGGAGGCTAACCATACTCAAATTGCAGAAACCACGAAGGCAACTCATTCTGTCCACATGTGCAGTCGTTAAGCAAACAATCCTATGTCCATGCACGTAAAGGCCATCTATTCAAATATCCAGTTTCACTTCAAAAGAGCCCGGATGGATGCAGGGGTGTGCGCCACATTTTAATTTCTTTGAATCCCAGAGGGAGGAGAAGTTTGTGTCGAAATGGCTTTGCATTTAAAAATTGCACCGCATAAATGGTTTGTAGTACTTATATCAACAGGAGGGATTTCAGCTTAAATTGTGATACTCTGCTTGCCAACATGTTTCTGCTCTTCTTACTTAAGGGAGATTTCACTGTAACTCATCTCCCCCCCCCATCATTAATATTTCATAAATGCTGGGCTGAAATTAAGAGCCTATTTGAATCACTTCCAATTTCATTACCAGCCACCTATCCATTCTGCTCCAACTTTCTCATTCTGATTGCGGTTAGAAAGCAGGATGGAAGAGGTAATTCTAAAATGCAAATGTCCCTATATGCTTTGTGGCTTTTTTTAAAAAGTAGATCACTATATGAAATCTTGTACAAATGAACTTGATTTTCAACACTCGCTTTGCATTTATGTAAATTTGATTAAGTTCTCTCTTTGCAACAATGAATGGCTCATTGGCGTTTGTTCATTTAGGAGATTCATGCTCCCTACAGCCAGCAACATACCTCATTAATGTTGCAAAAGTGCATTTCCGATATCCACTGGCATTAGAAATATTTTCAGGATATGAAGAGTAAACTGGCATGAAAATAATGTTGCAAACCAAATGTTGACTACAATGATGCCATTTAACCTGCATTTATGTTGTAAATAGTTTGGTGGATAATCTCATCAAACACAAAGACTATTTCAGCAGAGAATTGTCATCTAGTTCATTGTCCCAGAAATTCAACCACTACCTCTGAGAGATGGTAAAGAACCTCTCACAGGTATAGGCGGTCTCTCTTAGAGAGACTGTGTGACAGCGCATTAAAGGCGACAAAGGAATGAAAACTAAAATTCAAAAACCACACGTGAAAAATAAATTAAAACGGCTCCTAAAATTTATGGCTTGGGATTCCCTTTTTGAGCTTCAAACTAGACACGCTCTGGGATGAAGCCTTATCATCCACTGCTGGCAAACCTCAAGCTCCCAAGAGAAAACCCGAGTAAAGCAGGAGGTACTGATATAGTCAGAAAAGGAGGAGCCGGCAGGGAGGACAAAAAAAAAAAGAGATCGTATTTCGCCCAGCTGTATTTAAACGTTGCCAAGTTAAGATGCTGAGTGACAATTTAAGGTGAATTTCAGCTGACTTAAGGTTAAAATGATATCAAGCATTTCTCCCTTGTTTTCCTTATGATCCAGAAAGAAGGATCTAATTTCACATTGTCATTTGCTTTTGGTGACAATCTAGTTTTAGAAGAAAACATTGAGAGATTCAGTTCCCATGTTACTTCCTAACCTGAGAAATAATTCCAGACAGAAACTTTAAAAATTCCTATTTTGTTGCTGACTACAAAAGTTCAGAGAGATTATCCAATTAGACATTCAGGCCGCTGGTATCGCTGTCGACTTGCAATATAGACTTCCTCTGGCGTTTCATTAGACCGACCCAGGAGCTAGCTGCTGCAAAGCCAGAGTTAAATGAGATCATAAATCTGCAGATCCTTACTTTATGAGCATGACGGCAAGTCTATTATAACTTTCATGAGCACTAGGCTGAAGGGGCAAATGTTAGAAGTAAGTTCTGAGATATGAGAGAGAGCTGACCGTGACACCGAATGCATCACATCTGAAGAATTGCCGCACCAGAGAGGAGGGACATTGTTAGGAAAAGGGCGTTGGATGAGATGTTCAGCATGGAGAGGGACCAGAATACTGAGAATGCAAGAGGAATCAAAGACACTGAAGGCTAGGATACTCAGAATTACTAACTGAAGTGTGTAATCTCACTCCTCCTTTCATTTCCATCTGTCATTGCCAACATTTTTTTTTATCCGCGCTCTGCAGCTTTTATGTCTTTTACTCTTTACAAATTTCAGAAGCATTAACTTCTCCCAGCACTTGTTGGCAACAAAGCTGACTCATCTGTCTTTGCCACACACAGCTCAATTGCGTCTGTGCTGCAGCCAAACAATCACATCTCATTTTTCTAATTTGCAGCTCACTGCTGAATTGACTACATTTAAATAAACATGAAAATACACAGCCCCACTTGAAGCAAACAATACGTCAGTCTTCAATGCACCAGCCAGCTGCCGGCCTTTAAAATAAAACTCAATGAAGTCTCTCTTCGGAGTCCCTAGTCTCCTCTGCTTCCAAGGAAAACCGATTACCACAATCAGCGCAGCGTGGTTGCCAGTCAATAATATGACTCATAAACTCATCGTGCCCCCGCCCGCCTTACATTTACACCCACTCCATCAATCCTGCGACTGCCTTCGCTCTGAACGGCGTCCTGCTTTCTTCCCATCTGCTGCATCTGACTTGTTCCAGTCCAGATCACACCTGAAAGGCAGCAGCGCTGGGCATCAAGTCCACCAAGTGTTTTGTTTTCCTAAGTTGGCAGCAGAGTTGGAGAGGTATAGGAGAAAATGACACCCGCAACTGCGCCGCAATTTCCAAAGAGTAGTAGCAGCTTCACTCTGTTTCAAAGCACAACGCCGGCATGCCAGGTGTCCCGGTGAAAAGCGTTTGGCATCTGCTGTGGCGTTGCACGGGAACAAGACAGCTTTATCACACCTTCTGCTGAACTGGAAGACAGAGGCGAGGGTTTGTGTGATAAAACACAACAAAAACTGTGAAATTACAGTCACTGCTGTAAATATGGATTACAGGATTGTGTAAACTGGTTAATAAATGGCTTCTCAATGGAGCAATAATCTTCATAGCTAATTTTAGAATGTTTTAATGATGTTAAATGTTGATTATTAAATAATAACATAATGTTGCCAATAACCTAGTTGTTTCCATATAGTTAACATAGCCGACTTATTTAAAACGCTATCATACACATTGGCTTTATCCAATGTTCTGGCTCTGAAACCTGCTTCGCAATAAGTAGACATTAAAAAAAAAAAAAAAAAATCTGTCAGAACCTGGATTAAAAAAATACACGGCTAAAAGCATAAGCGTAAAAGTAATATGCACAAATAAAACCCTGCAACCAGTGTTTAATCTTTAATCCATAGCCAAGGATCACTCTTAACAATCTGCTTGATGAGATTGCTCGGTTGGTGTGATAAAGTTTATAGCTTTAACACCCAGACAGACACCGTCTGACTGACCCCAATCAGATTCAGAGTCCTGGCTCTTTGTAAACTGCCATTATTTGTTGCTTTCTCCTCGTTCATGGTGAGAATACTTAAGACAACCTTGTGTCTCTAAGAGTTTTTACCCTGGATAGAAACAAACAAAGACGTACTGCTCCGCTGTCTGTCGTTGCAGTGCTCTGGGGATCCAACCACGGCACAATGGTGATTTATTCATCACTGCATAGCACACACATTCCTGAAGTTATTTCAAAACAAACTATAACTGAGTGGTAAACACAGCCAGATCTAATTTTCTTCTCTGCTGTATATGTTTTAGAGTATCAGTTGCTTGCTTCTTGATCACTAATGATGCAAAACTTTAACCTACATTTCTTACTCATTTGAGTCAGTCATTCAATACCTGCAGCAACATTTAAGCCCAAAACAGGGAGACAGGGTATATGGATAAGGTGAAAGGGCTAAGGATGAAGGAGGGTGGAGTAGCAAAAACCTGAAGCATTAAGTATAAATGCGCTGCTTGGGAAATTAGAGGTGTGATTTTGGGCATGACCCCACCGCTGATTCTAAGTTGACATATAAACTTCATTTGATGATGAATTTAAAATGGTAATCTGAAAAAGTATTTACCCACTGACACTCTGTTCTTACCAAGGTAATGAGTAAATGTTAAAAAAAAAAAAAATGTTTAAAGGTTTCATCTATAGAGAAAAAAAAGCTAGACAAATTAACCCGGTGAACTGAAAAACGTAATTGCCCCTTAAACTGTTTTGAGTCACCGACCGCAGATAAGTTCAACCAAACATTCGCATTCACTGGCAAGGAGTCTATTTAAAGATCAAATTAATTTCTGAACTTTGACTAGGGCCTCCATTTTGCGCTAGTTTCTTTTTTTTTTCAGTGATTCAAAGTTGTACTTGGGTCAAATTGGGTCATTAGCTTACTGCATATCCCAAAGCATGTGCATAAGGTCACATGGACTCATTGCTGGGCATTCTGATTGAGGATTTGCTAGTGGAGAGCAGACTTCATAGATCCATCAATTACAACAGGTTATTCACATTCTGAAGCAGAAAATTGGCCCAAGGTCATCATGCTACCACCACCATAATTGTGGTGGTGTGAGTGTGGATAATCACATATAGGCTAGCATTAAATTCAAATAGTCTGTATCTTAATGAATGAAACTTTGTTTTGGTTATCTTTATGCTCTCTTTGAAGAGAACAGTAGAAATCTGAGGGTTTACACGATCCAAAAGAGCATCTGGGCATCCAGACATTGGCTGTTCTCAGTGCCGTTGCAGAAAGGCAACTAAATAATCAGTCAGCTGTGTTCTTGAATCAGCTGGTTAAAACACAGGCACGCCAATCAAGTGCAGCAGACTTTGAAAATAGCTCTTAGCAGGAACAGTGCAGAAAGACGCGAGCATGTTTGTGCCAGGGCGGGGAGCAGCCATGCAACAGCCACTGGCATGCCACGAAGAGAGCTTCACAAGAAAGCAGCCCGATTATCTTTGATTGTAGCTCTAAACATTTTGTGATTCATCCTGCTTCTTAGATCATCCCAGCCAAATGTCTCATTAATAGTGATGGAAATTTGAAACGAGGCTTTAAATGAATGTTTCATACACTGCCATTGTGTATAAGGGGAGAATCTTCCTGTCGCAAAGCCAACACATTTTCAGTCACAGCTATGTTTTCCAATGCAATTGCATCAAACTCTTTTCTTGGGTTAATGAAACTTTGAACTGCATAGGAGCAATTTTATTCTGCTACTGGTTGTGTTGTGGATATTCTCCAAATCAAAAATATGCATTGGTGATGATGTATGATAATTAACTTTGTTATGTCTTTTGAAATGCAAATGGTAAGGCCTCTGAGCCTTGGTTGCGAAGCCTACATTATTTGCATTCTATATGGAAAATTGTGCATAGAAAACAGCCTCAAATGACAGACTATAAAGATGCTGCAGAGAAGGTGTGGGCTTAGTAGGTTTGTGGAAGATGTTTTTCTTTTTCTTTTTTTTTTTTTGCTAACCCCCCCACCCCAAACATCTGAGGTACGTCTACAACTAAGAACAAATATGTGAGATTAACTTTTGTTTTCCAAAGATAGAAGGGAGATGTCGGATTTTTGGGGATGGAACCGTTCCACCTAATATTTCACGGCTGAATAAGGAGATATAAAAGTAGCAGATGGGTGTTTGGATAAAAAAAAATAAAAATCTCATCAAACAGACGGACTTTCACCCTTGAGACACAAATGCCTCATCACAGAGAGATAGATTATATATCTGAATGCACACACACACACACGTACTCCTACAAACAATTGCCTGCATAGACATATATCCAGATGGTCATATACCTCTTGGGATGTTCAATTTCTGTCATTTCAACGGATCTGGGCATTTGCCTAATGGCTAAGATGCCATAAAAACTCACTCAGCATAGAGGAATATGCATTCATTAACACCAGATGAGCCCTGGAACATTGCAGTCCTGAATTAGCAAAGTTAGACATTTGAACATAAAACCTGTTAGTAGAATCCTGAGATGATATCAAATTTGTAAAAGTTCCTAATTGTAGGACACAGATGCATTAAAAAATAGAGAGACAAAGTAGAAAGTGAGGGAATGCAGCACATTCAAATCTGTAAAATTGTCTCAAGTCTTTGCCACCCAACCTTTGAATATGAGCACCCTCTTTCCCACCCTGGAGCTGACTGACACACAGGATCAGCCTGAACATCACTCAGGAGAGCTCTCCACCTCCCATCGGCCCCACATAGCCATATGATTTACCACATGGTTGCATTCTAAATCGCTCACCAAGTACAAGCCGAATTCAACCTCATGATATTTGTACATCGGTTGCGCTCGGTTGAAACGTTGCTCTGGCATTTTACGTCTAACTGCATCCTGTCTTACCTTTCAAATGACAAACCTCTTTGAGTCAGACTCTCGATTTAAGCTCAATCTGGAAAGTTCACCTCTAAAACCCTTCTTTAATTTCCTTCAGTTGAACATGCCAGTCAATAGTCTCTTTTTAACTTCTTTTTTTTTTCTGTTTGTTGTGCCACTCATTTATTTGTATCACCTTCTCAATGTCTTGCTTGGATTTCTCAGTGCATGCATATGCAGCTGCATGAAGGAATTTAAATCGTACTCACACTAACAATCCTTTCTGAAGTGCCCCCTCTGGAGACGGTTGTCCCATTGAGTCCCACAAGAGAAGGCAGAGTCTGAGACATCCAGTTGGTCACCATGGCCATAGTGCTGAGCACCGCTCCGATCTTGAGCATGGGAACAGTCATTTTTTTCTTCCTGTGGGGCCTGGCACAAACAGCCTGACAGCCAGCCCTGCCCTGCCCTAGCCTAGACCTCAGATCCAGTCAACCCACCCCCCCCACTCCACCTCTGCTGCAAACAGCTTGGGGGACGGTAACAAGCCAGTCAGCCTTTGCCCAGGTTAAACGGCAGCAAATCCCTCAGAATAAGTTAAGCACTACTATCTCATTTACACACACATCCCGGCTCATTGAAACGGATGAGGCAGACACCGGTCAGAGAAGAGCAGTTCACATCCAACACCATCACATTGAGAGCCTTTCCTCTCAGAGTGACTGCCTCTGCCTTCCCTCCCTCTTTCTCTCTCTCCACCCTCTCTCTTCCTCAAGATGCAGAGCTGCGCATTGGCTGCCTCTCCATCTCATCCCCTCCCAATCAGCCTCTGCTCTGCTTTTGCATGCGTGTATCCAGTCTTTCCCTTCCCTCTCTTTTTCTCTGACATTTGGCTGTTGTTTTATGACTCACGTCTTGGCGTGTGTGTGTGTGTGTGTGTGTGTATGTGCATGCTTGCATATGCGTGTCTGTAGATTGGAGAGAGACTGATTTCAGAGCGCTGATCTGTTCTCTATGCTATGTGACATGTGGGCGCCCAGGGCATCTAAGTGCCATCCTTTTCACAGTAGACTGTCCTGCAGTCTAATTACCCCGTCTGTGCAGAATGAAGGATACAGCGTGATAGATATGAAAGTTGAACAGCTGGTTTGGCATGGTATTAAAAATGGGAGAGATCCAGGTGCTTCTGCCTACTGCTGCCTGTGACAGCTCATCTGTCTTTTGTGCTTCATGACAGTCTAGACGAGCCTGCAGTCGGTACAGTCACTGCCTGAACCATAATCGTATTCCAGCCATTCACTTTACGCCTTTGCTCCGCTATGTCATGAGGAAATTACACAGCCTTATTCACTCACGAGTCAGTATTTTCACAGTATGAAAGTGTACTTGAAAAATATTGATTTTTTTTTTTAATATATCAAAGAAAAGGAATCAGATTGAAGTGTAAAAATCTACCATAAATCCAAACTTATGTGTAGGGTTCAGAATGATATATGCACTCTGTTTGACTTCCAAACAAACCAGCATGACTTCGTTACAACCAGTTCCTCCGTTCTTGTGTTTGCCTGTATAGGTACAGTTCAGGCACATTATAAATTATGTGACTACTTTGTATATGGTAAAGGCCACTTCTGAGGCTGACACTTAAAAGTTCCTTTTGGCTTAAATCAGGAAAGAAATCAGATTTGTTTTGAAGTTCACACTGAGAGGAAATTTGAAATAAGAAGACAAATTGGAAATGTGTGTTTCAAATATCTTGGGGTCTTTTCCTTGAGGTCTTTTCCTAATTAAGATCCTTGGACAGGAGTCTTTCCTCTGGCTGTGTCATTTTATGCTACCTAGACAATCACACATAATGATGACAAAATGCTAAGACAAAAGCAGCAGGTCAGCTTGTTCTCTTGCTTTCTGCAGGGTCTGCTGACTTATTCACTTTGTCAGTCATGGGTGGGCAGAGAGCGTTGCAGAGTGACTGATATGGGTTCCTCTGAGCAGAGAAACCTTTTGGTGCTCAAAGTGGAAACTTCAGCTCACTTGCTTGCTCCCGCCGAATGCTTTTCTATTTTTGCTTCAACACTGCCCCCTCGTGGTTGGCAACAGTATTGCAAATAAAAACTCCACATTTGAGATGACTACTGCCTTTAGTTGAGCGAGAAATTATCATTTTCAAGAGACAGATCTCTCACTTTACAAAAATACTGCAGAAAAACTTGAAAGGGGGCAATTTAAATTTTTTTTTAACAGAACTACTGAGAACAGAAGAGTTATAATTGTGTTGAAAATCACAACAAAATATCAAATTTATGCCAATTTGCACAAATTCCCAGTGAGTTGTTATTGTAACTGCAAAGTTATAGCATTTTTGATGGAAATTGTTGAATTACACAGTTTTCTGTATACACTGAGGTACAATCTCGTGAAAAACTATTTTCCCACTTGCGTATATGTGTTACAGACTTACAGACCATCAGACAAAATTTAATATTGGACTACGACAACAACTCTTTTCTACTGAATATTTTATTTATTAAGGGAAGAAACAGCCTGGCCAATGACAAAGTATAAATCTAAATCTGATCCTTGTTAAATCTGGAATTATATGTGATTACCTACAGTTTTTATTTCACTGTCACTAATTGTACCCCAGTCTGATTGATACTTAAACAGCATCAACAATGAGCTTAATCAGAACCTGTCTGACAGCAATAGGGTAGCCTAAAATATTTTAAAAAGCAGCACACCATGTTGTGGTCTAAATAAACTTAAACATGTAAGAAATGTGTATATGTGCATCCCCTTTTAGCCTGGCATGAAACTTGTATAGCATTTCAGTATAGGTCAAATATAGTGGAGTGGTGTGATAGTCTTGGGGTGGTTTGCTGCTTCGGAACATAACAATGGGACAATTAGTTCTGCTGTTTACCAGAAAATGCAGAAGGAAAATTATTCAGAAACCAGTTTGGGATCTAAAGCTCAGCTCAGGTTAAAGAGTCAATGTACCCGGAACAGCATTGTTCCTGTCAATTCTCACAAAAGTCTTGAAGACCCAGCTCTTCAGAGAACGTCTCCCACTGGAGCCTATTGCCACCTCCTCTGCACTTCTGTCAATGCCAGCATGCTGGTCAATCTCTAAGAACTCAACAAGAAAATGCTGCTAGATTTCAAGAAAAAGAGCCTAAAAGTGTTGCAGCTGCATTCCTATGCTATCATTTGAAAGTTGCTTTGGATAAAATATTCTGCCAAATGTATAAACGTAAACATAAGCTTGAAAGCAGATGTTGCAGTCAAGGGTCTCATGACCGGCTATTAGTTTTAAGGTGGGGGGAAAATAACTTCTTCATATAGGTCAGACTATGAGGAGTAAAGACTGGATTTACTCAGGTTATCTAGGTCTAAGAATGAAATGTATGTAATTATCTGAAGCATTTAAGTTTGATAAAAAAAAGAAAAAAAAAGAAGAAGAAGCAAAAACGGAATAAAAAAAATTACAACCTACCATTGAATGTTTTGGTTTACAAGGCTTTACTTCAGTTATTTTTCTTAACCCAGCATATAAAAAGAATGTAGTAATAGTGTTTTAATTTCACTGGGTGGCAGCAAAGATTTACACATGGATGAAAACTTCCTTAAACATCGAATCTGTGTTTTGACTCACTTGGTCGGCTTTGACCATAGAAACTCAGTCTGGTTGATGCTCATTATTGATCAGAGACCTTCAACATTGTCTAGACTTGTGCTTACATTAATTGATTTACACCAGGTATATAGAATAATGAAATCTATTTTTATAGTTACCATTTAGTACAACCCTAAACTGTAATCTGTTCTTTATACAAAAAAGTAAAGTACTGAAATGAATTATTCATCAGTTTTCAGACAATTTGCTGTTTGACGTAAGCAGAACAGCTTTCCCAATTTCTTAGTAAAAAGTTAGAACTGACATTTTCATAGTCAGAATAAACCAAATTGCATGATTATTCAGACTTTAAAACAGATAAATCATATTTGAATATTTCTAGTATTTAGAAAAAAAGGGACAAAAGGGAAAAGAAAATAAACTATTCGTTATAAGTGATGTGAGCTTTCACAAGTACTACTTTATTGTCATTTTAAAGTCGATGACTCTTTTTCCTGACTAGGGCTGCTGGCCTCTTTAAAATTCCCTTCACACAGTGTAGGTCAGATGCCATCTCCTTCAGACTGATAGACAAAAGAAAGGATGAGCGTAATGAAAGTATGATGAGGACAATCTGTCACAACTCAAGGAATTCAAGGCTCTGCCCATCGACTGACTAATCACTGAGTCTGCTGGCAGAACACACCATCATTAGATACCAGTCATAGAAGGAGCTAGCCATTTAACCTGAATTCAGTTAATACGTTTTGATTAATCTTTCCCAGCCAATCTATTTTTCAGCCTCGCTTTAATAATTGGCCATCTAAATTTTCTCTGCTACACTGCATTTTCTATGAACTCCATTTTTTTCTCTTTTGCTTTGTTCTCCTCAATTATTATTATTATTATTTTTTTAATTACTTTCCCTTCCTGCCTGCATAGAACATTTTTTGACATGGCTCCTGTAGCAATGACAATATCACCAGCATTTCGAACCTTTTCTATTAACATCTATGTTGATCATTTTTGCTCATATTCTTTTACACATTATTTAACTTTGTAGCTTCGTGCTTGTACAGGAATTTGCATCACACATAATTTTACATACTTCTTTATATTTCCGTGTAATGCAGCTGTTCAGTTCTGCAAGCAGGCATCGTTGTGTTTCACTATACATACATCTAAAAACGTCTGATTTGCTCATTGCCTGCGGTGTGCTCTGCAAAGGACATTTTTAATCAGTTCAAATGGTGAAAATGCCCACCAACCATAGAAAAGGCAGCATTTGTGCACACCCATGGATGGCAGTAGAGCACTGCAGAGCCCTGAGGCCACAGGAACAAGCTCTGGGTGAGAAAGCAATACTCGGTAGCAGAAAATACCAAGCACTCACCACATTGTCACTGGGCACAAAGGCACAAGCGTCTACAAATTTAAAGCTATAATAAAGTAGCAAATTACACCTCAGCTAATAACAGAAGTTAGCTAGCCTGACGCTGATTTTTATTACAATAGAGGAAGCAATGCCATAAAAACACGAGGAGTGTGTCGGCGCTGGAAGAAGCCGCAGTCGTCTTGTTGTATTTTTCTGAGTCATGATTAATTAATTAGCTGATGGACAAGGAGGCCCACGGCCTTCTCAATGCATTAAGATCAAAACCGTCCTAAACAAAGTGTGACCTCATTTCCATGGCAACTATTTAAATGGCATAAATAAACTGCGTTCTCAGGTTCAGATCAGAAGACACAATGGCGCTTTGAGCATGAAGTGTTGAATCTATTAATGGCTCCTGTGGGCCTTATACTGAAGAAACTCATTTGAACCCTCACAGTGCACAGCCAGTGAGGCCACAGAAGGACTATAACGTAATCAATGGATGCATGAATAATGAAGGGAGAACACATTCCTGCTAGATTATTCAGCTGTGTGCAATTACCACGAATGAAGTATGTCTTTCACACTCGGAGCCCAGAGGTGACTGACAGTATTTGACACACGACATTGTGAATGAGGCTCACAGATTAAATGTTAGGATTTCTTTATGTAAGGTTAAATACCGTCAAATATTTTGAACGTTTCTGTGGCAGAAAAAGTCATTGGGCTTAAAAAAAAAAGAAAAAAAAAAAAAAGTGATGTTTACGTGTCTGAGTTTGTGTGTGTGTGTGTGTGTGTGTGTGTGTAGCATCAATACTTGGAAATCATTGCTCTCTCTCCCTCCACTGAGCTGTGAAATGTCTACAGCAGTCTCTAATGGTGGCTACCACAGTGTTGTGTGAGTGACCTGAGTTGGACCGAGCTACGCATGTCATGGCGCCTTGATCAATATGGAAAAACAACAAAAAAAAGGAACTGGAATGCTAGAATACAAACAGTGCTTATCTGCTGTTAGTGTTTCACATGTAAAACGTGTTCCTTCCTGTTGGAAGGGGCTACAAAAGAATCAATGCTTAAGAATGCACCAGCTGTAACGACTGCAGCACATTGTATCCTGAACACAATAAGACACATTCACAGCATGCCATAAACGTCCAGATCCAACTCTTTTGTTCTCTCGTAAAATGTTCAAATGCAGTTTGCGGTTCATATTTCTTTGCATAAAGATTAACAACAAGTTTTATTATGAATAAATAACATTTTCCTCCAGTGATCCTTTGTGCCTAAAAATAATGTCTTTGCAGCAGTCTCATGGCAAATGACATTTTATATTAAAAAGGCAAAAACAACAAAACATTCACATTCATTGAGCGTATTTACCCAACAGAACAGATATGAAAAGTCAGTTCAGTCCATAGAAAAGCATATTGAGTATATTCACTGTAACTCGCATTCATACAAAAACTGATTGCTCTTGATTGCTCCCTTGATTACAATCTCATCACTCCATGGCAACTTATACAGTATTATTTGTGGCATATTTTGTATGACACATTGCACATGTTTCAGTCTCGAATAGCTCAATCAGACATCAAGCAAGGCACCACATCACGCCTCGGGCTCGTCATAGAAAAAAAAAAAAAACCCGATCAAAGCAATACAAAAGTTCTGCATGCACCAATCAGCTGCCATGCATTCTGCAGCACAGCACGGCTTCACATTCTGCTCCCTTTTCGTGCCAGAAGCGCCAGCTAAAGACAACTCGCTGCAGCTCCTCTTGAGACATGTATGCATGGCTCAATTGCCATCACAATGGGAGATAAAGGCATGCGGAGATGTATTTGGCTCCACACAAATAATTACCATAATCTCTCTCTGTCTTCATGATGACCTGAAAAAGTCACCAATTTTCGTACACAAAAAAATAAGCCGGTGCCACTTTGTGACCTTTTGTTCCCGCCCAGCTAATCAAACGTTCTCCTTATTACACAGGCAAAGCTATTTCTGTAAATGTAATAATTACTTACAGGGAAGAAAAAAAAGTAGGTAAAGCTCCAGGACAGATTTATAATTTCTTCAAAATGCTGAATTTTAGGGTGCCGGTCAGAGTAAGTTCATTTTCATCCAGATCCTTCCCTCATTATTTACTGTTTTGACAACATCATTAATAATCACTGAGGCTTCAGTCTCAGAAAACACACAGAGCTGAGGCGAAAGGCTGCACTTTACGACACATAAAGCTGGGAACAGTTTCACAGAAGAGTCAGTTAAAAAAAAATGTTCTGTACTGTTATTTTCATGCCCGATTATTGCTGTTCAAAACTGCTTTGGTTCAGTCTGTAACACTGCATCTGGATTGTTGTTAGGTGTATTGATACATGATGGGGAAAGAAAAAAAAAGTCACTGTTGACTGTCACAGTCTGATCATGGCGGCAGGTCACACAAGAAAAAACAAGTCAAAAAATAACACTATTTACGAGTGACGATTCTGAAGGAGACTACGATGTTCATGAGAGGCAGAGAGATAGACAGCGAGGGCATCTAAAAAAAGCATGAACGTTGTATTTGAAACTCCCCGAGGTGATGAGTTTACATCTTGTCTGTTTACTGCCATGTCTGCAACAGCAATACTAACAGGAGCGGAGAGGAGTGGCGAGATCCTGCCAATTACAGTCTGCTGCACAAAGGGTTTGCAGCATAATGCTATTTGCT
Source organism: Poecilia mexicana (assembly GCF_051168715.1). NCBI lineage: Eukaryota > Metazoa > Chordata > Actinopteri > Cyprinodontiformes > Poeciliidae > Poecilia > Poecilia mexicana. Next base: position 19,047,886 of record NW_028263377.1, on the reverse strand, counting down.
GCAAATGGTCAGGGGAAAACAATGACAAGAAGCCATCAGCTACAAGCCGAACATTAGTAATGAGGGGACAGAACCAGCCTGCAGTGTCCAGCCTCGCCGCCGTGGCTTTACACTGTAACCTCCATTTGCATCCTCTGTCTGCAGGTCATTAATGCTCAGAGAAGCAGGAACATTTAATTAGGGAGACACTATTAGTGCAACACAAGCACAGTGTGCAGTGTAAAGAAATCCCAAAACAGCCCCTAACTGAATATTATATTTGCAGCCAAATGGAGTTTTGGGCAAAATAGTTAACGGAAACTTTTAGACAGACAAACGAGCATGTCACTGTGTGCTTTTCTCGGGTCTTGCAACATTTGCGAAAAGGGAAGGTTATTTGGAACAAATCAACAGCCTCGCATTACCGTGTCTTTCTCTACATCCTCCCCACGAGCTGCTGATTTAAGCGCCGTAATCTGCCAAGTCTGTGTCAGAAATGAGGAGCAACTGATCCATTCAGTCATTATGAAGGCAAACAGAGAGAAAAGTATTAACAAACTGGAGCAAATTGGTATAGAGAGGGGAAATGAGAGGTTTCATATGAATGTTGGCTGGTGTGGAATCAGCCAAGTGTGAGATGAGAAGTGTTCTGATTGAGAAAGTGGTAGTGGGAGGCAGATAGAGAGGCTGTCATGGTAAAGAGTGGACCTTAGAGTCCTGCTTTACATTAATGGGAGTCGTGCTGGATAACGAAAAGGAATTTGATACGTATTAATGTACCATTAAGCAGGTGCAAAGTATCGAATTGTAAAATGCAAACATACTTTTCTACAATAAGCTTTATTCAGTTTTCCAGTAAACATGCAAACAGATTGCTCTGTTTATTTATTTTTTTAAATTTTTTTTAAATGTAGCAAAGACAGCACGCCTGCCCTGCACACTCGACACTACACATACCCACAGTGCTTAATGATGATGTTTGGGACTGCATGGATCTGAATATCAGAGCCACAATATCAGAAAGGTCATTCCTCATATTAATATTCCATTCAGTAAAGAGAACGATGAAGGATTTTGTACCTTTCATAGACACTCATATTAAAGTGCTTAATTTCAGATTTTCACACAGCTGCTGTTTCCTCTGGGAACATATTGAAAGCTATCGCTCTGCCTTTCATAACACAGTTCAACAATCTATATGAAAACATTCAACCTGTTTTGTGTGGAAAATAATTGTAATAGAAAATACCTCATACCACTGGAGATAAGCACTTTTTCCAGCTCCTCTGCTGGAAAAAGTGGATATGGATGAAGGATGAATGGATAAAATACCCTGCAATAATGAGCAAACGGGAAACTTTCTGAAACCCACAATCTTTTTTAACAACACACACAAGATGCGGTTCCAAGCAACTGTGTTGAAATAATAAGGAAATGCTGTGGATCTTGAAGTGTAAACATTTTATTGGTCTCTGTTTGGCGATAAAATAAAACAAAAATCCCCAAAGAATCTAGCTGTATACATATGTATACACACACAAATCAGTTTTGTTTTGAAATGAATCCTAAACTACACTTTTAATGGTCTTGGCGTGGGATGTTTTTGATGAGATCAGGACAGATTTATTGATGGCAAGAGATATTGATCTATTCTATATCGTACCGAGGAGAAAAATGTGCCTGACAAGTAAGAGGTGCTCTTTTCTAAAGCATCCCGCAACAACTTATTGTAGAGCTGCTCCTCTTGTTGAGAAGAGCAGGAATTGAAAATAGGGAAGGAGAGGGCCCATTGCCAAAGGCAATAAGGCTTAAGGAGAGCAAGTAATCCTGAATACCTACTCATCACTTTGCCCATAGTGTAGCTGAAACACGCAGGTCTGATACTCAAAAATACAACAGTGTTTGATCTCATAGGAGAGTTAAAAAAAAAAAAAGAAGCAAAGTCTTCAACCTGTTCACCTTCTTATGCAACATGGCGTGTACACATAAATATCTCATTCTTCATCTTCAAACACACAAACACAATAAACAAGTGAAAATTCAAGTCGTCATAGCAGCAGGGTTTTATCAGAGCATGACGTCTTGCTTAGTCGCTCCCCCCAGCCCCCCCGCCGCCTTACCTCCGCCTCCTTCTCTTCTGACAAAGATGCCACTCTAGATCATTTCCCTCTCACGTCGCGTCTGTCAACACTAGTCCTTTATTCCTGCTGCTTCCAGTGTCTCTGTCGGCCGAGCGACAGGATGCACATGCCACTGTTTTGTCATGGCTGTATTGATTAAGTGATGTAGAGCTAATTAAAGACAATCTGCAAGGAGTGTCGCTGCCAGTGAGCGGAACAAAATCAGTGACGGAGTGATGGGCCTCTAATTATTATTCTCCTTCTGGTTTGGATAGGGCAGATAATTTCCCTGCAGGCACAGATGTGAAGCTCTTTCTTAGTGTTTCTCCCCTTTCATGCCTTCCTGCTATCTCCAGTTTTCATTTCCACAAACTCTACACCACCTCTTCCTCTGTCTCTCTCCCACGCACTCCCGGATATGCTGTCATCTTCAGCCACTCCAATAACCACTAATTTGAACCCAGTTCATATCCTCTCACTTTATCCTGTCACTGCCCACCTACACTGAACACCACAGAGAGGAACGCTCATAGCATCTGTCAGCACAGCGTCTGCTGCGTCCTGGAATGTGCCGTTGACGTGTGACTAAATAAGTTTAGCATGAAGTGTTCCCATTTCCACATCTTAGTGATACATTTAAACTCTTTTTAACGTTCAAAGCTAGAGCAGAGCAGAATTAACATTTTTTTGGCTGTAAAATGATGCAACTCTGCACACGTAATTTCATTTGCTTCTCATTTAAAATTGAAATAATGAGTTCCCCCGTAGTTACATTTGAACTAAGCACTATCATTTCAAAATGCGATGTTCACTCCAGTGGTGTACTTGTGAAATGTAGACATTTGAGGAATCCCAACAGGGAAAAATTGGGTAAAATGGTGTCATGAAAGCAGGAGTTGCCGCCACTGGAACGTCTTGTTATCGCCCTGTCCTGCATGTAGTGTCTCTATCAAAGGACCTCTCTACCTTGCTCACCGTGGTGCTGCAGAGAGCTGCTCTGCCAGCCTGCTTGATATGCAGCAGTGTCTGATGGCTGCTGGGCTCCCACGCCTCCCTGACTGGAGCCTTTAAGCTTTGGGGGAGTCAGTGAGAGCCTCCCTCATCAATAGGCCTACTGAGTGGCTAAGACAGCGCCACGTGGAAAAACACCATCGATTAAATGGCTCCTCTTGCTTTTTGCGTCCGTTTCTACTGTGCCGCTTTGCTCTCTTCTTTTCTTACCGAGTACCAAAGTCAGGCAATTGGGTCTCATTTCGACACGGGAGGAAAGACCGTCACGCTCACATTGTCAGGGATCTGGGAAGTCTGTGTGTGTGGTTGGGTTTCTCTGTGGGGTTTCTCAAATCTCCATGGGCACCATGGGAGGGTGGAGTCCAGCAGGTGTGCAAACCAGTTAGTCATCAGTTCACCAATTGGAGTATATTGGGAACTAGCTACCAGTCTTTTGACCTTTGTGGTAAAACCTAAGCTCCTCCACCCCCTCTGTGTATTCCTTGCGCATTTTTCTGAACCTTCTTGTGAAACCTTTAGTTAATTATCCTCTGTTCTCTTTTCGAAGAAACCCTCCAGCTGGATCTTCATGAGCTCCTGAATCTCCCTTGTCAACACTCCCAGAGTGGCTTCTCCTGCTGAATAAAGCTCTGAACAACCTATCCGTGAATCATCAGATTACCATCCAACAAACTTTCATCAAGACCAGTAACCTCTGGATCATTGTTTCCACGGCTGGCAGCCTCAAAGTTCCTGTTATTCACCTCCTCCGTGTACGCTGTCCACCCTGTGTGTCCACCTTTGACCCGATTCCAAGTAACACCTGCGCCCTCCTTCTCCAACAACGACAACCCACCACTCGGATCATTCACCCCAGATTTCATTTGCGTCCCCCTGGCAATTCATCCTCTACCAAAACATTTCCTTAATCACATTCTCCCCTCAACTCCCTCTCTCTCCTTCAGTGAACCTGATGTCCTGTGTCCTCAAGATCAAGATCACATTCATAGTCATTGTTTTTAAAATAAACCTTTTAAATACTATAATTTTCCTGAAAGCATTTGTGCATATGGGTCAGACATCTCAATGATGATATGACGTGCATATGGAAACAAATGAGATGAAGGACATCGATGGAAGGAAATGAGTTTATAGGGTGAAATGAGAGTTCATCTTTCACTGTGTCATCATTTTTATTATGTGCCAGAGTGATGGGCAAAAGTTTGCATACACTTGTCAGAAATGGTCGAACTTTTATTTCAGTTTCCTGACCTACAATAGCTTTTATAAGCATAGTTGATGAATTTTGAATAAGGTTGATGTTGTGACCATTCCAGAAGTTGGGTATTCGCTTGTTTTATCCCCTACATCGGTGTTGTCAGGCCCAAACGTTATCCCTGAGTTGAAAGCAAACTGGCTGTCCAAGAACAACCTGGAAAACCAAAAGTGAAGCCTGACAATATCTGGAAACTGTTTGAACACCAGAGTCACTGTCAAGGTAAAGGCAATTTAATATCAAAATGGATCCGATGGATTTCTGACCGAAATAAAAATAAGTCCCATTTCCAAGATAAGCAATTTCAAGTACGACTGAAATGTGCAACTCTCCACACGGACAAGCAACATGTCTGCTGCAGAAAAGATTCATGATCAGAGAAGACAAAGGTTTGAGGCATTTATCCTTAATGACAAGAAGTGTGGTTAATGAAGTTATAGTCAGGATTTTAAACCTGTTGAGAAAATCTGCAAAAAAAATTCTAACTTGTTCACCCAGTTATTTTAAACAATATTTTAACCTGTAAAATTATATCACTCCCCAAAAATTACTGCTTTATTACATCCCCAAATTCATGTGAAATTTATGCCTATGATGTGAGAGTATGTAAACATCTGGCTGATATTGTACATCATTTAACTCATTAAGTTCTTGCATAACCTCTCACTGAGCCTTTCATAAAACCTAATCCTATCAGATTTATGGAAACATTTGGAACCGTTCCAAAAGACGTGGCATGCTGTTCGGGAAGGCGAATGAGACAGAGGAAGCTCCATTGATGTCTGGTGTTAGCAGACCCATATCGCACCTTAACGTGTTTCATCTGATAAAGGTGGAGAGACGTGAAGAGCGTCGTTCGTGCAGCAGCTTGCCCAATGTGCTCAGTCTCATGAAAGCTTTTGTATCAGAGCAGGAAGAGGAGCTCTAGGCGTAACAGCCATATTTATATTCCAATCTTCTACACAGAAACCCACATCGCCAGACTCATAAAAGATTCATCAAGCGGGGGAAAGCAAGGTCGTACAGAAAACTGGTCCGGAGGTGTCTACCGCAATGCAAAAAAAAAAAAAAAACTCTCACACACACACGCACACATGTATACTAGGTTTGTCTACCGGTTGTAGCAAATTGTGTAACATGGGTTGTTGACAGCATGACTGGTCAGAGTCTGGTCAGCAGAAGATCAAGCATGTCTGCACTAATTTCCTCTGTCACTCCCATCATATCTGTAATGGCCTCTGCTAGGCTTGTTAGAATCGTTTCCATACATTGTTTGATTCTTTGTGTGCAGTGGATCCAATCGCTGACATGTTTGCGAACTATGGAGTACAGGAGACAAAGACAATGTGTGTGTAAGAGACAAAGCTTGTGTGTGTGTGCGCGTGTGTGTGCGTTCTGGGTGTTGTCAGAGAAATGTCACTCTTGCTTAGAGTCACAGACATAAACCTCTGGGAGTCCTGTACCCTGCAGCACAAGCTCACAGAAGGAGAATGAGAAAGTCGGGGAGAGAATGCGATACAGGGATGATATTCATTCCACCAGTCAAGCTGATTGCTCTATGCAACCTCTGACAGTAAGCATACAAATAATGTGCCATGCATTAAATAAGAAGTGAAGGGTTTAAAGAAATTGTGTGCATTCTAACTTTTATAAAACTTGGAAGAAACATATTAATGGTCAACAGTTATTCCCCTCTGGATGTGGAAAATATGATCACCAGTCCCAAAGTGGACAGATGGCTTCTGCCAAGCTGCCATGTTAACAATGCTGATAGAAAAGAAAAATCTCTAACAATCATGTTTTGTTCTCGGCCCCCAAAGACCTCAAAGACCTTTCTAATGGCGATTGCCAGCTGTCCTGGAGTCGGTGAGCTTGCTTCATGGGAACGCCACCATTCATTTTAGGACAGTAGGCTGCTGGCTTTTCATCAAGACAGAAAACAGCAACAGAGGTCATTTGGAGACCACAGACGCCTGCAGCACGAATATTGGCCAGTGTGTGATTTAGAATGAGTAAGTGGGCTTTTAAAGGATGAGCTAAAAAAGAACCAGATTCTGGGTAATTCTGAAAATCAGGATTCAAAAGAAAAAAAAATCTGCTGAATTCCATAAGAATCCCCTGTTCATAGCAAATCCATCCATTAGGACAGATGTGATTGTTACACATAATAATTGCTGTCCACTATGAAAAATCTGTGGAGTTTAATGTTTTTTTTATTTATCCTTTTTTGATTTCTTAATCTTTTATTAAAAGTTACAATCTCTTTGCTCCTATTTACATGTGTGTGGGGAGAGAGTTTCCTCCCTGCAGTCTCTATCAAACAAAGCAACAAAACGAACATGTTGGATAAAGCCTCTAATTACTCCCTAATGAGTCAGGTTCTGAAAGTGGAGATTTTTGCACCTCCATCCATTGGCTTGAAAATCAGAGGAGCTGAGTCTCATAAAAGATGGATGTACCAAATGCTTTAATGCTTTGGTTTGCCATTTGGCTCACCATCTTTAGTGTCTTCAGATAGATAAAAGAGTCGTAAACGACGACAACATTTTGTCTGCCCACTTTTCAGCCAAACCCTAAGGGAATTTTTAGTGTCATATAAATCCTTTCAGAAAAAGACATCAGGATTACTTTAGTGTATAGTCAAAAATACCCAATCCACTGCATGAACCTTTTAGTTAACCAACGCATATCATTTTAATTCTTTTGGTGGTTCACTATTTTGATGATTCACTGGAAGAAATCTGAAAACATGCTTATATGTCTCCTAAAGTTTAATTTTATTGCTTATTCTTGCATGATTACTTATATTATTATTTAGTTCATTTTCTCCAAGTCGGATTCTTCTGACTCTGTGTGAGCCAGAAGAACAACCATCGTACCAGATCAATACTTATTCATTTGCACATTTCCTTAGGGAATAGGTTTTACAAAATGTCCCCAAAAGAAAACAATGAATATTGGCCCGTATAAAAAGTTCTGTGTCTGAAAGCTCTGTTTCATGACTGAAAATCAGGTTATAAGCACCAGAAACCAAAAAAGAGAGAAATTGTGAACTAGGTCAAAATTATCAACACCTGATCGCTTGAAAAAAAAAATCTCTTTAAGCAATTTGAAAGAAGGTTACATTTGATTTGTCTACAAGGAATAGTCAGACATACCCATCTTCAGCAACCCTGTCTAATTCATTTGTCTGCATCCCAAGAGGGGATGTACAGTCCCACCAGCAGGCTCATCCCAATTGGGATGTGACCCAAAACCATCCAAATGAAAGTATCCAGTATACACGCAAACCAGAGAAGCTCTAATCCGAGCTATCACTGCACTCCATAGTTACACTACACAGCAAAAAGAATAATTAGGTCATTGGAATTCAATGATTTAAATTCCAAATCACTAAATTCATTGCATGACGGAAGCGATATAAAATCCAGCATCTAGTGATATTATAACCAAGTTGAAGAGACTGGGAATAACAGTAACTCATTCGCATCGCGGTGGGCCACAAACCACAGAGCAGGTTCAGCGCATGCTGATGCAAACAGTTTCCAAAGTCTGCCAACTTTCTCCAGAATCAATATCTACAGGCCTCCAAAGTTGACCTTCAGATTAGCCGAAGAAAAAGTGTGTAGAGAGATTCATAGAAAGGGTTTCCACAGTCAAGCAGCTATATCCAAGTCTTACATCACAAAGGGCAATGTAAAGTGGCGGAGTCAGGGGTGTAAAACGTGTCCCTGTTGGACTCTAGTGCATGAGTGCACTTTGGTTCATGGAGTAAAATTATGGAGTGGGTTGGATGAGGATTTGAACAAGTGTTCTACTTTAAATCAATTCAACACTTTATAAGTAAATAATGATTATGTCTTGTACTCTTTTGAGTTAACAATGAGGAGGATGATATACTGTTTGCAATTTATATTATTAATTTCATGTACGTAGTCATGAGAGGGGGTCAGATTTCTACAAAAATGTTCTTCTTGCTCCCTTTTCACTTGTGTGGAGTAAGTATTGTAAGAGAATGTTTCTAAATTGATCATGCTATTTGTTAAATCCAGTGAATTGATTGATTTGATTGACTGATGTGAGACATGCTCTCTGGAATGAACAATTACGCTTCTCTATCTGGCAAACCAAGTTTGGTTGAGTGACTGCATTGTGCCGGGTGTAAAGTTCGGTGCATGGGGCATTAAGGTGTGACGCTCAGGACATGGGGTTGACTACAGGGGACAATTTAGACAATTTCATGTTACTAACTTTGAACTGAAAGTCTCTGACCTTCCTTCCAAAGTGACCAGGCACCAGATCTTAAAAGAAGGTCCTTAAAAATGTGGATGAGTCAGTTCAGTGTAAAACAACTTGCCTCGTCTGCACAGACTCCTGCCCACAATCAGGTGGGTAGACCAATCCTGTATTAAAACGTTTCTACTACAAATTAAATGTAATCAAAATGTGCGTGTCCAAAGGCAAAGGACCCTATAATTTTGGCAACATAGAGCCAAAGCAATAAAGCACTTCAATTTGCCACTAACGTGCATCTTAAAAAGATTGCTGCCATCATGCTGTCCTCAGTCCAGGATGAAAGATGAAAAATATATGGCAGGGGTAATGATGAGAAGGGGATTTGTATATTGATTTTCATCAAAATCCAAGCGGCTAGCAAGAATACGTAGTTCGTGCATGATCATACATGTCAACCTCTTGCTTCACAATTACTCTAACTTTTACTTTGAAGCAAATTAAGAAAAAACAAAACAGTGTTCTCTTTTAGTTCTCAGATCACAGATGCGTCCCCATTATGTGAGCCTCCTGCATGTTTAGAGGGTTATTTGTTCCTAAAAACACACACAAATATACAAGCACCTCTCCAGATGCAGCGGCGGGCAACATGAAAGCACATCAAACATTAAAGAGGGAGGGAGCGAACAGTGAACAGCACAAAGGCTCAGCAGCTCTCGCCGGTGCAGCCTCTTTCTTAAGCAGCCCCTCTTCTATAAAACAAATCTTCACAACAGTGGCTCACTCACACAACGGGGTGTCATTATCGTGCATTTGTACAAGCCCCACTCTAATCTGCCATGACACTAGCACATACTATTCAATCTCTCCAAGCAGCAGAGAATCAAACATAATGCAACCTCATTATCTGCGGCTGATTGTGAAGCGGCACCTTTGTATATTGATGGGGAATGCATGAAGGTGGATGGAGGCATTGTGTCTCATCTCCCCCCGCCTCATCATTTACTCGCCCACATGCCGTAGAGCTCCAGGATTGTTACTAAATGAGACGTAACAGAATAAAGAGTATTTGAGCGTCTATGTGGAACTGTATTTACAAGGACAGAGATGCACAAACTTTACAGTGAGATTTCACATGATAGATTTATATATATATATTTTTTTCTGTATAAGAAAACATTCTCTTTATTCATGCAGAAATAACTAATTCTGTGTTTACTTCATACAGAATGATCTTCTGCAAAGTGCTGACATTGTACGGCATGGCAAGGTTATTTTAGGAGTTGTGTGTTCGGCCCTCACAGACAGATTTACAGCCATGCTCATGCAGCTTTTCATTTGTCTAATTCTCTGAGTAGAGGTAAGCGCATTGATTGAAAGACCAAACTCTGCTGAGTCTACTGTCTTATTGTTTTTGTTGTTGTTGTTGTTAAACATAGATTCACAGTATTAAACTACAAAGTCTCCTTCCGTAGCATCCAGGTAGGACTTGAACTATTTTTTTATCCATTTGACTCACTGGCAATCTCAGCAGAAGGAGTATATTTTGGCATTGTAGTGTCAAAAATTCAAAAATGAGGGGGTTTGGTTTCACTCATGTTTGAGGCAAGATTGCTATTTAAATTGCACTGCTTTGCTTTCAAGAAGCTGGCACCAAGAGGAGACATTTCTTGGCCAAAGGGTCACAGCAGTGGAGGGTTTAAAGCTGTGTCAGCTGGACATTAATCTTTCCAGCTGTTTGTCCAGCAACATCAAATGTCTCCTCTAATCTCGTTTATGAATGTGTAGCTTTACATCACTTATCGAGCTTGTAAAAGCGCATGCACACTTTTGCTTCTGCAGTTGGAGCGCAATGTTTTTCGCCCCTCCTCATGAAAGGATTGTGACAATGTGATTTATTCTTAAGGAATAAATTGCATGTGTTCTGAAAACAATATCGATCAATCTTTTCCACACACCTCACAGTGAAAAGTCCAAGTTTATGGACAGCAGTAGGTGTAAGAAACGTCCTTCGAAGAAGAAAATCAATTCAGTTATTTTCTAAGTTTGTGTTCAGCTGCATGTGGAGACTAGAGCTTATCCCAGCTGCTGATTAGCACCTTGCCCAGGAAAAGTTACTCTTTAAGAAAACCAAACATACAAAGAGAGCATTGAAACCTCATATATGATGAATTTGTTGATATCAGACTGGATGAAAAAGCTGTTGTTCTCCATGGCTAGTCTGTCGCATTGTTTGTTCTGCAATTTGCTGTATATGATTTACAATAGTGTAGCATAGTGTAAACAAACTCCTGCAGGCAAATATGCTAAATGTTTTCTTTTATGTGCATCGTGATTTTACAAATTCTAGTTTTCTGAGCTTGCAGAGCAGATATAAAATGATTCAGGATGGCTAAGTTAACATTTTCAAGTGGATTCAATTGAAAAAGGTTGAAAGTAAAATTATACATCCATCCTGGTTGATCAGGATGCCTGATGAGACTCGTATAAAGTACAGAAGAGTTTTCTGTCAATCAATCAGACTTTCTCTCTTACAACACTTTACGTTTGAGCTGAAGAATACCAGAAGAGGTTCAGTTTCATCATCCTCAACCAAAGAAAGGTTGGGAGTATTTGAGATCAAACCTCTTAAACCAAATAGTAGAATCGGTCATTATTTTAGGGCTGCACAAGGATAGCAGCCACCATTTTTAAAAGTTACCACAAAGCCTTTGCTTTGTGCAGCTAAAATAAAACATGGAAATATTTTTGTAGTATTAATAGCAGTGTGAAATTATATTAGAAATTATCCAGTTTGAGAATGAGATGTCTAAAATTAATCAGAAGGAGAAAATGTTTCTTAATCAGGAATCTTACGACATATTTTAAAGCAGGAATGAAAAGATTTTCTGTATTACGAAAAGAAAAAAAAACATCTTAGGATCATATTTATTAGCAGTCACACTGAGGTTTAATTGCTAATGATTTATTAAATAAAAAGAAGCATTGGTAAACACGCAAAACACTGACACTAAATTAACTTACTACCACTTCTGAGAAGGGAGAATTTACTGATTAAAAATATTATCTAAGAATATTAAAAATGTACCTTTATACCTTTTTCTTGAAATTCAAATCCACAGGCAAATTTTAAGTTATGGCATCCAGCTGAAATTGTGGGGAAAAGTTTTTTTTTTTGAAGAAAAATGAAGAGGGATTTTAAGTCCTCCTCGACACATCGGTTTGTCAGCTCGAGACTACCTCCTCAGGAAAATTTAATCTTGTTGCATTACCTCTCATCACGCTGTAGTTTGACCCCGTGGTTCTTGCCACCCTGCTCCTCTGATCAGCTCAGAGTGGTATATCTTCAGAACAGATGCTGTATGGGCCTGCAGACCGTCCTGTGGCAGCACACTTAAATGTCCCAGGTTATTGCATCACTCCAAATCGGATGAAAACAAAATTCTTGAAAAAGTCACCGAGTGATGTTGAGCACATCAAGACGTGTGGGAAACTTTAGACAAAACTAAGGTAACAAAACATTCAACGCCCCTAATATTGCAACAGAAATCTGCCACGGTGATCAGACTTGCTGCAAATCGATAGGGTTCTTCTTGCTTCTGTCTTTCTATCTGTTTTTCTTATCCCTCTAGTTACAAGGAGCTCACCTAAACCAGATGTAGACTTTGAGAAACTTGCATCACAATATGCATTTTTCACCACTTTGCTTAAACTCACTGTCAGAGAGAAGAAATGTGGAAAAACCAGTTGATTATTCTGGCTAAAGTTGTTGAGCATCTCAGGTATCATTAAGTGCTCAAAGGCTCGTCTCAGAGAAAACTCAGAGAGAATTCAGAGAGAAACATGTTTAAAGTATTTCTGGGTTTCTCAATTCTAAAACAACTTAATATAAACAATGACCTATTTTGACAAGCATAAAATCAGCTTTAAATCTTAAAAGCATAGCAAGTTTATAAAAAAATAAAAAATTCTTGAAGACTCGGGGATTCAATCTGCTTGAAGTAAGAGATCATCTTTACCATATTTGAAGTCATGATGAACTCTTAAGAGTACAGCTGAGCATCAAGACCTTGATGCAGATTCATTTTTAAAGTGAAATGCATGTGAAGGCTTAGATTTGATATGTTCATGGTCACTACTACATTTGTGACCATGAACATATCATGGTCACAAATGATCAGATCTCAGATCTGGTCAGATCTGAGATCTGTATTAAACCTTGAGATTCAGGACAAGAGCAGCCAACAAAACTCAGTGTTATTGTCTAACCCTTTCCTAAACCATGATTGTTAATCATTCCATTAAATTCCCAGTTTTCAAAAAGTGAATAAACTTTCTCTCTCTCCTTAAGATAAATCTGCTCAAAAATGTCCACCTGTAGCTGTTGCCAACAGGGTGTGACAGGCTGAGTGCGACGTATAGGGGATGAATGTATAAACTTCAGGCAAACTGTAAACCAACTTTTGTAATTTCCCGAGGGATTTGTTACTTAATAACAGGAACCACATAGGTAACACAAGAGACCAAAACACTGGGAAGCAGAGTCTGGAGCCTGGCAGAGAGAGTCTAAGTCAAAATACTTTCATAGCTATCAGTTTGATATCTGAAACAAACAAAAAAAAAGAAGTCCTGGTGTTTGATGTGAAAATATCTCCATTCTTTCACAAGTTCCTTCAAACCGTGCATTGTAAATAAACACAAACAATTATCATCCCTTGTGCCATTGCATCCGGTTCACCTGGACTGATGAATAAGAAACACATTGCCAAAATCAAGCAGGTATCCTCTGTGTCACCAACGGCCCAGGGCTTCATGGTTACTTAACAAAAACATGCTGTTAATGAACAAGTGCCTCAATAAAGGCCTCTACATAATTTCACGGTGGCATTTGCTAAAACCGTGACTTACAAAATGCATGCGGATATCGCAGAGCTACTCTCACAGGCTGATTTACAAGAATTCATTAATTCTTTATGTTTGCATGCAGCCTTAGAAAGACGGATGGTGTCATATTTTCTTTCAGACCTTTCAATATTTAATGGCAAACACTTACAACAAATTGTCCCCTAAGGCCAGTTACTGCATGAATTCACAGAAGCTGTGGTTAAGATACTGCTCGGTAGTACATCACCAGCTACATTGTTGGCGTTTAACGTTTGCTGGAGCACATCCGTGGTGGATTTGGATTTGGTTTGTGGATTAATTTACAGTTGGGCATCGTGGAACCCGAGTGATTTGATGTAACACAGATCTACGAGGCTGTGAGCGGGTCCTATGCCGTGCTTCATTCAAGTTACAAAAAACTCAGCAGATTTTTCTCTACAATAGAGCCTGGATTTGGTTCAGTAAAACAAACATCTTGTACTCCTTTTAAAGGTCACCAACAGTGTTTACCCATGTTGTAGCTGTGACCTCGAAGGCACGGATGTATGCAGTGACATGTGACCTTTGCTATTTATACATGTTAGACATGAGTGAATTTCCTTTTAAGCAACACATTTGCACCAAGTAATCTCTTCGTATTTTATCAAATATTGTGTGATGCTTTAACTGTGCAACCAAATTACCAGAGGCGCAGTTATTGGTAATTTCAGCAGTTCTTTTCTAATAGACGTATAGTTATGCTTTATTTTTTGTTTTCGGGTTTATGCTTTACTTTTAAAGTTGATCGGAGTTTTTAGAAACGTTTAATTTGATCCAAGACCTTCTGATTTCCTGGAGTAGAAACACGATGTGGCACAGAGGCCCTGTTAATGTTTCCCTTAGGCAACTAGGTATTCAGCAGGCGCAGTGAACTGATGGTAGTGGCCAAAAAGTAATGCCATGCTTTATTTGCCTGACATAAGTTTAGTGATTTGTTTCTTGTAGTCATCTACCAGTCTTGGAAATCAGTCTGAGGAAATGTATACAATTTGTAAAGTCTTAGTCTGTCCTTGGTGGATTTGCCTGTATGTGTGGCTCACTGGCTTGCAGCAAAGTTTAGTTTTACTTCTGCTTTATTTAGATTAGATTTTTGTAGAGCACACTATTACAAAGTGATATTTATGATGAAGTCTTTGAAGGCAAACTGGTCAGATTTGAGATCGCATTGAAGTCTCTATGAGGCTCTTAAGGTGCTTTAATCTTCTTTCTGAGTGCCTCAGTATGTTTGTTAAAATTAATTTCAAATATTCCAAAAATAATGCCCACAATTCATTGTGACACTGGAATGTTTTAACTAAAACTATAGTGGACGTAGCCAACAAATTTAAACGAGGCATTAGAGTATCTTTCAAAGGTGATCAAATGGTTCACCAAACTCCAAATCAACCTCGTCCTCTTTACTACTGTGGGTTTATGAATTATTGAAATCAGGCGCAAAATTTTAATGCAAAAGGATGTTTGTTAAACGCAATTATTACCCAACAACTCATTTGTTTTTTTTCCTGATTGGAAAAACATTCACGAGGTAAGGTTTGGTTTGTTCAATATTTTCTGATTATTCCCCTGCAACACACAAAAAAAGTACTTTTGTAAGGCTTTTGATGTATCTTTTCCCAGGGTTCCAATAAATTCGTCCATGTCTCCGTGAAACCACCAGTGTGCGAAAAGTCTACCAGGCTCATTAGCTGTGACAAATTGCTTTGTTCGGGGGGCTTCAGGGGAACATCCCAAAAGAAAAATAAATAATATATCTTGATGTGATTTTATTGCTCGTTAGAGGCCACTCGACATCCCCCTGACGTTTGTTTTCATATTTAATGTATTTAATGTGGAAAGTGTCATAATACAGTGCGCTATGCTTTTCAAAGATGTTGCTGCAGAGCTTTTAAAGCCCCACGGCCGGTGCTCTTTACAACATATAGTGATACCGCCTCCGTAAAAGGAGGCGCTGTCTGTGGTGCTAAATAAAATCGGATTGCTGCTTTTAACCAAAAGGCGCGACACGGCGCTCTCCACGGTGCTGGATGAATTACGGCACGGAGATAAAAGTGCCAAATGGGTATTTTATTTATTTATTTATTATACTGCAAACTGTTAAATAACAGACGAATTTCCGAGGCTTTCTTACACCTTCTAATCCGCCATTAGTTATGCTCAACAGTGGGAATTTGCTGACCAGCTGAACTCTGCAAATCCAAATGCTCCTGCCCTGACTAAAAGCTTTTCTGGGTCAAATAATTTACCGTCCTTCACTTCAATTTGCAACTGTCACATCAAAGCTCGTCAGCTTTCACCAAACGGACACGGCTTTTCCTGGAGTGTCATGCACAGGAGCACGCCACCCATGCAGAGACACATCACACGTCGCCGGGACCCGCTGCCGTCTCATTGGCGCTGGTCTGCCACTCCACGCTAATTACTCACGGTTTCTATTCACAGCTATAAATCCCACATGGTTGCCAGCTTCTTTCATCAATTAGCACAAGCAGTCGCAGTGATTCTCAGCGATGCCTCCTGGACCTCTCTGTAGGTGAGGTTCAGCAGGTAGACAGGACGATCTCGACAACAACAACAATAACTGGTAGGTCACAAAAGCCACCAAACATCTTAAAACATTTAGTTTATCTCATACATTATATATCAAAAAAAGTTATTCTACTTTTCTGAACATACAAGGTGTCTCATCTGTCTATTTAGAGTGGTCTATTCCGCATGCTGTTTTTTTTTTCTTTTTCTTTTTTTTAAAGTTCCTACTTACTTTCTTCCCAGTAAGTGGCGATAATCATAATACAATACCGAAGAACCTATTTTATAACGCGCCAAGCGACACAAAGCACCACGACTTCGAAATGATAAATGACAACAATTGTTATAAAACCTTCGCCTCCACTTTACGTTTTCTCAAAGAATGTACACGCAGTTACCACTACAGCAACTTTTGCGCGGTGCCTTTTCAAGGCATGCAGGCGTCCTTACCTCGCTGGGCATGCCAGCTAACATCACAAGTAGAAACATGGCACTGAAGAGATGCATTGTCGGAGAAATGATAGCGTCCCAACGTGCAGTAGTTCCGGCAGCTCTTCCCGTCTTTTGTCGTCCCTTAATGGGGCGGTTTCTCCAGACCCGACGGGTTTCCTTCAAAGCTGTGTCGGCTGTGCGCCACTAGCCTCATCACCAGGACGCCGAGGCAGCCCTCCGTGGCTTGGTGAAGCGATCTCAGCCGTCGGTCTACTGTGGAAGCAAATAGGCGAAATACAAAAAGGTCCTGTCTCTCAGAGTGTGGGGGTGTGGAGGGGAGGGAACTCATTAAAATGGTGTAATCTGTGCAGAGACAGCCGTCCCCTCCGACCCGCAGAATAACTGCGACTGAGAAAGGAGAAGAGAGAAAAGGAGAGGAGGGGAGAGTCGCAGAGGTTGAAAGGTGACTGCTGTGCTTTCAAGGTGCGGACGCTAGGAGCAGCACGTCTATGTGCCAAGAGAGCCGATTCAAAGAAGTCCTGGTGTTTGATGCAGACGAGCTTTGTGCAAGAGAGTTAGAGAAAAGAGAAAGAAAGAAACACAAATATAGATAGATAGATAGATAGATAGATAGATAGATAGATAGACGTTTTTGCTCCATAAAATGGTACACCTCAAGAATGGATTATACCAATTCAAAAGCATCGTGACTGCATCTCTCACATTTGCATTAATACAACTAATTCAGCAAGGACTCATTTCCAAGTATAATATGCCAAGATAGATTCTCCACAACTTAAAACTACAAAAATTATCCTTGGGTTGATTAAGTGGAGAATAACTCTTTCTGGCCATCAGAATTGATTAAACAAAGAGTCGGCGCTCTGATAAGTAGCCTATTATGTGGGCAAATTACGTGAATATTTTACAGGTTGTTCCTGCAGCTTCTTGAGTATATAAAGCTATCACCACCTCTTTGGATTTCTTAAGGCAGCTGGTTGCAGTAGATTTTCATAATGAGGGGCAATGGATGCATAAGCAAGCCACACTTTTCAGTTTTTTTTTTGTGAAATAAATTTAAAGCATCCATCCTTTCCCTTTTACTTCACACTTATGCATTTCTAATCCGTCTGTGCTTCTGCAAGTCTTGGCAAGGATTCTCTTGCAAAAGAGACTTTTAAGCTCAGTGGTATTTTTTTTTTTTATAGTTCCCGTTGGACTAGTACATACAATTTCAATGAACTTCCCAACTTGAAAGAGTTTGCATTTGTCGAACACGTTATATTAATATAATAAATAACAGATTGTCCTAATTTCACAACTGTTTTCTGGCCGACAACTTAAGAGTGTTAAGCCGTTTCACGCTCAAAAACGTGAAATTGTCTTGAAAACCATTTAGAACGGTGATCCTTCCCCTCTCTTTCCGTGCTCTTGTTGCCCCGTGGCTGTGCACGCCCCCTTGTTTCCACCAACTAGAAAACAAACAATGAGGATGTGAAGCGAGCAGATGAAGTGGAACAAGGAAGTAGTTATCTATGAAAATGGGAAAACACAATTAAAATGATTAATGCGCCCTTCTAATTATTAGATTAAAATTATTTTACCAGCATTGTAGTGCTTCAGTGTTTCACCCAAATTGTTGCTTTTACTCATACAGTTAACAAGAGGTTAGTACAGAAGAAACCCACAGCTGCCAAGATGAGTAAAATTGATGATGAGTCACTGCAGGAGGCCAGAGTGCAAATGTATTTAACCATCATGCTCAAGAAATACACTTTACTATAAGGCGTCTCTTCTCTGCTCCTCCTTTATCGCTTTAATTTGATAATTTTCTTCTGTGTTTAATTTTTCATTGTTTTGTTTTTTTTGCCAATATTTATGTGTATTATTTGTATTTTTATCTGTTTTGATTTTTTGTTTCTGTTCTTTTGTTTTTGACCTCCGGAAAGCACTTTGCGTTATACCTGTTCGCATCAAAAATGATCAATTGATGACGTGTAATCGATTGATTGTGTTTAATCTCTTCTATCTTCTCTTGATTTTTATTCTGCGAAATGTTGGAAAAGGGGAGCATTGAGCAAGCTGGAGGGATACTTCCAACACAAATGCAAACAAAGCTTGACCCATTTGTCAAAGGAGGAGCAATTTTCTCTTTTCATGCCTATAAGTGAGTCGGCGAAGGCCTGGAGAAAGGAGAAAATAGACCCCCTGGGCTAATGTGTTTTCTCCTAGGCATTTTCTCCGTTTCTGCCATCTCAAACTGCCTTGCAGTAAATTACATTGTATATGAAAGGACATACAATCTTAGCATCCAGAACTTTCTTTGTGTTTTTAGCTCCTTCCATGTTTAACTTTTCCTCTTTTAGTAAGCAGTGACATAATGGGTGTTATTGATTACTGATGATAAAACACCTACTGCTTGAGCTAATCAAAAATCATGCTTTTGATTAAATATTTTAAAGAGCACAGCAGACATGGTGGCATTTGGACTTAATCCAACAACTTGCCTATTTCTTTGTGTTTATATTGGTTTGTGTGCATGTGTGGAGATTTTTTATTTATTTTTTTTTTTTTTTTGCTGGCTTCCCATTGACACCTGCTTTCTGGAAATGTACAGTGCATCTACTAAAATAGATCTGTGTGGTGGAAACTGATCCACTATGGCTGGGCCTGTTGTAAAAGAAAATCCACATTTTTAGGATTTCACTCAAGAAAAAAACTAAATGGGAAGAATAACAAGACATGGTCTGAATAAACTTTGTTTATCTAATGTTCTGGATGGATATTTCTGGATGAAGTTATGTTTATAGGGGCTGAATCGTACAGGTACATCAGTAAAACGTAGAATCTAGATTTAACACACAGACACAGGCAGCCTAATATGATTTTATGAAGTACATGAGTTGCTGTATTAAGTGAACAAATATCGCTAAGGTCATGGCTGTTATGGATCTTTGTAATGTAACCATTGATGTCAGTGTTGCAGAGTTATTACACAATAGAAGCAAAGGACCATATGCTGCCAGAGAGCAACCAGATTGCTGAGTCCATAGTACTTTGCCTGAAAGACATGTGGCTTATTGAGTTCAGCCTTTGGCTTGTAAAATGAAAAACAATTAGCATTGTGGCATTGTTGCGCAAGCCTTCAAACTCTGACCTTTTCCTCTACAAACAGCATTGTTTTTGTTTTTTTTATCGTTTAGAAAAATTGAACCCGTTTTTCAGCCGAAGCAAACATCTTTCTCAAATCATGCTCTCTTAACAAAGATGTTTTCCTGACATTCCAAAGTGTTTTGTGACATTTAGTTTACATAAAACCACCTGCAGCTACATTAGACTCTCTTGTGAGACAAAAGGTAAATTACGAGCAGCCGCAGTTGCCCTGTGGGAACTCGGTGGGAAGAGCAGTCATCTCACAATCTGAAAATCGTGGGTTTGATTCCAGCCTCCTCCTGTCACATGTCGACGTGGCCCTGGGCAAGGCTCCTAATCTCACGTTGCATACAGATCTGCATACCAGCGAATGAATGTGTGCGTTTGGATGAATGTGGCTCTACTATAAAAAACACTTTGAGTGGTTGGCATAACTGGAAAAGCACAATCTAAATGAATTCCATTTACCCGTTAAAGGTTACCAACTATTCAATTTTAATTATATATGATTAATCCTTCGGTTCACTGCTGAATGTCCATCATGTCACTAGGTCTCGATGTGAAGCCATCTTTATTCTGTGAAATGATGACGTCTTAAAATATATTTAATGTGCAAGGAAAGTCTTAGCAGACAGATGTTGGTTAAAATGAGTAATATTTTCCTTCCTTAATCTACATCTATAATTCTTTGGTATGATAGAGGAAGGACTCTGATTGGCTGACCTTTAAATATCTTGAGCTTAAAGGTTGGATAATATGGCACAACTTCTACATTGCTAAAAAAAATCCTCTTCTGATTGGTCGGCTCTCCACATGAGTCCATTTCGTGAGACAGTTTGTGTTCTGAGCTCTGGACATATTTTGGAGCTCTGATTGCAATAACTTTTTAACATAACGGATCACTCCAAGTTGTTTATTTTGAATTAAGTCTTGCTAAATTTCTCCACCTCGCTTCTAAGACGTGTTAAGCTTCCTCAAATATACTGAATAAAAGCTAGAAATGTTGACTTTGAGTCTCTACTGCTCTGTTCATACGTCTCATCTCAGACTAGGGTCTACAGGTCTTTAATCTCAAAATGATCAGAATCATCCTTCTGTGGCAACCTGAGACTCGATCAGATAGTTGAGATGGTTTCAGAAATTTGGAGCTTTTAATGTTGCACATAAAAAGCTCCAGTTTCATTCTGATCCTCAGGTAAAGATGCTCTGCAGTTTACAAAGTACTCGTTTACCTCTTTATTTGCTTCTGATTAGCATTTAATTAAGCTTGCCTAGCTTTAGGGTGCTGCTGCAGTTAATTTGTGCATTCATATTAGATGCGATATATCATGAGTAAACTCATTTCCTATTCTAATTCTCCTTTTCTTCCTTCAGTTTAAGACTCAGCGGGAGACTGTTGTGATTGGAACAAAATTGATTTTCTTGATGAGTGAAATTAGTTTGATTTTGATAACCAGGGAGAAATAATAACTTTTCACCAGAATCATGGATGTTATGATTCAGGTCATTCCTTTGCACACTAACACACTGGACTAAATCAGAGGAGCTTAAACACTCCTCAAAATATTATGGAGAAATCTTGCAAAAAAATTAAATTGTGCAAACATTACAGCATGCAGCTCTTTTGTGCACTCTAAATAAATTGCTATTCCATTTATATCGGAAATTACTCAGCAGCCTCCTATGTTGAGTCTTCACACAAACCAGCAGACCGCCTCAGCTCATCATTTTTCATCATGGAAAATTGTTTTCTGTTCCGGAGTACCTGTAGTTTAGATCTTCAAATAAACGGCTAAGGCATTGTTGCTTTAAGTACTAATCATATGATTCCATTCACTGAAATACTGAAATATTTTTTTAGTCCAATCTGCAGCAGAAGGCAACTTACCAAGTTGACTCAGATCTTTCAGAAAGAGGAAGAACTCAATGTCTTTTCTGTTTGTGTCAGAAGACTCATGTTAATGGTGATGAAAATCAACCAGTCATTGGGTCAGAGAGTCAAGAGCTTTCTCTGCTGAGTATTGAAACACTCTCTGTGCCAAGAAGGAAAGGCGTGAAAGATTCAGTGGCTACCAGAGGATGGAACTAAACATGGCTTTTCACACCTATTGTTCGAGGTAGCAATTTACAATCTGCAAAAGACCAAGGCAACAAAGACAAGGACAGCTCAAGTTCAGCCAACGTTTGCTCAAAGAAAGTCTGCCAGGATCCGCGTCTCTTTTCATTCCTGCAGACATCGTCTGTCACTTTCCAGAAGAATCCGACGGCGAGGCGTCGGTAAATGCAAAACATAAATCTGTCCCACAACAGACTTACAGAAAAATAAACAAATGAAGGGTGAGGGGAATAAATAAAGGTTGCCAAATTAATCAGGATGGTCTGCCAAGAGGTCCATTATTTTATTTTTTTATTTTTTTTTATGGTGAAAGCACACAAACACATCTACCCATCCCTCACTTGTTATTTTCTTCTCCCACTGGCAGGGCCCCCCTGTGTCTCACTCCTTCATATTTTTCCCCCAGAATGACCAAAGCTGAGATGCTCCCTGGGTTTTACTCAGTAACGCTTGTAGTGCTTAACTGGTTGAAAAGATGATGCATAATGCGAGGGGGAGAAAAAAAAAAACACGAGGGAACCGAGGTCCACACTGCCTGCGGCAGCAGAAACCAGCAGCCATTTGTTGTTGACATTTTTCTCCACTGCTTTTTTCTGCTCCATTGAAACTGTGGCAGCTTCCTGTTTTTTCATGCATTCAGTTTTTTTTTCTCTCCCAATGAAGCCTGTCTTGGCTGCAAAGTTCCTGAGCATCACAAGATTTCACTCTCCGCTGCCACACTCTAGAGGGTGAGTGCAAATGGATGTGAGTGGGTGCCCGTGTTGGTGTGTGCAGCATGTGCCCAGTGGTGCAGCAAGCTCTGGTGAGGAAGCAGAGCTTTGATGTAGGTCTATCTAAAAGGAGTACAGTCAGGTTGCCTCCATTAAGGAAATCAAGCATATGTTTTCTCCCTTTGTAAATAACCTGCAGCACCCAGCACACATCTTCCCTTCCATCACAGTCCGATAGGAGTCCTGTTGCAATTTGTGAAATAAGAGCCGGGGAAGATGTGATCCTGAAATCTGAAATGAACTTGGAATGGAAAGGAACGGAGAATGTCTTATTAAACATCTTTTCGCCGTGAAGCCCTCTGTCCAGTTCGACGGGGCTTAAAAGTGAAGTACTCAAAAACTCTTCAGCATGATGACAGCCCTGTGCCTGCTTTTAAAGTAGCTGTAGCTGCCGCACCTTTTCCATGACAGTGTTCTTTGTTAACTCTCACCTCTTGCTGTATTTTACTTCCCAGTAGCCCTTTGAACTGACACCTCCAAGCAAACAAGCTGCATGTCTGGGGCTGATGTCTGCCAGACGGCGGGATCCATCCGACTGTTTTATAGTTGCAGCACCTAAAAGAAGCGAGGCGTAGATAAAAAGCTAGACACTGGTGGGATAAAAGAATGGTTTTACATAATTAAGCAGATAAAAGTGATTACAGCGGCTTATCCATAGAGCACGAACTGCGCATATTCAGCCTCATTATGAAATCAAAGACTCCAAACTGTCGCTTATGACTTAATTACAGTTTCACCATGGAACAAATGCTAGAGCCATTAAGGCAATTCAGAACCTTTTCCTGATCACAGTCATCAGATGGAGTGCTTTCTTTCCTGTCTAATTTCTCCTTTATCTTTGTATTTTTTTTGTCTCATTTTTAATCATAAAATGCCCCTGACTTCTTAATGATCACACACCTCTTTATAATGTACCTCCGTTACCCCTGTTACCAGTGTTACAGAAAGACAAGGAGGGAGGAATGAAAAAAAAAAAAAAAAAAAGAAAAAGTAAAAAATTCCCAATAAACTAGCAGTATGTCCCCTTGGACTTGACATGCTTTCACAAGTCTTTTGCAGGGCTTCTAGCTGTGTGGTTGTCAAAGGCTGAGCTTGTCCCCCAGGCTTCCACAAGCTCCACAGAGGTGGGCCAGCAGGCATCTGTGTGTGGACTCAGCAGTTCCTGGGAGTTCTTATTCTCTGTTCTCCTTCTGCATTATTGAATCAGTCGACCGCCTTGAGCCTGAACCTGGATACAGCTGAAAGCAACATGCAGATTTGATGAATCAATATTTCCTAGTGGAGCCGTTTGGGAGATGGGGACGCTTGCATAAAAAGGATCAGAAAGAAACGAAGCTGTGAGTGTCTACTTAGTGTCTCATTTGCTTGTGTCTCAATAAAGGCGACGTTATAGATCTTGACACCTACGGACAAAGGTCCAAGCATGCTGCAGATTGCATATCATACCAATCTATGCAGATAAAACACACGCACATGTAGAAAGCAAACAAAGCACATGTACTGGTGCTCCTTCCCCTGAAGGCCTTCATTAGATAAAAGGAAAACAGCTCTTTCCAGAGCTGCAGCGCAATTATTCAGCGTAGTCAAGCATGTCTCTGTGTGACAAAGCAAATTGCTTTTTCAGTTTGCTGTTCCTGATACAGATAGAGCTTTCAAAATCTGAGGGGAAGCCTCGCGCCACTGCTCCCAGTGCTTGCAAGAGATACCAACAGTTATTTTCCACCACTGTGTGCGCTTGAGTCTGCACGTCAGACGGCTCCGTACGAAACCGGTGTGTGTGTTGTTGTGCAGAAGGAGGTAGATGCTACACTGCACATAGTGATGTGTGGCAGCCTTTAAGAAATCATGGCTTGATTGATAGAGGTCTAGTGAGGAGTGGAGCGTTACGCTTTGAATAAGAGAACCTTGTGTTTTGTACACTGTGAAGAGATTTTCAGTAAAAACAGGCTTTTAATGTGCCAATCCTTCATGCTTTGCAGCAGATAATCTAACCCCCACTAGAGCTGTTTGTTAATATTTGTTTATGTGTGTGTGTGTTTTTTTCCACTATCAAAGAAATGGGCAATAATACTGCAGTTTTTTTTTTCTAATGAATCCATTAAAAATGTTAATTAAATCTGATTTTGCAGCTCTGTAAGTGTTGAGTCCTTGTTGTGAAGGTGATGGCTGAAGGGATTTATTTGAAAGTGGCCTGAGAAATACATGGCCTCTCCCGCGGGACTGGCAGATGATTATCCCCCTCCTTCATGGTATGCTGAGTGAGAGAGCTGTTCTCGGCCACTGACTCCTTATTTATCTTATCCCTGCACCCTCCAGTGGGCTCCCAATCAATAACAGGGGACCTGGAGCAAGAGAGGGAGACACAGGACCAGTCATCTCGAATGAGGCAGGGGGGGAGAGAGGAAGTGCAAGGACAGAGCCAGAGTGTGTAAATTTATTTACGCTGCCTGCTGGTTCGTGGCCACACACAGGGAGACAAATGTTTATGGGAAGCTTCAGAAACCTCCTGGGTCACTATGAGCGGTGTCAATTGATTTTGTAATGATTTTCATTTCTGTGCAACCCTGACTTTGTTTGTTACAAGTAATTTTTACTTTATGATCACGCAACTGATTGGAATCCTAATAAAGGGCAATGAAACATGTGCAGATGTTGTTGAGCTTTGCTTTATTTCTTGTTTAGCATCATTCAGTGTCACGGTAACTTGAGACTTTAACAATTTGCTTGTGAGTAAATCTTTTGTTATTCCTCCCTATGAATATTTTTAACCATTTCTGTCTATGGGAAGACAGTGCATTAGCTTCTATACTACATGGTTTTGCAACACACTCAATATAAAAAACACTACATATCAAACATAAAAAGAAAAAAAATCTATTTTCTGGTTAGACCGTTGCCATAGAGACATGTTGTTGTCATGCCAACAAGGTGGCCAAAGTAAAACGTGAAAAAACAAAGGATAGGGTGAGTGGATCAAACCAAAAAATGCCCAAACTTTGCTGTGGATTGACGAGGTGACGGCTATGTGAGGAATCACTTGCTGCTCAGGCTGTGACAGCTCGTAGCTTAGGTTTTTCATTTTAGCTCTAGGTGAAAGCTAATAAAACAAAAAATAATAAGTCTTTTGGAGAAATAAGCTTAAAAATGTCAAGAAAATGGAGCTAAAACTCTCTATTGTGCTGTTCCTGGTCTGTTTAAAAAGGCTGAGGAAGCCTGGCCGGACACTTAAAAAAATAAAAAATAAATCTCAATTCATGCTATTTGATGGTGTCCAGATGTGCTTGGAATATCTGATCAAATTCCACTGATGTAGTTTTATGCCTGCAGGCTGTGGAAGAGATTGAGGGATTGTGGAAGGCCAGATAAGAGAAAGTAAGTACATAGAGGAAAGCTGGGGAGGGGATGAAAGAGACAATGGAGAACGATTCAAAAAGAGGGAAAAAAGCTTTGACATATACTGATAGAAGACTAGGATGTGCTAAAACGAGGCTAACAATATTAGCGAATGGATGAAAGCCAGAAAAAGAGAGAAACTGAACAGTATTGGGCTCAGTGGAACCCAGTGACCACTCCAATTATCGTCTATTTTCCTCCAAAACGGTTGGAGTTATTGTAAGTCTGTCCCTTGGGACCCAGACTGCTCCTCATTTTCTCCAAGATTCAATTCCACTCCATCTCCCTCTGTCTTTTACATATAAAACACTTTCTTCAATTATTCCTCCGACATTCATATCTGTATTATTTGACGCCTCTGCCTATTCAGAGTGACTGCTCATTTCGCCCCACTCCAGTGTGACTAGAATCAATCCCTGGCTCATTCCAAGATAGGCAGAAAGAATGAAGGCGAGCATTCGTGTGCATGTTTGAGTAGCTGTGTGTTGAAGACGACTGAAGGCACGAACAAGGCTGGCGCAAAAAAGAAAAAAAAGAAAAAGGCAGACCTGCGGTGAGAGGGCAAATTCCTTTTACAGCAGCATGCAAATGAGTGTTTGTGAGAGGGGGAAAAAGGTGTACTGGAGTGTGTGTTTAGTGTAATGAAGGTGTTTTCAGCTCATCTGTGCTCTTTTCTTCCCCTTGTTTAGGACAACATGGCTTATTTCAGATCAAATGAGGCTACAATTACACGGTGCATGGCTTTCTCTTGTAATTGATTTGAAGCAAAAGTAGATTCCGTCACAGGATTAAACCACAGGGTTTATCTTCTAAAGCTGCCTTCTCTCCTCTTCACCTCTTTTTCTTGCGTGGCGTGTCTTTAATAACTAAAGTGTTGCTTTGTTATGTGAATTCAGGCCACAGCTGCAACTCATTACTCTCCCTCTCCATAAATACCTGGCCCCTGCATCCGTCCACTCCTACACGCTCGGTGCGTAACCCAGCAGTCAGTGAGACATTCTCTGTGGTTTTTGTTTAGTTATTAGTTACAAATTACTTTGTTCCTCCTTTGCCAAGAATCACAAATTGCAAACCTCCTACCACCTGCTCCTGGTCTGCGCCGTGTCACCCAGTTCATATTCCAGGACTCCCATGCCAACTTTACCTTGCATAAAAAATGTAGTCAAGCCATGCCTGACTTCTAAATAAAAATATTTGCTTTGCTTTCATGAAAGTATTACCAAAGCTTTTGCTGTCATCTCAAGTTTGAGGCAATGTTAGTGGTTAAAAATGTTATTTTATGTCAAATGATAACATTAAGTTGCAGATTTAGTTATCTCATCGATAAAGTTTAAGTGAAATGATGAGAAACGGAGTTAACGGAGAGTTTGACATGACTGCGGAATAAACAAAAATTAGTTTGAAGCATATACTCAAAACTTACATAGAAAACTTTCTCTTTTTTTTCAAATAGCAAAAAGCAAATGCATAGTCTCCTTTGTGTTCAGCCCACCAGGTCAACTGTAAAGTTGTGGAGAAGAAGACGTAAAACGCCTGAAACCTTCTTGTTTATAAAATGTGGCAAAGTTCACAGGGTGTGAATAAAACTGCAAAATACTTTAGGACTCTGGGGAGCTCACAAAAAGCAACTATGTTCAGTTCTGACTATTACTATTTACTATTAAGAAATAATAAAATGTCAGAGTAAGTAAGATAGAGAATGTTTGTTTTCTCTAATACTGTTGTTAGTTTATAAATCACTGAGCGGTTTGGCACCACAATACATTAAAGATCTGTTATTTCTGTACCAACCATCTAGACCCCTCAGATCTTCTGGTTCTGGTCTGCTCTGCATCCCCAGAACCAGAACCAAACGAGGAGAAGCAGCATTCAGTTTCTATGCACCACGGATTTGGAACAAACTTCCAGAAAACTGTAAAACAGCTGAAACACTGAGAGCCTTTAAATCTCAACTTAAAACCCACCTGTTTACAGTTGCTTATGGCAATTGATGCCTTCTATGTATTTGCGAGTGACTGGGAGTCATTGCGCGTATATAAAACCCTGTAAATTCTAGACTAACAGGTAACCAATTAATGCACAAAATCCGCGTAGGACAGCGAAAGTCCTAGCGCAAAATTTTCGCGAAACAGGCGGATGGAGCCTGGTGCTGCAAGGCTGGAGGCCTTGTCCTGTTAGGCTGTGATTTTATCTTTTCTTTTTATCTTTTTATTACTTTCTTTTTCTTTCTCACTGTTTAAAATTATGTAAAGCACTTTGAAATGCCTTGCTGCTGAAATGTGCTATACAAATAAAATTTGATTGATTGATTGATTGATAATATGCTGAAATCACCTTAAAATATAAACAAAAAATTATTTAAATCAGCCTTTTATTATTTGCCACTCTTGTTGTATCGAAGTATCGTTATCCCTCTCTGAATGTGCCTGCGCTTCAATAGGGAATATCATTCTCTTTACAGGTACTTCTTCACCACGACCTTGTGTTGCTCTCTGAGCCCTATGCAGACTTTACGTGGAGTGGCTGTTTCCATATTCAGTGTGGCGCTCGCCCCAGTGGGAGTGGTGTGAGCTCACAGGTAAGAAGACATGCTGCACTCAGGCTGTCTGGGGAAAAGGCATGATTGGTATTCTCTCGACTGCAGCCACAGGGGGCCCAGATGAAGGGGATATGAAGTCGCTGTCTATGTGTGTACGCGTGCACGTGTGTGTGAAAATCTGCATGAGCTTGTGTTTACGGGTGTATGTTTTCATATCTGTGTGTGAAAACATACGGGAAGGGCTGGCATTGGAGTCTGCTGGCTGACAGACAGTCTCTTGGTTAATGAGCAGCTGTCGACCATCACTATTCATGAGCCCTGTCACTCACCTCCTCTCAGAGCACAGACACCTGAAGCTCCACCACTCATTAGTGCTGTAGCATAGACACACACACACACCTTTACATGCACCCTTTATTCTACCCATGTTCATTCAACACGTGACTACTTGCATGTAATGATGTTAAAAATATTGCGGATCAGCGGAGGCTGGATCTTTGATTGAATTGAAATAGAACTATCTTGTTTTGAGCACGGCAGGTTTGTTCGGGTAGTGAAGTATTCAATCAGCATCCCTCTGCTCTTTCATCTGGTGCTGAAAAAGGCACACAGATGGAGCTTTAGCAGAAATGACTATTTGATGTGTTCTGGAGGAAATGGAGGAAGAACAGCAGGTATGCTTGAATACCTCACTTTTTACTGCTGTGTGTTAAGCAGGTTTTGAATACGAAACAAACACGAGAGCGCCTCAAAATGTCATAACCTTGCTTCTCTTTCACTGTCCTAATACAAGTCTGCTGGATATTAAAAAATGATTTATTCTCGTGCAAATTAATTCAGACCCCTTAAACTTTCATACAGTAAGTTAGAAAAATATGGCTGCCTGTGACATTGTCTGAAATATCTGGCCATACAGATATTTAATAACAAGACTTTGTGGTGAGGAACAAATTGGGACACCCCCACATTTATTCACGTTGATAACGGCTAAAATTACACACGGCAATATTATTATTATTAATTAGCATTTTAAAAGGGGGTTTCTCTGATTAAACCCCGGTTTGGTGTGTTTCTAGATATTTAAGTGAGAGTGAGCAAGACTGTTATATTGAAAGAGCTCTTCTGGTCCCTCAGAAAAAAGACTATAGTTGGTTGTATGTAGCATGTAAATTAAAGCACTTTGAAATGCCTTGCTGCTGAAATGTGCTATCCAAGTAAAATTTGATTGATTGATTTTGTAAAGATGATTCAGTTTACAGGTGGAGGAGCTTCAAAGCAACCACCAGGCCTGGTAATTAAAAGTGGTCCTCTGGAGTTGGATGTACAAATATACAAAACTTAAACTATAAGTTTATATTTCAGTTGTGATTTTAATTGAAGCATTTAAAAGCTATTAATCTGCTTTAATCAGTTTCATTATGCTCAGCAACACTCTAGGAAGAAAAATAAAATGAAATTTCATATAAGGCCAGGTTTATTTATTTATTTAAAGATTGTTGGGGTTTTTTGGGCTGATCTCTCTTTTTTTTCAATAAATTGGAAAAAAAAATCTTAATTTTTGGAGACATGTTGTCTGAAACTGGCATTTTCAGTGGAGAGGATCGCCATGGAAGAGAATGGTTCTCTGTCGGTCCAATTCCAATAACATGCTGTGAAGAACAGTGTGTAGAAGAACAGCACCTGTTGCCCCTTCGGAGCTCAGCGCTGCCCTCTATCAGTGCAGCACGGTACTTTCTGCCTCACCTGTCCAACACCACTACACATTTATGGCTGATCTGAAAGACTACAATGTCACACATTCATTACATATCTTAGACAGACAGTGGAGCATTTGTGTGTGTTGTACATTTGTAATTAAACCTGCATGTTGGCACCAACTGCCTGAATAAATCAGGTGAGACACTTTTCTCATGGGTTTGAACATGCAGTGTTTCAGTGATTTTCACCAAAAAAAATTTGAAATCCTTTAGAAAACAAATTTATAGAACAACTGAAAAGCAGTTAGTAAGGAGCTAAAATAAATCTGTCAAAACCTGTAAAATGTCACCATTTGACATTTTACTGGTTTCCCCCTTTTTTCCTCCAAAGTAACTATGGTTACTAAAGTTAAACAATTCTGTTTTAGTTTCATCAGTCAACAGGACGTGTCTCCAAAAATTAAGGTATTTGTTCTCGAGTTCACTTGCAGAAAATTCCCTTCCTTAATTCTTGTTTACACTTGCATGTAATTGAACAGATGGATGTGACTGCTTTGGCCACCTGAAAATTGTACCAATTTTCTTCTTTTTTTTTTTTAAATAAAAGCTTAAATTATGTGACTGATAACTTCTAGAACAGGCAGAAAACATATTGTTTTGTCTCTCCACTGTATTAATGTTAACACATTTACACCTCAGGCAAACCAGTTTGCCTATGCAGCTCACTCCTACTTGGGAGGATTTATGAAAACGTCCAGGTGCCCATGAAATGCTGTCACTTCCGATTCTCCGTGACAGAGTAAATACCATATCAATTTTATCACTAATACATGACAGTGTGCTTAGATGATTCAGAAAGAACAGGAGACAGAGGGAAAAAAAACATATAAGGGTGAAAGGGGAGGGAGAATGATGGAAAAAGAGAACGACAGAGTGAGCGGTGGAGAGAATATGGGTATTTCAACGCATTCAGGAATACAGGCGGGAGTAGCCATACTCATTGATGTGAATGGAAACGATTAGTTTCCCTCCCTTTTCAGCTGAAGTCTGAGCCAGTGTAATCCCAGAGCTGAATCACTCAGTCTCTGTCTTTTGCTTGCTCTCTTTCCCTCTCTGCCTTGTCTGATTTATGGGAAAAAATCATTTCTATTGAGTGATGGGGTCATGCTGCTACACCGCTTTCTCTCACTGGCGCTCTCACTCCCTAACAAATCACACCAAACCACACAGCTGAATACAGATCTGCTCCCTGCTTTCCTGATCTGGGCTGAGACGGTTCATGAAGAGATACTGTGGCTGGTTAACACAGACTCCCATCCCTCATAACAGTTTAACACTTGTGAATGAGTGTGACTCTGTTTGTATGTTTCTTGATTCTTCATGTTTCTTATCCCAGTGAAGTTAAAAAAAAAAAAAAAGGCACCACCGATACATTTGACTGGTGGGAGAGTCTTTGCTCTTGTAATTGCTGCCAAGCAAAATTACTTTGAATGGCAGTTGTAGTGTTTGTGGTGGTAGCCGTGGAGGTGAATGCTAACAGCTGCAGCAGACAGCAAATTGCATCCTGGTGTTTGCAGGTGAAGGGGGCATTCACAACAAGCTGCATGTTTAAATCTGGGCTCTCCGTCTGCCAGATAATCATCTGACACTCCCAGACACACAGGGCCTTGGGCTTCCAAATCACTGTGAGCTGCTTGTCCAAATGCCCAGGGATTTCTTTTTTTTTGTTTTCCTCCCTCGCCTTCAGGCCATGTTTTTTTTATTTTTTTTTATTTTTAGTGCTTTACTAATGTTGGCTTTGTTGATAAGAGCTTCTGATGAGAGCAGCACCAGTGGAAATAATTCCCCCCTCAACCTTTTTCTGAGATGCACACTAATAAAAGAAAACTTCTGCTCAGCTTCAATTGCTCACGATTTCCCATCGCCACACGAATGCGTGTATGCAACATCGGGCGTTTTTAGCTCACGTTAAAGAAGATCCGAGTTATTCATCACCTCTTGCACAATGCAAGATGTACGCATGCCAACAGCATGCACGCTTATGCACACATCAGTGGCTCGGAAAATAATGTCTGTAGTTATCAAGCTGTGGCAGAACATTTGGAATTGGGTGGACGTGCTGAGACCCAGGGAAGGACGCTGTTCTCGCTAAAATATGGCAATTCCTGCTGAGTGTCTCCAATTAATCTGAACATCTGTTTAATTTGTTTATATCTCATTGTGACTTTGTGACATGTGCAGCTTGGGTGAAGTCGGTGTCACAGAAACAGAAGAGCTGAGAAGCAAGATGAGAACAGAAAAAAGTAGGTGGGGGGGGGCAATATTTTTAAATACAGTACGAAGAGAGAGAGAGAGTTAGGAGCAGATGACGGAAAGAGAGAAAGAGAGAGAGAGAGCTGGAGGGAGTGATGGAAAGAAGGGAGGAAAAAAGATGGAATGAGAGACAAAATCTTCCAATCATCTGTCAGTCCAGTACACAGCAACTATGGATCTTGCTGCCTCTGGGTTGCACTAATGTACTCCTGGGCCTGAAAGTAGCTCATCAGTGCCAACTATAGACTCACAGCTCTGTTCGAATCATTAATGGGACACTGAACAGCAGAGCAGAGCTGGTTGAACGCTTTGCTCAAACGTATGCCTCTCACTTCCAAACAGTAAGAAAGGGCAGGTGACAGAATGTTGCGAGTGTGACACATAATGCTTGCACATCAGCATGTTAAGGTAAGCGTGTGATAAAATAGATACAAGTGAAATGTTACTGCACACAAGACCTTCAATACTTAAAAAAAAAAAAAAAAAAAAAAAAAAAAAGACAGCTTTACAGGAGTGAAGAGTTCAGTGCTTGGTTGCATTTAATCACAAAACTAATTTGTGGTCAAATTAAATTAAATGTAATTGAAAAGTAACAGAAATCTATTCAAAACTTTGTCTCGGTGGGGAGAGTATGTGAGCATGGGGTATGCAACTCCATCCCTCCAGTCCTCAAGAGCTGGTATTCTGTCCATGTTTTAGATCTTCAGTCCAACACATCTAAAATAATAGCTAAAAGGTAATCAACACAATGATCTCAATTTATAAAGTGAGGTAACATCTAAAATGTTGGCCACCCATGCTGCACACTGTGCTGCCAAAAGTATTTGCTCACCTTCCCAAATCATTGGATTAAAGCGTTTCAATCACTTTTATGGCCACAAGGGCATAAAATGCAGCACACACTCACACACACACACACACACACACACACACACACACACACACACACACACACACACACACACACATGCAGACTGCTTCTACAAACATTTCTGAACAAATAAATTCCCAAAAATGGTACAAATGCAGTACAAGTTCAGTCTTGCTACCTAATATTACATAGTGAGCTATTAACGATATTTTGGCCATTAAGTGGAACAGTTCATATGTACGCTGATGTGAATAGAGAGCAGAGGTCGCCATCTTTCTACAGAGTGAAGCGAAAGACCTCCAAACTTAATGCGACCTTCAGATTAGCTCAAAAATAAAGAGGCTAAGGAGATAAGTACTGAAGGTCTTGTATGCTTTCTAAAATGACAAATAATGGCCCTAACTATGTAGTCTGTTGTGACACATTTAGAGCATTTACACTTACTACTTAATATTTCTTGCCTCGAGAAGTACATCAGGCCTAAGTGGTTGCTAATAATGGAATCAAAATGAATCCTTTTATCATGTGAACTGCTGTGACTTTACTCACTGACTGCAACCTAAAACAGAGACGAACACAAAATTAATTTCAATGAAGGGCTTTAAAGGGTTTTATAAGCTTGAAGTGGAGGCAGAAGCCTTAAAAATAGTTACATGGTCATTATTTAAGGCTCATTTGACTTTTACTTTTCACAGTATTTCCACTGCAATCACAAGGGATTCAAGTTATGAGAGGTAACTTAAAAAAAAAAAAAAAAAACCCCGCTGCAGTCCTTCATGTGTGATTAATAATTAGTTTGTTATCACCGTTTCATTCAGAGCTGTTAATGAAACACTTATTAACAGATTGGGCAGTATAACTGTGTATCAGTTATACTGCCCAATCTGATATTGAACTAATTTTTGTGTAACGATTTATTCATTAAACATTCCCCAGTCTGCTCGTTAGAAATGAATCATAATCTCATTACACTTTCAGGGAAAATTATTATTAGGAATGTGCTTGTCAATTCAGCATTTATCTTGTAATTTTTTTTTCTCAATTGTTCCATAAAAATATATTTTTATTCTATTAGGAACTACTTTAAAATAATTATTCTAATTTTAATTATCAGATAGGTCATTCTACTTTGCCTTCTCAGACTTTTACGGTGAAAAAAATATGCAGTGCAACCACAGCATCTAAATCAAGTTTATGTCCAGAGTCCAGGCTTAGACTAAGCTCGACCAAAACCTTTTATTTTGTTTTTCTGAGCAATTCAGAGTTAAGCTTGCTCGAGCTTGAAGTCACAGACAGATTTCCAAGCATTTTCCTTCAGGTTTTTGGTAGAGAGAATTTTCTGCTCTTATCAGCTATGGCAAGTATTCCAGATCTTACAGAAACAAAGCAGCCTCATAACAACACAATAACACCAACATTATGTTTGAATGTTGGTGCAAAATGTATTTTTCCAACATACTTTCAGGTCCAATGGACAATATGTTACCAAATGCATTATTACTGTGTGATTATAAAACTTAAAGCAGCACTTTGTGTACTTTATGTCTTCTTCATATCTTAAAAG
Organism: Poecilia mexicana; assembly: GCF_051168715.1. Classification (NCBI taxonomy): domain Eukaryota; kingdom Metazoa; phylum Chordata; class Actinopteri; order Cyprinodontiformes; family Poeciliidae; genus Poecilia; species Poecilia mexicana. The sequence goes on along the minus strand of NW_028263377.1, from coordinate 19,012,991 downwards.
ACAAAGGGGAATAAGTCTAAAGGATTACTCATTGACTGTACATAGTGCATCTTTTGCTCTGGATTGTGTTCTTGTGAGTACAGATGAGCTAAATAATGTGCTAAGACAGATTAACAACAACAAAACTTCAGGCCCTGCTGAGTTAGATTCTGATTTATATGAGCAACATTTTAATCAATACTTGACTCTGGAAACATTTCAGATGTGTATGTAAGTTTATGTTCTGTGAAAATGTTAGACTCGATGTATTATGCAGCAGTAAGATTTGTATCTCCGTCTTGTGTTTGGTATGCATCACTGTTTCTGCTTGGCCTTCTTTCCACAGTTGTAAATGGGAACATTGGAACATTTATCTTTACAAGGCCATATTACGCGTCTTGCCTATTTATTCTTGTTTATTCTTGATCCCTAGGAGTTGTAATCTTTGGTCAGAGACAATTATTTATGTTCATGACAATGTTCATTTCTCAAACACAAATTGCTTTTGGAGAAAGTGCCTTTCAAGTATTTCCACCTCATCTTAAATTTTATCACTTGCCTTGCCTGGCTTGTATTAAATATAAGACTGAGGTCTATTAGTGTGCTAAATGTATGTGCAGTTACTGGAGGATGCTAGTAATTATAGTGCTTTGCTGTAAATTGACTTTTATTTTCACATGTTTTATGATGGGTGTTTAACTTGTGTCTTTAATGTAGAAAAACACCTGAAAGTAAGCTACAAAACAAGACAGTACAAAAGTAAGCTTCCATATTTTCATTAAGTACCAAGCCAATCAGAATCGTTGCATTCATAGTACAGCACAAACAAAGCAAAGCAATTCTAATAGCTGGCTAGATAAAAAAAAAAAAAAGTTCATTGTCTATATTGTGTAAAAGATTCTTTATCTTTTTCACACATTTGTTAAAGCTGTCACTGTGTTTTGACGGTTTATTTTGAGGGAGATAATCTGTGAAAAGGTTGAGATCCTTTGCCTCCTCCTTGTAGTCCTACAGCAATCTTCAGGAATAAACCACTCAGGCAGAAAACAACCAATCATGGCCAGGGGGAGGGTCTTAACTCTGTCAATCACTTATGCACATGCTGCTCATACCCTCCTCACAAAAGAGCATGCCATCATTGCTCAAGCTGGTTAACATGGTCACAGATTACAGTAGATAAACAGTTTTCCTGTAATGGTAAGTTGTTTCTTTGTTGTCTCTCTTAGCACATTGAGCAGCGCATGTGCAAGCATGATTGACAGCGGTAAGATCTTATGGTTACCCCATGACACAACTGCTGCATTTTTCTCCATTTGTGGATAAGAGCTATCAGTCATCTGTTGGAATCAAAAATGACATTTTGTAAGTATTTCAAATCCAATGGAATAGAAATAATTTTTCTCTTTTTTTTATTGCTTTACATTTGGGTATAATGTGATATTTTAGCCTACTTTATGTTGTTGTTGAATTTCTTGATTTATGATTGCTGGATGTGGCTGGGCTGATGAAACTGAACCAAAGAAAACTTGGTCATTGGCAATTAATTTATCACCTATGGTTAGATGCTTGGATGTTGCTCCCCTTGATCAATAAAACACATATTTTCAAAACTTCACTTAGTATTTCTTCAGCATTGTCTGATATTGAAATATGTTTGATCTGAAACTGATCTGAAAGGGGGTAAATATTATTTTTTAAATAACTTTGAATAGAACCAACAACAACAAAAATAATAATATTAATGAATGAACTACTACAAAACTTTCCCTTGTTTTAGGATAGATTGAGCAATGATCGATAACTTTATTCATCCAAAGCTTTCTGTCTTTATGTTGTGGATCTAGTAAGTGTTTGTCCAAAAAGCTTATTTACTCATATTAGAGCAATTTCACAACGCCCCTCAAAGCTTTTACGGAAATGAACCGTCAGATCAGATAGATGAAGGGCTCCTCTTACTTCACAGGCTGCACGTGTTTGAAATGCAAAGCTTAATTGTAAATTCATTACAGTTTTACAAATCTCTGAAATAATTTTGGAACATATCACTGCATAGACCTGGGCTGGGAATTTCCTACACAATATACACGTGTAAACTTTCAATTTGTGAAACTTTTGATCCGCAATGTCACAGGAGTGGTGGAGCGATATTTTTGAATAAGAAAAAAGGCCATTGCATTGTTGAAATACCATAGTGTCAATCATTCTGTGCTTCTGCTATTATTATTCAAAGGTGGTGGAAACAGATGACCTTTCCTGGCCAAGAGCTTAGTCTAGTTACATTCAATTTAGTCCAAGAGGGTGAAAACAAGAAAGGAAAACATGGTAACCTTTACTTTGACATTGATTCTAACCTTGAACAATGGTCCTTAAAGGACATGAAAGCCTCGACTTGTGCCAGGATCTGGGGCAAGAGAGCAACGCCTGCGCTCGTGTGCATGTAAACATGCATGTGTTGTGCTTGTGCACTGGCAGGAGTCTGACAAAGTGTTTTTGTCGGCTTCAAACGAGGATCTCTAGTCTTAAAAGCTCTTTCTATCTTCACTGGCAAGACCACAGAAGCATTTCTTATCTTCAGTCATTTCATTACAGACATGGCTGTTTGTTCTCACCATTCATCTTCAAATACGTCCCTTCCATCTGTCTTCTTACCGCCTTTCCTCTTGAGGACTGAAACAAAGCTAATTGAAATAAATGAACTGGGGAGCAAATCAGACTTCATTACATCGATTGTGTGGGGTTTCTGATTGCAGCTTGTTGAGTGAATGTTCCAGGGCTCATTGGTAATGAAGAACTACACTGTCGCAACAAATTGCAAGCAGTCAGATTCTGACTGACTGGATGTTGTTTTGTGTTTTGTTTTTTTCCCCCAAACTTGTTCTGTGGTTATTTGATTAAAAAAAAAAGAAAACAGAAGAAAATCTTGTAGTCTTATTTGCACATCAACTTTTGAAAAATACATTTTATTGCAGGCAACAGGCTGTTGGATAGAAAGTCCAAGGAAGAACTGTACAGTTTATAAATTTAATACAATGAACACTATACACAAGAGGGGCAGTGCTTGACAGGGTCAGGAGGGGGAAAACAACTGTACTGCACAAACGCCATCAAACAAACATAACAGCAGGATGGAATAGTATAATTACACATGCTGTTTAAGCACTCTACTGTTTGAGTCAGAGGAGGTAGTTAAGCACTGAGAAATGTCACTTGCTTGAGATAAAATTGGCTATAACAATGTAAGTCACAGGCATACTGTATGTTATTTCTACATTATCTCACTGCTCCGTTTGCCAATCCAAAGAACAATATTTAATCCAGAATGTAGAAACAGAGTCTTTGGCTCTTAAAATGCAAATATACTAGAGTTTGGAGATGTAAAAAAAAAGAGACTTTGATCAGCCATTTAATTTTTTCCACATATACTGTAACATGTATCCTGTGCAATTACAAAGGGGAAAAAAATATAAGAATGTAAAATGGAAAAGCTGAGCTAACCTTGTTCCACACTATTAAGCGAATACTCAACTGAGCATTTGATTCAATTTCAGGAGTCAGACTTCGTGAGTTAACACCTATTATCAATTACAGTGAGTCTGACAAAAAATGAGAAACGGATCAAATGTTTGGAAAAGATTTTCTTTGCATTTGATTATTTTAATCCTAAAGTTAAAACTCTAGTTTGCAAACAAGTTTCAACGGATCAAAGGGATGTTATTGTAAATGGTATCAATAAGGAGAAGCATGTAAAAAAATAATGTATTAACTATAATATTGCACAATGAAGGTTAAAAATGAGGAAATATGGTTGTGTTTTAGATGAGATAAAATTTCTTACTCCAAATAAATATGATTAAAGACAGTCTTCTTTGAAACAAATGAAAGAAAAAATATGATCTGATAAAAAGTATAACTTGTTGTCTTTAGATAAATCTGAGTATTTTGCCAGAGTGGTTGGTTTCTGCTAGGTAGTTGAGAAAGAAGAGATATGTCATTTTTTTGGGATCACAGTGAATGATGCCAAAAATTCACTGGCATCACACACTGTGATGCCAAGTGGGTTACAATCTGTCAGCCTAATAGCACATTTACCAAAGTCCCATTTTAAAAAAAAAAGGACTTAGGCAATTATGCTATTAGGCTGACGAATTATAATGGACAATTGTAACCCATTGTCCATTACAATTGTCCATTGTAACAGATAATGGGTTTCATCCATTGTCTGTAACCCCTTACAGAGTGGTGGGGAGTTGGTGCCTGAGGTGGGGTCCACCAGTAAATCGCAGGGCACACAGAGACACACAGGACAAACAACCATGCACTGCATGCAAATCAAGGACAATTTAGAAAGATTTGAAAGTCTTGCTTTTGGACTGTGGAAGGAAGCTGGAGAATCCACGCTTCCGGTTTAGACTAGGGACAACATGCAAACTCCAAGCAGAAAAACCCCAGGCTTCAAACCCAGGACCTTCTTGCTGCAATGTAACTGTGCTTCCAACTGCACTAATATGCAGCTCAGCATATATCCAAATGTTAAAGAAAAGAATGACCGTCATATGGAGAAAACGAAACTGTGGATGTTCTCACCAGAATCTATAGAAAACTTTTGAGCATAAACATTTGGGGTGACCTAAAGAGTGCTGCATACAAGAGATATCCTCACATTCTTAACCTACACCTGCATATTTTGGGCCTGTGGCAGGAAGCCAGAGTGCATGGAGGGAACCCACACACGCATGACAAGAATATGCAAACTCCGTTCAGGAAGGCCGGCAGTTTTTCTGCTGCAAGGCAACAGTGCAAGCAGCTTTTCCATCACTTATACAACCAGGTGCACTTCAGATGGATTTGATTTTTTTTTTAATTCATAGCACAGGATAAATGTTACATTAGAAGGAAGTAGTTCATTTATAACAGTCTCAGTTCTGACATCAAAAAACCTGATATTTCAAGGCAAATGCCAAATCTTTGCGAGCCATTGTGCGTTACCTTCACAGTGACAATTAAAATGTGGTAGTTTCCAAATCAGATTATGTTTTTATGTTCTATGCGTTTTAGTTTAAAGAGATTGTTGTTTAAAGATACTAGGTTTTGCTCTGGAAATCCCTGGAATATCAAAAATTGCCTTAAAAGTGGGTTTTCCCCTGAAGAGCAATCAACCATGTTGCTCCGAACTGTTCAGTCTCTCTCCGCTGGCTGTGTGAAAATGACACAATCAGCCAGGAGATGTGCAAATAAAACGGAAATCCGTAGTCCCAGCCCTGTTTGAGTGTCTTGTGCTGCTGAAGGAACAATAACCTCTCCTTCTCCAGTCCTATAATCGTGCCCACAGAGACGCACAAACATCGTTACACAAAAATAACAGAATTATCTGTAGCACCACAGAAGAGCAAATTGTGCCTGAATAGCAATGCTGTCTGTCCAAAATTCAGCATGTGAACAAGAGAAAAGAAAGGAAAAAAAAAAAACTGAGTTAGGCAATGACAATTAAACATGTTATGTAAGCAAAAGATGCATACAATGTTTCTTGGTGTATAGCTTTCTAGTTTAGACTAGAGAACATTATTATCGACATGCTCTTAGTTTGTCTGTTAATGTATTTTCATTCTCAGTGATTATTTATCTCTGCTAAATGAATGTTGCTCTGATGCAAACAAAACTCTGGTCGGCAGAAACACGACAGACTCGAAACCTCCATTAGGAAGGCTATGGAGGGAAGCAGTCCATAAAGGAAAACAGCCTTATTCGGTCAAGTAAGTGTTGGGTTCAATAGCTCACTGCACCTAATGAATACACAACAAGGTAATTCACTGAGCAAACTGCAGTTAAAGGGTAAAAAGGACAATTTATCATCTCTGCACATAGAAATTTAATTACAGTGCTGGTGTGGAATTAATATGCTCTGCTGATTCGCAACTGCTTTGCAATTGTCATTATTGAGAAATGCAAACATGCAGATGAGTATTGCAATTCAGATTTATTCAGTCTTGGATTTTGCAAAAAGCTAGCAGGCGGGCAGATCGTTTATCTGAAAAATCCAAACTAACCCATGCTGCAGTAAAAAAAATAAAAAATAAAAAATCCTTACTGCACACATCCTTGTGGTTTATGACTGCTACTGCTTCTGTTTTCTGCAGCAGAGTAGTCCTTCTAAATCCAGAGAGTCATTTATAGCCTACAAGAAAATATTTCAAAGAAATTAAATATTTTTAAATGCAATAATTCCCTTTTGTCCTCACTGCCGCATATTTTTTTTCTTGCCATTTTCCTTACTGTTAGAAATTCACAAAATATTACAAAAAAAATGCTGACGAGTCTTAAATAATATACCAGAATCCCACAACAAAAAACTTGACACTGTGTGGCCAGCCCAGTTTTTTTGTTGTTCTTGTTGCTGTTGTTGAAATCATACTGTGAAGGTCTTCTGTGTTTGTGGCTCTCGATGGGTTTAGCCGTTGAAGCAGACTTGTCCAACTTGGAATCCAAACTTCTGACTGTTGCTGCCAAAGTCTGCTGGAGCAACATCTATAACGGGGAGCAGTTCTGCAGAGGGGGAGACGATCTCTAAAATAGTCCTTTCCTGGCCTTTGCGAGACTGGAGAAGAAAAATGAAAATCATTATTAGCATCCGCTTGGGTTAATTTCACTAACCAGCCCCACCCCTCCCCCTCTTTAGCTTGCATCACTAATTAGGTTAGGGATTTGATGGTTACAAATGTATTCAATCCAGCTGACAACAGCAACACTGTCGACATGCACATTACTCTAATTAATGCTAATTCCACTTTGTGCAGCCTGTCTTTTTCTCCGACACGTGCCAGCACTGACCTGGCATCCATCGTGCACTGCTGCAATGAAGGGGCTCTTGGCTTGTGTCAGCTCCTCGCCGTTGCTGCCCCGGAAGCGGAGAGCATGCTGGTAGGAGCGGGAGGCGTTGTCAAACCAGCCAGCTGAATTCTGACAGGTATAGGTGAAGCTCTGCCTGGCTGTGGCACTTAGCAGCTTAAGGAAGGTCAGCTGAACTACATGCACCGGGTTCCCGTTGCTGTCAATGTAGGAAAACTGAATGGCACACAGACACGAGCATTAGTGTGCTAAACTGGAGGACAAATGAAAAGAATTCTCGATCCATTTTAATAATAAAGCAGTACAAACAAACACAAATCGGGTTTTCTCTCGGAAATTAGATCACAAAAACCTCCAAGCAGCTGCTCGTGAGAAGCCGTGAATGCTCGTCAATGGGGAACAGCTGCGTATTCGTCTGATTTATTCTCACAGCTTAAATCAAAGGCGGCCAAAATACAACTGTTTCTAAAATGACTTGAAATTGTCAGAAGTTTGATGAAAGTTGCTTACATTAAAAAGATTAAAAATGAAAAATAAAAGACTTTGCTTTTTAGGATAGGGTTAAAATTAGGCTTATCACTGAACAAATGAAAATAGTATGTTACTCTTAATTTAACATTTTGTAGCAATCACTGTCAACCAGCAATCTCTGTCCTTCATAATGAGGCTTATTTGTACCATCGAATTTATTATGCATTGGGGTCTGGAATGCTTGCTAATTACAGAATGAGCGTAAAATGAACTGTCAATGAGCAGTAAATTAGTCTTCATAGGCCTTCACAATCATTCTTATGCATAAATATCAATTAAAAAGCCTCAGTTGATAACCTGAAAACACTGTGCTGTTTTTTTTTTAAGATGCCACATTTATTCAAAATTGATTACTGATTGATTTTGTTTGTGCAGTTATTTTACCTGTTTTCCCCTCCTGTATTGGCTAAACCAACTTCCTGGTTTCTCCTTGTTCCATGAGGATAATTTCACCTGGGTACAGAGAGGTTTATTAAAGTTTTAGGATTTTTTTCAGTGTAACATCACAAAAGCCTGGCTTTGAAAGAGACCAAAGGCTCACCATCTCAATCTTTTTGTCGGGGTGGAGACAGGTCTCTCCAAAGGCTGTAAAGTTACAGAAGACCTTAATGGAGTCTCGGTGACAGCCCTGATTAGGATCTATCCAGTACTCCCCTAAAATGGCAAATTTGGAGACAATCATAAACAAAAAAGTTTAATTTTTGAAGAAACGCTGTTCTTCACATTCGTGTCAGATAAGACCCTTTATACTCTAACCATCTTTGTAGTTCGATTGAACCATCATGAGCTCTTTGCAGGTCCTGGCAGGGCTTTCAAATGTCCCCAGAGGTTTTCTCATGAGTTCCACATCATTCTTCATGGAAGAGAGGGTAGCAAAGACCTCTTCCATTCCCTCTACATCTTCCAGAGGCTGATCTCCCTGGAAAAATTCCTCCGCTTTGAAACGGACATCCTCCCCCGTCAATGGGGCTGCTCCTCCCGGCTTGTCTGAGTGCCTCCGTCTTTTCCTCCTCCCTTCCTGAATTGGCAATGGTTGAACAAATGTTGCAGGGGGTCCCTGATGGTTGGAAAAATATATATATTTTTTTTTAAAAAGTGGTGAAAGAGAACGAAAAAGGATGAAATCAGCAAGCCATGGAGTGGATCATCCAAAATACTCACTGGGGGTCCTGGAGGACCAGCAGGCCCTCGATCTCCTCTGGGGCCAACAAAACCCTGGAATAAAGACAACAAGAGACTGGGTCGACTTTCTCACACCTTTTATCTAAATCCCGAATTTATCCGGGCAGATACTGTATGGCTGCTGCTTACAGGATTTTCCAGCTGTGTGCATCAGCACTCAGTGGTCAAAGCCGTGACACACTCACTGTCAGGATACGCGTTTCTTTTTTTGTCAACAATATCACGCACACCAGACCCAAAGCCTATTAAAAAGCTCTAATAGAAATAAATAAATAAATAAATAAATAAATAAATAAATAAAAAAATCAAAGCTGTACAGTTCGTTTTTTTGTTCCAAAGATATACTGTAAACACAGAAGTGTACAGTGATTAGGAAGCATAGGACATTTGGGCCAACAAATCTACTTTCTTTTTTGTCCCCCGGCATATGGACCCAGCAGCTGCTTTCCGAGAAGAGGTGCGATCGCATAAATAAGACAGATTACAATACTCACCATCTCCCCCTTAGATCCCTTCTCACCCGCTGCACCCTGCGAGTTGACATAACGGATAACTAATCATTAAAAACAAGCACAGTTGAGAAAAAATTGAAACAGTAAAGTTTTGACATGTTGAATTATTCCAGTACTGGAAAATATCAACCTGACAGCTACTTTTTTTCCTACTTTTTATGGACTGTCAGAAATGTATGCAGCAAAGAACCAAATCCGAGAGGTCATGTGAGTGTCCTTTTTGTTAGTCGTTTAAAAGCAGAATAATTATACATTCAGTTATGAAGGAGAGCAAGAACTTGTTCAAGTTAAGCCACTCACAGACAGTCCGGGTAAACCCGGGGGGCCGATTGGACCAGATGACCCGACCGCACCCTAGGAGTAAAAACAATAATCTTTATTAGTTGGGAACTGGGTTCCCCTGGTGCATCATACTGTGACAGGTTACCACTTACCCCATCTCCTTTGGACCCTGGCAAACCTTGACTTCCTGGCAGGCCCCTGTCACCTTTCTCACCAGCCTCTCCAGGAGGGCCAATTAAACCAATCAACCCTCCGTGGCCCTGCAAGCAGTGACGGACTTTATCATCAATATCCTCCGGGGTCCGATTAGAGCACACAGCTCCAACCACTAATAACTATGCACTTACTTTCTCTCCCTTTCTTCCAGGGTCTCCTTTTAATCCCGGTAATCCTGGCGGACCCTAAAATTGAACGTAGAGAGTTGGCCGGTTGAAACTGTGCTGCAAATTCCGTACGGCTTTATTTAACAATGATCATCGCAATGGAAAAATCTTCTGTCTCATTTCATAACATGTTCATTCCTCTTACTATTGGTCCGGGCGGTCCGGTCTGTCCTGGTGGTCCATTTAAACCTTGTTCGCCCTTTAAAACGGCAACATGGGGGTGAACGTGAGCATGGTGAGATGGAAATAGTGCAGCAATATTTTTGGCTTCTGCGGTCCATTCATACTAACCGCAGGACCTGGAATGCCTCGAAGGCCTTCTGGACCGGGCCTTCCTGGATGGCCTTGGGGTCCCACTGGCCCCGTCTTTCCCACTGGACCCGAAGTTCCTGTGGCTCCCTTGGGAGCAAACGCACAGACAGAAACAACAGAAAGCAATGAAGAAAGATTATAAATGAAAAGTGGAGCTCATAGTCAGAGCTGTTCCTTACTTTGACTCCTTTCATGCCTTGTTTTCCCTCTTTTCCTGCTGCACCAACATGACCCTGGCGGAGATAATGAATGTGGTTGGGACAGTGATTGAAAGTATTAGCTATAAATAAGCACATAACATTGTTTACAGACATATATAGGCTCAATAAATTAATCTCACCCTCCGACCAGGTGGCCCAGGAGGGCCAGGCTCTCCAGAGGCTCCTGGTGGTCCCTGCACGAAACAGTAGAAATCAAAACAACAGAAACATCTACTTTACGTAGCGACAGTTGAAGGGAAAACATTCCAATATTTTCAGACTTTCCCTGGAGCTGCAATTAACTAGAAATCTACATCCGAAGGTGGCCCTGACGGGAGGTAGCGTTTTACAGGTGGAGTTTTATGGTGAGAACTGAACATTTCCTGCATTCGTTTCAGTCATCTCGCACTTTAAACTCATCTACAGTTCTTGTGTTTTGGTAGCATTCTTGTAATCACAACTTTACAGTTTACCGTTTACTCATCATGACTTTCAGTGTTTTGCAAATGCTTACATCCAAATGCATTCATACAATTAGCTCTAACAATTTTTTTTTTATTACATTTCAGGTTCAGGCAGTAAACACTGGTTAAGACTGGTCGTTTTTAGGGATTTAAAGTGGTAATTGTTTAAGCGTTTTGCAGTGATGATGTTGAAACAATCACAACCCGGTATGATTGTTCTCCATTAAACAATTCTTAGTTTGAAAGAAACAATGCATGCACTGAGATGCATTTATAGATGTTAGTGCTTTTTTGTGATATGTAGCAGAGGCTTTAATTAAAAATGTATTAATGTCACAAACGCCCTCTGACTATGGAGTGACATTAATTCTGCTTCGTAGAGTAAACACTGTGAAATAATCACAAATTATGGCTACAGAACAACAGATTGTAATCCCAGCTGCAGCTCTAAACTCTGCTGTCAAAACAAGATAATACAAAGGTCTGTGTTGGAAGTAACTTTGTACTTTCCATAAAGTCTGAAGTGTCTTTACATGAGTTGAAAAGTGTAATTGTTGCTATGGAATCAGAGAGAGAGAGAGAGAAAAAAAGTTTTGTGTTTGAAAATCGTGGCTTTTATTTTAATGATGGGAGCCTCTCTCCCTCACACTGAGTAGTACTCTAACACTAGGAGGGGTGGCCATCTCACTGTCAGCATGCATAATTTAAAGAATTGGCTCAGTTTTGGATCATACAGTGGGGGAAAAAAATTAGCCTGGGTAATTAAGTTCCACAAGAAAAGTGTTCCAGGTTACATAGTTGAAATTTGGCTCTAGACTTCTAAGAGGTTTAATAGAGGAACAATAAAAATGTTCCTAAAAATGACTCCTTACCGTTTTTCCAATTTCCCCATTGTCCCCTTTAGGTCCCGGTGAACCATCAACCCCCTGAAAGACAAAAATACTAGAATTGCATCGGCATCAATAATATAATTCATAACATTATCAACAGACGAACTAAAACAATAACTCTTACATTGACTCCTGGTTCACCTGGTGGGCCAGAATCTCCAGGAAATCCAAGAGGACCCTAAGAGCAAAAAAAAAGTTGGTTTGAAAACGTCTCGACTCACATTTTGGCTGATTTTAACAGCTGTAAGGAAATAATGCATCCGCTCACCAGGTTGCCTTTTGGTCCATCCTCTCCAGGTGTTCCTCTGGTTCCTGGGGGCCCCGCAGCACCGGAAGGACCAGCATCTCCCTTCTCACCAGCATTTCCCTTAACGCCCTGCAAAGAAAAGCATTACAACGTTGAAAATAGTTTTGAAAGATCAAAATTAAATTAAAGTTTTAGCTTCTGAGCAATAAAACAAAAATAAAAAAGAGAAAATGAAAGGAAAGTCACTCACTGGAGGGCCCGGCTCCCCAACCAACCCCGGGTCGCCTGCTTCCCCATCCTCACCCTGACGAAGAAAGAGCATTTAACCATAAAACACAGCTTACAGTATGTAGGAAAAAAAAAAGAACACCGGGGTTTGCTGACCTTCTCTCCAACAAGACCTGGTTGACCGACTCCTCCAGGCAAGCCAGGTGGGCCCTGCGTGTCATGAGAAAGGAAAGCTTGAACTAAAACAGGGGCGGGTTTTAAATATTCATTTGATTTCTGAAAATGTGATTCCGCTGTATTTTTTTCTTTGCTTGTCAGCATCTTTGCTCTCACAATGCAGAAACTGGAACAGAAAGAAAAAAAAAAAAGACAACACACAAAGAAAGTAAAGAAAGGCAGTTGCCGCTTTAGCATTTTCTCCGAATAATGTTTAAATCATAAAAGTTTCTAGTCACTTTCTTTTCTTCATGTTTTTTTTTTTTGTTTTGTTTTTTTTAGTTAGTTTTTTTTTTTTTTTTTGCATGCACATGCATGACTGAGTGAAGTTTCTGTCAGGCAGAGGCAACCATGCAGAGCCACTGAACCCCTGCTGCCACCGGCTTTTCTCAAATCTGTCTCTATCTCGTTCTTTCCTATCTTTTCTGTATCAATCTATTTATAGATTGAACCATCTCTGGAGTGCTGCATGTCCATGTTCCTTGTGATAAAGCACTAGCGTGAGTCTCACAGCTCTCTGCAGCTGACTGCTGAATAATTGAGCAATATAAGAGGCTGCAGAGGGACAGCCTTTACTTGAGGTAAATATAACTGCCTCTCCAGGATAATAGCCTAATGCCTCTTAATGATTCATGGAGGCGTAAATATAACTATCACAGAGATAACATTCTAATACTTTTTAATCATTAAACTTTCAAAGGCCGTGGAAAGCATGTCTAAAGACGTGCTCAGAAGAGATGAAAGGATGAAAATAAGCGCAACTGCATTGACATTATGATAATACAGCCTTTTGAACAAGGGCATTGTTTGAGAGAACAGGATCTCAAAACCAATTTCCATAAGGTTTCTAACACAAAAAAGTTTAAAAATACTGTGCTCTCTTTTAACATTTTTACACGGCAAATTAAAACGGACAAGTTCATGTTTTCAAACCCCATAGAGTTGTGTTTTAAACAGAATGCAAAACCCAAATATAAACCTTGAGAAGAACAATATTCTTTTCATTGCGTATTGTTTCTGTGGAATCGAGCAAATGGCCTAAATCTAATGTAGATACATTTTTTTTTTTTTTTAGAAACGATACCTCAGCTCCAGAGGGCCCCTGAGGGCCTCTTGGGCCATGCTGTCCTGGAGGCCCCTGAAAAGAAAGAAAGGAAACATGTTCATGTGGATCACATAAAACATTCAGCGTTACAAAGTGAATGTGAGCTGGTGCCTCCTAAATTAAATAAGAGTTAGATGTCAGCCATCGCTAGATTGCTTATGCAATGGCCCCAGTATCTCTGATTATTATTGCACTGACATGATGAAGACGTCCAGACAGGTCATTACCCTCAAAATGACAAAAACTCCGACTCTTTCCCATTTCGCCTCCCACTGCCTCTCTCTTATTCTCACTTATTAATAAGAAACCTCTCGCCCGCAATATGCTCGAGCATATTCTCTCAGCCAGGGAGAGCATGTGATTTGACTTGTCTGTGCAGCTTAAGAGAGCACCAAGCAATTAATCTTAACAGTCCTTGGCTTCGGTTTTAGTTGAGTTGATGTTGAGCTGTGCTCTGAATCACTCTCAAGTCTTAGAGGGAACCTTGTGTTGTAAAGACTCTGAAACAGAGAGACAGACAATCTGCCCAGGGAGAGACCGTGTGGGACTGAAGGAAACACATATCCTTCTGGCACAGAAACATTTCAGCGTTATGGGGAGAACTCTGTGATCCGCAACAGTGACACATGAATAAAACTTCCCCACTGAGTCCTCAGCATCTCCCCTCTCTTCCATCTCTCTCTCTCTCTCTTGTTTTGGTTCCATTTTAATGCATTCCCTCCCTAATCTGACTGCAGAGAAGGCAAGCTATAGAGAATCTTGTTGAGCGTGTGTTCATGGCTGACAGCGTTGCAAGATGACTGTCACAAAGGAGGATGCTCATTAGACGGCCAAGGCTGAGGCTAATCTGATTAGCAGCTGTCACACTGTCTTCCTGCTCACAATGAGCGCCCCGCCTTTTCCTTCCACTCCAATGCTCCTTTCTGTCACTACTTTTCCCTTTTATGCTTTTCCTTTTACACGCTGAGCCACCATGTTCACTCTTTTGGCTCATCTTTTTTTCCACGTGAAGTGGTGGACTTTTTGCTGTTGAAAAACACACTGATTCAAACTGTCAATGTAAAGCTAATTCTTTCAAGTAAACCTCATTACTATTCTGATATTTTTTATGGAATATAACCAGCGCTGAGATACAACAAAGAAATTGCAAAAGACACAAAACTCGTCAGAGAAAAACAGAGTTTTAATGACTATTGCTCTTAGTTAAGAATCATTTATTTGTTAACGGTCCTGTTGGGCAGTGATTGTGATAAATCCCTGCTCCAGTCTCTCCATTTGTCTCTGCGTACGATGGCATCCTGGTTTAGCTCACAGCAATTATTACCAGAAGCTGCGGCATAATTAGCATTATTAGTTACACCTATGTTTATTTCTGTAACAGAAAAATCTAATTATCTTCTCTCACAAAGGTGTTTTCCAAAGGGAAACACAAATTTAGATGGAACGCTCCACATTACCAAAGCTATTGGACTGGAGAAGAAGCTCAAAGCATTAGAGCTTGAGGCAAAGAGTACACATTTCCTCCTAATTTCTGTGCATTTGCCTCAGTTTACCAATCGAAATGTAAAGCCCAGATAAATGCATCTTTAAATATGTCTGAAAAGTAGCTTGAAAATAATGAGACTCGGCACAAACTCATTCCCACAGTTAGAAACCACTTGGGATTGGAGGAAGCCGATGTTAATGACAGTCATCAGAGTTTGACACCCGGCAACACAAACAGCACAGCTGTTCCTAATTAACTTAATGGCTGTAACTAATCAAAGTTTAATAAGATTAGGTGGATTGGCCAGGTACTACATGTTGTTCATACAAAGCCGAAACTGGCTTCACAATTATAAAATCTTGTGCTGCATGTAAGGAGGAGTGTCATGATTTGCAACGTAGTTGGAGACAAATGAAATAAGATGACCTTGGATATCCAGGAAAACCCAAAAAGGGGTGAAGCAGAGTGACAAGAGGCAAACAAGAACATTAGGGATGACTGGCATGACTGGCAATGAAAAGAGAGAAGAACTGGTGAATATCTGAAAAGATACTAGCATTAGACAACAGAAATCTGACAGACAGCTAAGCAGCAAAACTTCATCCAAAGGTGATTCCTGGATGTCTGGGAGGAAAGAAAATGTCTTGGAGTAAAAAAAAATAAAAGATAGACAAAAAATGTAAAACTGAGAAACTGAGCAGGGGCAGTAGGACTAGCAACAGGGGTCAGAAATTAACCAAAACAACTAAGAGTCAATGGTGGGGAATCAAAAGGGTCTCTGGTGAATAAAATGGAACTGATCAGGTCCAACAGAAAGACTCTGAGCAGCATAGATATGATGCAACCAAACCACAAATATAACCTAGCAAAAAACTAAACTGACAGCTATAGAAACCCATCCCTTTGTGGATTAGTGAGGTCATTTCTGGGTTTCTCAGGAAGGTGGTTTATGTTCATGCTGGAAACCCCATATCCTGTGGGACAGTGTTTTTAAGAAACAATGTAAAAACATTTGTGCTTTGCCTGGATATAGCATACTATTACTCTCGCCATGAGTCCTGGCATCCCAGTATTACCAAAACTATTCCAAGCTCACTGGTGTGAAGCGAATAGAAAACAAAGCTGAGTATTAGTATTTGAACTCAGTGGAACCTCCGCATACAAATTTGATTCATTCAAGGAGGTAACATTGTTTCTTGGAAATTTGCATGGGCACCAGTTCCCCCATTAGAAATAAACAAATGTAAAATGAGTAGCTCCAATCCCCTCTCTGACCCACTAACAAATTTGAGCAACACTACATATAAAAATAAATTTAACAAAGTAGAATCAGTAATCTTGTACGAGAGGTACAATAGCAGCACTAAAAACAATGTATGGTGACACCTCAGAGAAACAAATAATGAAAACAGGAAACAGTTTCAGTGGAACATCCATAGGTTTGAGTTGTGGCTAAAATGGTAAGAACAGCTGACAGAAGGGGGGTATTTTTTTAAGCCTGGCACACATTATATAATTTCAAAAATCACAGCGCTATTACCTGAGTATATGATATAAAAGACATACATAAATTATAATAGCGATGGAAGACGCTGGAATGCAGACCTCGTTGTTGCAGGACAATCGCATCAGACAAACGCAACAGACAATTAATAAATGAGGACTAAGTTATTAGAGTTTAATGTTGGCCGAGGATGAGGAACAGAATGAAAAGTAGGCAGCAAAGACGTGAAGAAAAATGTACAAACTCCCCAGAAAATATCTGGAACTGCTTGATATTTTTCACAAGGCATCTTTAGTCATTGAAGCATCAAATCAATTGTCAATGGTGTCACATTGAAGGACTGTTGATTCCAGCTCAAGGCCATAGATTTTAGGTTATTGACCGCATGCTAAACTCACCATTGAACCAACATGCCCACTCTCTCCTTTCTCCCCTGAGGGTCCTGGCATTCCCTACAAGCAAGAAAGTGAGATGAAATTTTAACTGTTAATTCACAACGGATGTGAAGTTTTAAGCTATCTGACTGAAATAATTATCTTTACCTGCAATCCGGAGGGGCCAGGTGGTCCCTTAAAGCCCCTAGATCCTTCATCCCCTTTTGGTCCATTCAGGCCCATTTGACCCCGAGGGCCTGGCTCACCATCTGTCCCCTGACATAACCAGAAATAGTTAGCACACCAGAAAAAAAACAAAAAACACACACATACACTCTCAGTTATGATTTAGAAATGATTCATACAGATGGTCCTGGTTGGCCCACAGGTCCTTGAATGCCAACAGGTCCCGGAGGTCCCTGAAAACAAATTCAACCCACATTTGCCATTTGCAGCACAGGGTGAGTTATCATTGAGATTCATGGTTAAGATGTTGAGAGGTGGAAATTTAGGCTTCATCACCACATCAACTTAGCATCCATAAAAATAAAGGTATTGTTATTCCATGTAAATCTAACTTACAGATTCTCCTTTGCCTCCTTTGCTGCCCTTTTGACCTGGCCCGCCAGTCTCGCCCTGCAGATTTAAATGTATAAAACAACTCATAAATAGCTAAGTCATAAAATCTGCTTGAACTCTACAGTAGAGCTGCAGTCTAGACTTACTGTCTAATACAACTACCTTATCTCCATCCTCCCCTGGAGGTCCAGGAGGTCCTGCAACCCCTGGCAACCCTGCAGGTCCCGACTCCCCATCACGCCCAGCAGGCCCAATGGTTCCCTTCTCTCCCTAATGAACAGATAGGAACACAGCACACACCTAGCAATTGCGCAAGTGGTACCCATTGCTCTCATATCATAGAGTGACATTTTGATTAATGTGTCATATCATGCAGGAAAATCACTACCAAGATTGCGTTTGCATTTTGTCCCTCGAACTGTCTTCCCTCGCTTTTCTCATAATGACACTTTCAAAACATTTTTATACCTAGTGGTAGGAGGTGAGGGTGAACTGAGGAAAAAAAAAAAATCCCAGCTCTTACTGGCATGCCTTTCTCTCCACTCGGCCCACCAGGGCCCGCACCGCCTGCTCGTCCTGGTGGGCCAATTGCTCCAGCAGGCCCAGCGGGACCCCTCTCTCCAGCAGCACCCTGAAAATAAAACGAGCTGAGATGAGCTGAAGTGAGAATGTCACATGAATCACTGTTTTATTTAATGCAGTGGCCACGATCAGTGGTCACCATAGGAACAGTCTGCTGTTTTATGAGTCTTACCGTTCTATATTACATCAACACAGGTCAGGAAATGGCATGAAAGGCAATTTTCTCAAATTAAACTTACAGTAAGCCCTGCAACACCAGGTAGACCTTCTCCACCTTTGAGACCAGCAGAGCCCTGCAAAAAAAAAAACTAAAAATTATCATCACAATCAAGTAACGAGTACCTTGTACTGTTCAATGAGTTTGTAATTATTTTAGCTTTTTATATAGAAATCTATTTCTATATAAAATCTATTTCTCTAATACTCGACCTGTAATCCTAATCAAAGAGACACATTTCTGTTAAATGTCAGATCAGGCAAAGACATAAGATGTTTGAAAGTTTGTGTTACCATTGCACCGGGGGTCCCTCTGCTTCCTCTGAAGCCTTTCAGTCCAGGAGGGCCACTCTTTCCTGGGATTCCCGCTGGACCCGGATCTCCCTAATACCAACACACGACCACCCCTGGGGTTAGATACATGGCAAGTAGCCAGCAGACACAAGCTGTCAAAAATCACACAAGTCATATTGAGAAAGTGCGTATCAAAATACGCTTAACACCTCAAGCTTCCCTCTGTAAAATTATCACTTAATTAGAAGTCAGGATTAGACTGAGAGGATAAGATATTCAGACAGAGCTAAAGAGAGTCCTTGGGCTTTATCTAACCATATTATTCATGATAGTAGGTGACCTGTCAATGTGATGAATAGCACTCACCTTGGCCCCCTCTTTTCCAGCTGTTCCTGGTAAACCATGCTCACCTGGTGGTCCTGGTGAACCTGGATGGCCTCTATCTCCAGCTGGCCCTGTCTCGCCAGACTTGCCCTGAAGATAAAACAAGCTATGTAACAGCTAATCAAAATCACCTTGTTTAAACAACAGCTTACTATAAAAATCAACATCTGCAAAATGCTATAGATAAATCTGCTTACCTGTGGCCCAACGACTCCTGGGGGGCCAGGAGGCCCAGTCTTGCCTTGAAAGCCCTGAAGAAAAACATGAGGTTTGTTAGTCTGAACTTCAGTTAAGTTGAATCAGAGTACTTTCCAGAGTTGAAGGCTTGTTTTATTAAAATCAATAGATCATGTTTAATCTCAGCAGAATCTACTCAGTGAATGCAATGCACTCTTAATAACATTTTTAATCCTCTCTTTGGGGCGTTTTATTTATTTATTTTTTTTTTTAGATAGAAACATGACTCACTGCTTCTCCTCTCTGACCTGGATGACCCGGTAATCCATCCTTTCCTGGTAGACCCTGAAAACAAAGGTTGTTTTTTTGTTTTTTTACTAACTTAACTGAAATACCCTGGATTGGTTTAGGTGAAAAGTACACATAGAAAATGAGTAACAAATCAAATTAAACAACAAACGCTTAACCTACTCACATTGGGTCCTTTAGGTCCTGTTTCTCCGTTTTGACCCTGTGGCCCTTGAGGACCCTAAAACAAGAACACAGTTTGTCAAACTCCCTTTCCAAAAGGTTTATCAACCTTCAGATTATTTGCAGTCAGTTTCATCCAATAAACAAATCTTCACCTGTTCTCCGGGAGATCCTGGAGGACCGTCTTGTCCAGCAGATCCCTTCCAGGAGGAAAAAGCAAAACATAAGACAGAAACTCAGTTTAACGTCATTCGCTTAAATATTTCTTTTTCTGTTTAACTCTCCTATGTGAGAACGTAGACTGAAGCACCCCCTGCCAGACAGCATGTTTTCACTATGCCAGATGGCCTGTCATCTAGAAGTGAAAAGCAACAACCCGCTCCATCACGGTCGACGCATTCATCCATACTTTATGAGGCAGCCAGGTGTGTTTATGTATGTATAACTGCAAGTGCATGTCTGTGTTTGTATGCCACGAAGCTCACCTTTTCTCCAGGCTTTCCAGTTGGCCCCTTTGCTCCTCTTCCCCCCCGGGATCCCTTTGGAAAACAAGCATCTGTCTTATTAGTGCATGTATGTCTAGAGGTGGAAGATAAATATCTAATGATCTGAAAAGCAAACAGAGATCTGCTGGTTCAAGCCACTGCCACGTGTAATTACCTTGTGGCACCTACTTAGACATAAACATTGTACGTATACTTAGCGTTCTTACATTGGGACCTCTTTGACCCCCAGAACCCGACTGACCGGCAGGACCCTGCATTGTAAAGGTCAACAATTATTTATCACTTACATGATTATTTATCAGCAACATGGAGCTGCATGCGATGTGATATCGACTAAAATGCTAGGGTAATATTTACCCTTCTTCCTTTTTCTCCGAGGGATCCGGTCACACCAGGGAAGCCAAGTGATCCCTGAAGACACAAGTGGAAGTTAATCAGCCTTAGCGCTCCATTTATCATACGTCATCCCCAATGTCTCATTAACTTATAATTAACCACTGTATCAAATTAAAGCAAATCTAATCCATGAGCCCAACACAGCCTTAAATACATCATTCATCAACATGTAATGAATAGATGTCACTAATGAACTATAAATAAAATAGTCTTTCTGAATATGCCATTTATCATACTTTATTTTTAATAAGACAGGAAACAGTCTAGCAAAGGCACATATCTATAGCAGGCTAAAGCTCTGATAGAGGGACGTGAGAGTGCATTGACTGATGGTAATAGCCCCTTAATGTAAAATCACCTTAGGACCTTGTCGTCCGGGATAACCGGGCAGACCAGGCACCCCGAGTTTACCCTGGAAAGAGAGAAAGACATGAGATAAACATGAGAAGTGAAAAAAAAGGTTTGTTCAGCACTTTTCTCACAGCAAAGGACGACAAAGATGGCACCCTCCAATCTAAATATTTAGAAAGGGTGTCAGTAGAAGGAAATAATTTACTGATTTTTGCAGTGACATAATCTCACAATGGGCATTAAAAAAAACAAAAAACTTATGGAATAAACATATTTCTGACAAAATCTCAAAACGACACACTTTAACACCTCTAACGCTGAACCCACCAGATACATTTTGGAATCCAATCTGATGGAAAATAGGGTCAGATGGCATACGCAGCAATTAGACCATGTTAAAGTCAACGAGGCGTAGCAGAGCGGTCACGATTCACTGCGTCTCCGACTGTCTGTCCAAGATGAACCGGAGGTGTATTTTGTTTGGAGCTATGCAGCAATGGGAATGAGACAGGAAGTGAGCCACAGTGGCAAAGTAAAACACGTCCGCTTTGGGAAAAACAGAAACTAAAATATTTTCCTCACAAACAAAGTAGGACCTCAGAAGTACAGAAAAAAAAAAATGAAAGAGTGAAACCGCAATCAGCTACAGCTTTCTGTTTACTGCTGGACCAGCTTCTGTTTACGCTGGTGGGATTTCTGGTATTTACTGTTGCATGAATACTGTCCAGTGGCGCATTGACGGACCGTCAAGCAGGAGCCTGCAATGTAATCCCTGCATGTCAGGCGGGAGATCAGAAAAAAATCATGATCCGATTTTTCTGATTGGACCATGAAAAATCGGACACCGGCGGTGTATCTTTGGCTTTACACTGCATGCGTCTCCACTCTGCACCGGTCTGCTGTGAACTTCAGAAGTGCTCTGAGAAGCATATGTGGAAAATGTGAAAACCAGAAAATGACTGGTCACTAATGTGTGACAAACACTTGGCAAGGATGGAGAAATTCTCCAGCTGGTGTCTTTTAAAAGAGAGAGAAATTTGGATCTCATCGGCTTAGATGTGATAAGAAAAAAATAAAATAAAAAATGAATAGTGCTGTCAAGAGGAAGAATGTGAAAAGAAGATAATAATGGGCCCAGAATCTAGCCTTGTTGAACTCCACAGTTCAGGGGAGTGGTGTCTAAGGAGCAGTGCACAACAATCAGTCTAGCAGAAATGTAAAAAAACAATAACAACAAAAAACACAAACCTTCTCCCCTGCTATGCCAGGCGTTCCCACATCTCCCACAGGTCCAGACTGACCTTTTGGTCCTTCTGGTCCATCTTCTCCACGAGGACCAGGAGCACCATTATCCCCCTAAAGTCCAAATATGTGAGGAAGATTGAGGGATAATTCTTTTTTTTTCTCTGCAAGTAGCTGCTGAATAGTCGCAACGAGTGTTGCAATTAGATGGGATTCTCACCCTGTCTCCTTTAATACCCATATCACCCTTTGCTCCTGGAAAGCCATCTTCTCCCTAACATTCATCAAGGAGACGTGACAAGTAGTGACAGCGTTTACATCTTATCATTGCAATACAGTTTGAGAAGTCGGCCACAATTTACAGTCTAAAAACATGGCAGAAAAAAAAACAACAACAATTTATTGAATTTTCTTACTTTTTCTCCCTTGCTCCCCTTCAGACCTCTAACCCCATCTGCTCCCTGTGAAAAACAACAAGGAATGTAATTATATCAGGACAAGAATCACAATCAAATTCTGAAGAATATACTATCGATCTAATTTTGGATCTCAGTAATATACTCAGTCTAAAACATTTAACTATTAATGAATCCGTTGATTTTCTCTTGATATGACACTGGGTTGCTTTTTTAATCTCAATTATCTCTTATATTTATTTATCACAACCATTCTACAACAAAGTACAACAAGCTTTGTTGTAAGAAGAAATGAATTTAATTTGCTCAAAATAGACTTGTGACATCTCAGCCCTGCTTGTTTCTCCTAAACATCCAGTGCTCTCCACTCTGTAGATAGAAGTCCCTTGAGAACTGAGGAACTCTTCCTCCACCAGTCAGCTGTCACTTATTGACACTAACAGCTTGCCCATCAATGGTAGACATGTGGACAGAAGAAACAGCAGAGGGAATAAATATTTCAGTGAACATCAGAGATCATGGACAAGTTATGCCTTACCTTGACTCCACGACTGCCTGGGTATCCAACAGGTCCCTGGGAGCCAGGTAAACCCTACATACAAAAAAAAAAAAAATCCTTTTTTTTTTCTTTTTTTTTTTTTTATAAAAAATGAAATGCTGTTTTAATGTCACCATGTTCCATCTTTTAAGGTCAGAGAAATTGCAAATGTTTCTGAGTGCACAGCACCGCCTCTAATGGGCTAATACTTTAATAAAGATGATGACATTACGGGAAGAGAGTGGTCGTAATGACACGCCTCATTGTGACTGAATGCACTGTTACAGCAGACCGGAAAAAAATGAATGATTTGGTCTCTTTAAAATCTCCCTATAACACCACGGCAGATGAGCCTCAGACATGCAGTTACCCACTTGGACGCCTTTTTCTCCTGGGGGTCCCTCTCTTCCCGGGTGACCCTAAAGCAGAGAGATGGATTGTACATTGTATGATCACTGCTAGTGATGCATCATTTCATATCTCTTCATAACAGCATTTTGTGAATGTAACTAACAAATGAGAAGGTGTCACTGAAAGTAAGAAATCATTATGAAGTATTATTCTGTCACAAAGCTCTGCAGGAACAATGGAAAGGGCAATATGTGACGCTCATACAAATGTGTTTGACTGCAACGGAAAATTAATTCCTTGTTATGAGAAAAGCCTCCCTGCAAGAAGATCTGTAGTCGTTTCAAATGCCATACTGCGCTGGATCAGCTTACAACATTTGCTACCTAGCATACAGTGCATGTATCTTATAGTGTTTGGCCATGTTGCAATATATAGAGTATGCTAAATTGTATAGCTCTACTAAAAATATGACAATAAAATTATTATCTCAAGGTATCATATGACCTTGAGACTTGGGTTTCATGAATGCTTTGTGTCGTGCTTTGAGAAAATATTTCACTGAAATTGTCATTTACAATTTCAGTGAAAAATTGCATTTACTTGGGTTAGTATGGGACAAAGAAATCTGTAAAGGGCCAGGCACTTTCTCACAGCTCTGCATGTACCTTCATATATTTGTTTACCAGTGCTTACTTACAGGAGGACCATCAATGCCTGGTAGGCCCTGGATCCCGTCTTTACCCTGGGGACCCTGCAACGAACATGGACAGTAAAGAATACTAAACCAGTAGAGATATACTTAAGGGACCAATTTACCACTGGTCAGGTTACATATCGTACTTAGGAGAGTATTTTATTTCTTTTCCACTTCTTGCTTCACTAACATTGGCTTTCTTCAGTCTTAAATGTCTTTGTTTGTTTGGGGAGTATTGATTTTCTGTCTAAACCCGTTTTTCTTCAGAATTCTAGCTAGAAGTGGTTGGTCATACTGTCCTGCTTCCCCTGGGTGTGGGATGACAGGGGTTGAGAGGTCATAGCTTTATTTCGTAAATCAACTTGGAGGCATGTAACCTACCTTTTCTCCTGGCAATCCAATAGGGCCCTGAGGGCCAGGAAACCCCTGAAATCAAGCGAAGTAACAATCAGATTAGGTAATAGCTGATTTCAAAATGTTTAAGAGTCAAAATGCTGCTTAAATGTTCACTATATGATTGCGTCTGTGTAGGATATCTGCGTAAACAATGGTGGTGAAAATGTTAACATATGAAAAGTTAAATAAGTTTCCAATTTGCTTAACTTAGATCATTAACTGGCATTAAGGACAAACAGCCTCTCAACTTCCAGAGAAAGTAACCGTTTTGTCAAAGCACACTTTAAAAAAAACTCTGAATGTAATAAAGTATAAAATGTTATGAGTTAGGTACTTCTGTGCACTGTATAAGAAATAACATTTTTTCCAACATTTGATAAGAAACATTTCCAGCATTACTTCATTTAGGATTGTTACAATTAATGCTATTTGCAAACTACCACATTATTTATTCAGAAATATGTGGATACATTCCTTTAATATCTGGTAGGATTGTCTTAAACTACATGACTTGCTTCAAATGTTTTCATTATCTTTAATGTTTGGTCACTTACAGAGCAAACCTTTGCTGAGTCAGGTTTGCTCACACACAGCTTTTCAGCCTTGAACATAAATTTCCCTGAGAGCGAGATCAGGGCTTTTCCAAAACATTGACTTTATTGTCCTGAAGCCAATTTTATAAAAAAAAAAAAAAAGAAAAAAAGCAGACTGAAAGCTATTGTTCATTTTGAAGACACATTCCTGCCCAAACTGTTACATCCTGAAGTTGAAACATGGTAGAAACTGATTGCATTTGCAAACCGGAATATGGCTTTTTAATGCTGTTTTTGCAGCTTATTCCACACTGAGTGGCCTTCCAGCCCATGTCACTGTAGAACTCATTACACTGTGGATAATGGCTCTCTCATTAGTTTCAGCTTTGCTTTTGTTCTGTAGCTGATAACGGCATCTTACACTAAAGCATGCCAATCTCTGAGATACAGAACATGTCTTTTGTGAGTAGTACGATATCACCTATGGTGTGTTTGTACTTACATATGAATGCTTGAAAAGATAAACGTGACACTTTCAGGCCACTCGGAAATTGTACCAAGGATGAACCAGACTGCTGTTCTCTTCCTGATATCTTGGTTGATTTCTTTTGATTTTCTCATGCCGTCCCGCAAAGAAACAGTGTGTTTGAGTTGTTGATTTCAGATACATCCACAGGTACGCATCATAACTCAAATGTTGTAAATTAGCCTATAAGGTATATGGCATCATATACCTTAGGCTTTCCCAAATAGTTTAAAGGCATACTAATATTGTAGGGAAACTTTAAAGTTTGAACAAAGTAATAAAAATAAATCATTCTGAAATTCATCAAATTAAAAAAGAAGCTAATCATTATTGACCTAAAACAGAAGATGTTTATTGCAATCAAATGGTGAAAAATATTTCTTGTGGCTTTTTATGCCGTCTATGTAAACATCTGGTTTCAGCTGCATCTGTTACTAGTGCTGTGATATTTCAGAGGCATTATGAAACATGTAAACTAAATGAAAACCCTTTGTTTGTACCTGAACTCCTGGATTTCCTTGTTGACCTGGGGGTCCTATTTCTCCAGGCGGACCCTAATAACAGATACCACAGTGAGCATACTTTGTATGTAAATGTTCTTTTTTTTAATGACCTGTATTAAATAAAAACATTTCTGTTTCATCAGGGACTTACACTTTGACATATGTTTTTGTATTTAACTGTTAAACAAATCTCTTGCGTTGTTTCACATTTAACCACAAAGAACTGACATGTAATCCGAAGCGAAGCAGAAAGACTGACCAGGTTGCCTTTTGATCCTTGGACTCCATCAATTCCACTAATCCCCTGTTAAAATAGACACATTAACATTTTTATTTTTAGATACTGCAGTCTCCAGAAATATTATTTACTATAAAATAATTGGTGGCTATGATTTCTCTTACCATTTGGCCAGGTTGGCCAGGTGGCCCCCTTGATCCAACAAGACCACGAGGACCCTGGAGAAAAAGCAGCAAATATTCAGAAGCTAACCTGGAGTCATGATCTGGCTCCACAAGAGTGGAATACCAAACCACAAATCAGAACTAAGGAGAGGGTCCAAATGTAAGGACAGCAAAACGTCAACTATGTATTTCTGTGACTGAACATGTCATTTTCGTATGTGCCTGCCATGAAGAGTGAACTCCCTGGCTTGTGTGTGTGTGATCTGTTTCAGCCTCCCTCTTTGTAGGCTGGCCAAGCCACCTGTTCCAAAGCCACATCTGTGATCTCCTGGGAAGTGATTGATATGGAAATATAATCATTCAGGCCAGGATTTTGTCTTTTACCTTGCCGAAACTCTCTCTTTGCTTGCTCCGTCTATCTCATCTCATTCACCACCGACCGCATTTCCGTCCTCTATTTGTCTCCCGCTGTTATTCTTTTTCCTATCACTCCCTGTCTCTCTTCAAAACAGAGACCATTCCTTCCCAATGTTTCTACGGTTTATCAGACTCTCCCTTACATGGTACATGGCAGCTCTATTTCCTCAAGCACTGAGAGATCCATTTGGAGAGACAAAACCCTGCTGAGCTCTAACCCTACCTACTGGGAGAAAGATAGAAGCGAGTCGTAACCAATTAACCAGTTTTCACAGCAGATGCCCCAAACAATGGCTTCTACAAAAGTGGTGTGAACTTTTGGTCTGCTGGAAGGCTGTCAGTTTCCTGGATTGTTCACAGAAAACAGTGAGAATCTTGATGACAGACGCTAAATGTAAAATGGAGTGCAGGGCAAATCAAACGGATTTCTTTTGATAGTCACAGTCTTCACCGTGGTAAAGTGGGAAAGTTATTCTTATTTTTGTTTTAATCCTTTGTTACAGCAGCCTATAAAATGATGACTGACACCATGGATAGATTTGAATAAGACCCATCAAAGGAACTGTTGTTATGAAGACCTGGTGACCAAAACATGCGACTTTTTGCTTCTGTACTGCAGTAGTCACATTTTGGAGATTTGTTACCCTTTACTTTCCTACCATATATGATAAAAAAAAGAGTTGTTGCTGAGTATTTTACAATAATTACTGTCTGAGATATGAGCAACTGTAGCTATGTCACAATTGAATATTTTATAACTTATCAATCAGCATACATCTATCTTACTACAATATCAAGTTTTCTGGCAGGTTCTCTTTCCAATTTTGAATAGTGTCTATGTATTAATGGAAAAAGTTATTCAAACCAATCTGATCATATGAAGAGCAAACTGCACCCTTTGTTAAATCGAAAACCAACCACAGGTTTTAAAAAGCTGGTTATGGTTAGGGAGGAGCTACTAGCATCACACAACAGAGTATATTGTTTGGGAAACAGAAAAACATCATTGCTTGCAGCAAGCACAAGACCTACTAATATGTTTTGTTTGTCATCGGACTGGTATAATGCCACTTTAGCCCTTTGGGTTTTACCCCGGCTCAATAGTGAGAATCCTTCTGGTGGTGGAAATGCTTTCCTTATACGGCGAAGCATAAAATAACGCTCCGAACCGCACTAATGATCAGTGGAAACAAGGCATAAGAGCCATTATGCACAAATAGAAAAATTGGAAATGGTGATGAATCTTCCTAGGAGTGGTTGGCCGACCACATTTACTCCAAAATACCACCAAAGAACCCGGATCATCATCACAAAGCACTTCGCTCCTGATTGGGAAAGGACGATGCTTACGCTTCAACAATAATAAAGAGACTGGGCAAAAATTGCACTAATAAACTAAAGAAAAAAAAAAGCCTTGACTCTTTCAGATTAAAGGTACTGACAAGTCAAACTGAATGACTTGTAATTGAAGGAATCATAAATTTGGCTTCACACAGGAATAAGCTCTTGTTTTGTGCAGTTGGATTCTGCAGCAGGATAATGTTCCAAAGAACACCAACAAAGTCTACATCTAGACATCTTAACAAAAAGAAAAAGGTTTTGAAGTGGCTTACTCAAAGTCACACAAAGCAGACTGAGATGCTGAGGAGATTTTGTCTGAATTTAAAAAATCTTTGCTGATCTGAAGTATTTTAATTCCACAAAAATAGACCTGAAAAAATCTTAAAGAGGAAAAGCACAGTAGGTATCAAGAAGGGAACCAAAATCACATGAGGGTCTGCTGTAGTGAGCTGTCCACATGATCTGAGATAAAAAAATAAAATAAAATAAATAAATAACTTTTTTCTACATCTGAATACTCACTGGTTCACCTGGTTGACCTCTTGGTCCCACAGGTCCATCAGATCCCTAGAATAAAGGGGAAATAAAATGATTAAATCCAATGCAACTCTTCAGTTTAGCCTCTAGTTTGAGAACATTTAT
Source organism: Poecilia mexicana (assembly GCF_051168715.1). Taxonomy (NCBI): domain Eukaryota; kingdom Metazoa; phylum Chordata; class Actinopteri; order Cyprinodontiformes; family Poeciliidae; genus Poecilia; species Poecilia mexicana. The sequence continues at coordinate 18,984,296 of NW_028263377.1, read as the reverse complement.
GACCATGGAATCAGTTCATTAAAGAAATTCGCTGTGGGGACAGATAACAATCTTCAAGCAACGACTACCCGTCCTCTCAAAGCTGCCCAGCCTTCATCACAGGTTGGCTCTGTGCTGCCTGAGCTGCTAGCTTTCATTTTTTAAAGCTTGTATCAGGGATGCACCAGCCAGATTTGATGTGTTTTGCGAGCCTTTGTGCTGAATGAACTCCAGCCAGCAGAGAAGAGTTAATAATGCAAGAGTATATGACTGTATGTAATCTAAGCCTGCTTAGATCTGGGATGATTTTCCCATCTAAATGGTTTATCAAATTGATTTATTGATCTGGAAAGGATTTCCATTTTGATGCTGAGATAAAAAAAACCATCAAAATGAGATAAAGAATCATATTTTTTTTGTTTGTGGCAAGTACATTATGAAAACTTTAGTGTACTCACCTTCTCTCCTGACTCTCCAATAGGCCCATAAGGACCAGGCCTTCCTCTGTCCCCCTACAAAACAGAAGCATTTTTTTTTTTTGCTCTAGCAGAAATAGCTCATTATGTTACCTTTTAATAAACATATGTTTCCTGTCATAAAAAAAACCATCATAATTACTAAATAAACATTCACCTTAGGATTTATAAAGTATTTATGCATGACATGTTAATGAGTTCATATTTAAAGACAAACAATGTCAAAATACCCAACAAAACTCACTATGTGTCCCTTGTTTCCTGGGAGACCTGGCAGGCCGTCAAAACCCCTGTCACCCTGAGACGTTAAAAAAAAACAAAAAAAAAACAAATGCATTAAACCCTGGAAAACACAAACACATTCGGCAGTGTGTAAACATTAGCAGAATTGTCTTAAAAGTCTCTCCCCTGGCAGATCCGTCTGCTTGGAGTGTGTGTCAAAGAAGGAGAGGGTGCTTTGAGATTAGCAGCAGGTCGGCTGAAACGCTGCTTTGACTGATAAAGACCTCGTTCAGCCACAACCAGCATCAAGGGAGGCTGATTTATTTACTAAGCTCTTCCTGCAGCTGTTATGTGTTGAGGTGCCTGGTTGTCAATAATACGTTATAGGCTTGGGGCTGGTCGATACCAAAAGGCTTACACTAGCCAGCGGAGATCGCTGGCTACTGTTAAAATACCTCACTGCTTAAACGTGTGATGTTGCTGAATTCAAGGCTAATGAGGACCAATAAAAATAATTAACATTGACATTATTAAGTGAGTTGATTGGGCATTGTACTTTAACAGCATCTGCTGCTATTGCGTTGTGGTAATATTTACCTTTGCACCTGTTTCACCAGGAGCTCCACGGCCGCCATCCACACCTGCACGTCCCTATAAGAAACTTAATCCAGTTAATGTCGGTTCTTTTTCTTTATCAGCACATTTTGTACTGTTTTGATCATAATATCCAGAAAGGAAATATATCATCAGAGAGCACCTTCAGTACTCTAGATATCTCACCCTCTTTCCTGACTTTCCATTAATTCCAGGGGGTCCAGGCAACCCACGGGGTCCCTGTGTAAGAGATGCAGGGGATAAAGCAAATGGAAAAGAGTGAAAAAGGGGAGGCAAGAAGACAAAACGAAATCGATATTCTGAGAAAAATTGTATAATGGAAGTGTAGAGAAAACAGTACAGTGGGGCCGTTGTCTCCACTGTCTCCTTTGAGCCCGGATGGACCTGGAAGACCCTACAAAATGAAACATATGTTCCCATTCACAACAATCAAAATTAACCCCCGTTAAGAAAAAATGTGAATTATACACTTACAGGTTTTCAGACATAAAGATAAGCAGTGAGTGTATATTTTGTTGAGGTTAGAGATGCAATGACAGATAGAAAAGAGTGTCTAGAGTTTGAAGCTGGAGCAAAAAAAAAAAAAACTTGCACCCTTAATGTTAGAAGATAGGCAAGGCATTGGGGTTTGGTTTAAATTTGATCTGAGTCACTTACCACTGGGCCTGGTCGCCCTGTAAGACCCAGTGGACCTGGAGGCCCCTTGAGTGACAGCTGAAAGAAAAACATATGTATCTATTATGTCACATTAAGCCAAACGAAATACTTCAAATTTCATATGGAAGGAAACTATCAAAAATTTATCAAAAATGACATTGTGATCATCAGAGATCTTTTATTATGACACCAGTGAGGGGGAACCTTGGTTTGTTGCAGGATAGCTTGTGCCTGTGCCTCTTGGGGAGACACTACCGGCCCCTTCTGTGAATCACCTCCAAAGTGGAACTGTTGGCAGTGAAAGGAGAAGTAAAGTCCCAATGCTGAATTCCCAAATGTAAATGAAGCTCAGTCACACAGCCCCCCCTTGTGGTCATGCCAATATAAAACATTAAGGGAAAAAAGATGTGTGTGTTTTCCCATGCATTTTGGTGTGCAACAAAGATCTTACTGGCAGCATCAGCAGGGTTCCTGGAGGACCCGGGATCCCATCAACCCCAGGAAGACCAGGGCGTCCCTGGGGACCCTAAAACAAGAGGACGGGAAAAGCGTCAGTGATTGTGCCTCCTGTTACGGGGAGCCAACTATCTTCTGAAAACAGAAAGTAATTATGCATGCATACTATTTTAAGGGACAGACCTTCCTAATCTTGGGGATAGAATTTGGCAAATACTGCTCAGAGTTAGGTTAAATCTCCAGGAAATTAATGTAAGGACATGGTTGGAAACGAGCTCACTTTAGCAGATGTTTAGTCCCATCTGCCAATGCAGATCTGAACAGCCTAGATTTCAGTGACTGCTCATTTGTATTCATGCACAGAAACTGGTGTGGGAGATAAGGAAATGATGTTGTGTCATGATAGTCATTTCTCTGAGGTTTTAAGTGGACAGGCCTGTGTTAGCTTCTTTTTTGAAAAAAAAATAAATAAATCCATGCAAGAATCTGCCCATTTGACCTCTGAAGTAATAGATCAGTGTAAGATGTATATTTTGTCATATAACAAAATTGAGTATGGGAAAAAATATTTGCGATTATTGACTCATTCATTTTCAGCTACCTCTTAGACAAAGATATGCTTTGAATAATATGTCAAGTTATATATATGTATATATATATATATTTTGGGGAGACAGCACACAAACCCCCTGTCTTCACTTGGGGGAACAGGCTCTTTATCCAGGAGCTTTGGACACAAAATGGTTTTCTGTCATCCATTGAATTTTTGCAAACAGAACCTTGGAGTTACAGGATCCCCAGTCGATGTTGGCTGCTACTCTTCTCCCGTGGGTTTGCCGATGCAAACAAGATCTAAGAAGACGTCCCAACTTTCAAGCAAAGGTTGCTACTGCTAACCTTTGCTTTTGTTTCCAGGACCTGAGCTGAAAAGGAGATTCTGGATGCAGCTGCTTTCACCACCAGCTTCTGAGAGGAAACAAACCCCTGACCAAACCTTACAGCCCATTCGAATCAGAGCGGAGCCAGCCATGCTGTAAGTACCTTATGCATTTATGTGGTGTTTTTGCATTGAACACTTAAGAACTGTTCAGAATGGAGCTGGTCGTGCATGCTGTGGCCAACGCTACCACAGAGTTTGGACTGTTAGGACTTAATTTCAGGGAGTTTTTAAATCACCAACAATCTACCAAAGTTGAGCTCATCTCTTTTTATGGATCTTTTCCTTCCTCTTCTTGCCACTAAGTTGCATAAAATAGCAATAAAAACGTTTCAAAAATGTCCCTCTTTTTAAGCTAACAGTAGCTAAGCTAAATATGGTGACAATGAGCTCACACTGATAAGAGCCAGTATTCCTGAGTGTGATGAAGAAGAACTGACTTTCAATCAAACCAAGTTCAGTTTATTCACAATGATAAAATAGAAAATATGTAGTATTTGTATTCCAGTCTCATAGATTTAATGTCAACAACTTACTGTCCTAATTTATTCTAGTTACAGAATAAGACAGTCAAGTTAAGTTTATTAGTCCCTCCGGTAAAAGGTGAATCTCAAATCGCTGTAAACAATTGTGTCCTCCAATCTTTGATTTGTCACATAACTGTGAGTCACACTCACCAGATCACCTGGATCTCCCCTGGGTCCTGGAGGGCCTGTTGGTCCAGCTGGCCCAGGAAGTCCCTGTAAACAGAACAGTATTTTGCCACGAACTAACAAACATGGCTATGTTTCAACATAAACTTTACTTGATCAATAAATGTTTTTGATTCTCCAAGTGCTTAAAACAAAAAAAAATCTGTAAAATTCCCCTACTCAGCTAGTTTACGATGGTGCACCGATTTCCTCATAATCTGTGCAAGAGCACCTCAATGAATTTAAGTTTAATGTTAATGTATTTCTGGAATTCAATTTAAAAAGTGATGTATTATAAAGATTCATCACACAAATAGCTACACATGTCAAGCATTTATTTCTTATAATTTTGTCTTTCAACTAACAAAAACCAGACAGCTATTTCTCAGAGCACTACAGTGTTGCATAAGATAAATAAAATATATAGGTCTCACTAAGCCACACCTCAACCACAGACAACAACAGAAACAACTTATCTGAGTTAGTTGCTCAGTTATCTACTATTCCAGTAAAATCTTAAGTAAAATGTTGAATTCAATTTGTAAACTAAGGTCTCAGAATCTAGAGGAAGAGTGGAGATACGCAAAATACAAGTGGGTGGAGGTGCTAGGTGTGACATTTCCACAGTCTGTGATTATTTGTGGAGCCATGCACTCTGCAGGTGTTGGTCCACTATATTTTATTAAGCCCAATGTCAGCACAGCTGTCCAACAGAACATTTTGGAGCACTTCATGCTTCCCTCTGTTGAAGTTGTTTGAAATAAATCCCTGTGTGCAAAAAGTATATATAATAAGTTTAAGTTTTTATGAAATATTTGAATTCAATTCAGCTTATTTTTGTAGCAATAATTCACAACAAATTATTGTCTTGGAGGACAATAATTCAGTTCAATGTCACATACATTCCAACTGATCCCACGTATCCAGCTGTGATTTTAATGTGACTTATTATTCAAATCAGTTTAAAAAGTGTTAAAGAAACTCAACAGATTGTATTGATTCATTGACTTGCAGTATTCCTTCCTCCTTAATGATATTTTTTTAAATGCATTTTCATGTGAAACATTTTTTGATTTGTCCTTAAGTTATAATCACTTTGATGCACTTGTTTAATGTCTGTGTCTTACCTCTGGGCCTGGTGGACCTGGGGGTCCTTCCACTGAGAAACCCTAGAAATAAACAAACTGCATGTAAAGCAGATTCGGAAAATACAATATTCTTCACTTGCACACATAACTGGAACTGCTGTACTATTAAATTGAACCCTGTAACAGCTTACCGGTTCAATAATAGCTGGTTCTCCTTTCTGGCCTTTCTCTGCTCTGAGTATAGCCTGCAGTGAAGAAACAATAGATACAAATTCCTATAAATGAATCATAGGAAGCAAGAAAAAAACCAGGACTTTCCAATTTAAGCACCAGATTTACCTCAACATCCAGTGTCTCAGCTCTTTCCCGCTCTGCAAAGTCAAAGTCATCTTCATATATTTCATATTCCTCATACTGTGTGTCGTTCAAAAAATCTTCGTATTCAAGAATATGCTGAAACGTTAGAGACTTGTTAGTGACTGAATTCATCAGCGTTTTTATTCTGACGTGAAGTCAACCAACTGTATTGCGTTTTGTGTGATTCGTCCTACCTCGTAATCGGTAATATTCGGGACCACAGTCACTGTAGAAACCGAGAGGTCTTCATGTAAATCTCCATAAACGTCATCTTCGTACTCCACCACCAGAGGTGTGTTCACGGCTGTGATTTCCTGCTGGCCAGCACACAGTTTCAAATGAGTTATCTTGAAGTCAAACCAGAGAGCACTGAGACCTCTCTGAGAGACGCAGTGGCTCCCCGCGAAGGCAAATCTTTAAAGAACAATGGATGTTAGGGGGAAAGGGTGATTTCATTAAAATGGGTTGGATAACTGAGACACAGGTGTGCAGTTAATTACAACACAGAAGTGTAATTAGCTGATCAGATTCATGTGACAACTGGAAGAGTCTGACAGAAAACAGTGGGAACAGGATAACGTCACTTGACAAACTGGAAGTAACAAACATGGAGGAGTCATACAAAATATATATTTTTTATTTAATAGAGAGAGAAGTTAAAACCTGGGAGTATTATCACGAGTCATTGTGGCATGTCCTTAATTAGCCGCCATCCAAGCACAGAATTTATTTTGAGTGAATTTTAAGATATGTAATTGCTGAGAAGAAATTTTAGATTTGCTTCTGTGTGTTTTCCAAAATTTAAAATAGACATTCAGTGAAGATGAAACACTTTTTTTTTTTTTTTTGTTGTTAATTAGGATGCGGTACCCGAATTTGCTGGATAAAGATGAAGATTAGGTGATGAGTAGGATGGTGCTGGTTAGTTGTGATAAGCAACTCGAGCGATAAGAAGAGGAAGAGGTGTTCTCTACGGTTAGAAGGGCAGTGTCTGGTTAGAACCACAAATGGTTGGAGGGTATTAGAGTGGATAACATCTACTGATAGATTTGTCTACCTCCTTGATAAGCTTTGATACAGGCAGTGTACTAGGCGGCACCACGGTGGGGCCCTCAGGGACGAAGTCGGGTTTATGCGTTGGCATCACCATGGTGGTTTGGTCAGTGGGGAGAAGAGTTTCAAAGTCGCCCTCAGTTTGTGGTAGTTCTGTGGGCTGGAAAGGTTCCTGTGGCTGAAACTCAGCAGGCGTTGTAGTTACTCTGTGAAAGTCTTCCTCTGGACCCTTCTCTTCATGCTTCCTCTTTCTGGACCCCTTCTTGCCCTTTCCCTTGCCTTTGCGTTTTCCTTTAGAGCTTTTGTCCCTCTTCTTTTTGTTCTTTTTGCCTCTCCTGTCCTTCTTAGAGCGCTTACTTGGTTCAGTTGGTTGGCCACTTTGCATCAACTCAAGATGGGAGCTCTATTACCAAATGTTGAAATGCAGAGCAGAAGCAAAAGTGGAAAATGGAAAAACAAAAGCAAATAGTACGGTAAATAAAAACACAACAGAGCTCTGTTCTTTCCATCGTTTGTTGATGAAAAGCATATGGAACAAGTTATTAACCTGCAAACTTACTAAAACAACCGGAGAAACAAAAAAAAAGACCCTCGTGGTAGCTTTTGAAGAAGCTGAAGAGATTTAAAGGTCAGGTAGACCTTATAAAAACTATTAGTCATTCACTCCATAAATCTGACCTTTACAAAGAATTGCAAAAAGAAAGCTGTTGTTTAAAGGAAACCATAAGACGTCCTGTTTGCATTTTCCCACAAGCCATACAGCTAACATGTGGAATGATGTGCTCTGGTTAAATGAGACTAAAATGTAACTTTTGATCATCGTGAAGAGCTATTTGCGAAAGAAAAGTTTGACTGAACATCACCATTCTCATGGTGGAACACGATAGCAAAGCCGGCCGGTTGGATCGAAAGATGGAACGGGAAACCTGAAGGTTTGTCTTCTTCCAGCAGGACGACGACACTAAACAATGGCGTGGTTTAGATCAAAGTATTGTAGTCATGTTTTGGAATGACACAATTGAAACCTAGTGCTAAATCTGAATAAAGACTTGCAAATTTGATGTTCAGAGATGTTTTCCCTCCAATCTGACTGAGTTTGAGCTACCTTAAAAAGAGAGGGCCGAGTGCAGTGGAGGCACACACCCAAAAGACCTGAGTTATTATAGCAGCAAAAAGGAGTTGCTGCTGACTCAGTGCCTCTGAATACAAATGCACAATACATTTTCAGATTTTATCTGTAAAAAAAAAAAAAAAAAAAAAAAGCTTTTCATAGTTTTTCTATCTCTACCAATTTCTGCTCCACTTTAAGTTGGTCTGTCACATTACATTCAGTGAAGCCCTCTGAAGCTTGTTTCTGTAGTGTGAAAAATATGTGCTAAAGTTTATATTTATTATCATCATATCCAGTGGGTTACTTTCAAAGACTCTGTGTATGATCCAACAAATCTTAAAACTATCACTGTTCCTGAAAAAGTGTGTCTCTTTACTGAGAGATCTATGATGCATGTCACTTATCTGAACGGCCTCTGCCTGAAAATGCTGCTGTGAAATGTGACACGATTTAGATCCGCTGGTAAACATGGGCAGTGAGTGAGACTGTGATGGGAAGTAGGTCAGTCTGGTGAGAGATGTGGACACGCTCTGGATTAAGAGCTTCTCATTCAGCTGTACTTCTATGAAAGGCAGCTGTGTGACTACCAAGATGGCCTCATCCTTCATTCCTTCATCGATGATCAGCCGCATTGTGCGCCGTTCATTTATTTAATTATTTCTATGTACAAAACATGAGCTGACTTAAAACTATGTGCTTCCTGGAACCCGTCCACATGTGCAGCTGCGTCCTTTCCCCTTATCTCTTTCATTTATCACCAGAAACCATATATAATCATCTTTATCCCTGATAGAATCATTTTTTTATTTTATTTTTTTTTACATGCCTCGAGGAAAGAATGAGCTGTTGAGTCATTTGCTTCTGGCTTGCTGTACAGATGTGTGGTCGGATGTGTGTTCTTTTTGGCTTTCCTTTCCTGTTTTCGTGTTTTAGTGTGAGAGTGTGAGCTGCCAAAAGTGCACCTGATATTAGAAATGCTTCCATGCTGGCTGTATTTCAAAACAAGCCTGAACAGCTGGTGTATTCCCTCTTTATCTCTGTACAGTCTCTTAGCAGACACACTTTGCAACACACAACTGTGTCTATTAGTAAGCTAATACTTTTTTGAGTAGTTTTATGATATGCAGGATTCACCAAACCCTTTTCAATAGCCAAAGGGACTTGGAGTCAGATGCAATAATCAGAAGCCTGCAGTGTCTCTTAGACCATATTATAAAAATCATGATCTCTAAACATTTAGTAAAATAACTGGAAAATACAGGAAATTCAAAATACAGTGCAATATAAAAAAATTAAAAATTAAAAAGCAACTTTCATATTTCACTAATGGGTGTCACAAGATAAAATGTAGTTCAAACAAAAAACTTAGAAATTTCTAGATTAATTTCACATTTTACTGGAAAGAACTTGGATATTCTCTTATATGAAAAGTTGTAAACTTGCAAAACAAAGTATAATTTTCCATGAAAAAAATAACATATATTTGCAATAGACATTCTCCAACATTGTGAATTCAGAAATATGCATGGAAAATCTCAGACGTTTCCTAAGATTTTAAAGTCAGACATTTGAAATACCAAAAGTAGCATAACGTTTGAAGTGGTAATTTCATGAGATGCACATCTAGATATTTACCAAAGTGTAAGTGGTACATTTGGGCTCTTTCCCTTGCAAATCTTGCAAATATGTGAAATTAATCTAGAGCTAAACTGTGCAAGCATAACTTTTTCTGATTAGCATTGCTGTGTCTCTTGCAGTACTGACCTCCTGCTGGCCCACAGTTTGACTGTTGTATGGCAAAGCCAAGTCACAATCTGGCATGAAGTTCACGCAGTAGTTGCCAGCAGCCTGGGGGTCATCCACAACCATCAGCTGCTGAATATCTCCCTGAAATCAAGAAATAAAAAATGTATGCTTTCTTTAAATAAGTGATAAAAAAAAACTGCTACAAAGTGAAGAACCATTTTCAAAACTCCTTAAGACTGGGCTGGTAATCATTTGGCTAAATCAAAGTGTCAGATTGATAAAAGTGAAGCATGGACAAAGACAATTGCTCACAGTGGTCCTATAACCCCAGGAGGGGGTTCTGTTTTGTGCAAGAAACAGTCAAAAAGCTTTCTCTCGCCCCCCCCCTGTCAGGACCTTTAATTTCCCATTGTGCCCTCCAGGCATAATGCCAGAGCATATTTACAAACATGGACAAAGACAGCACTGCTGCACCCTGCAGCTCTGAGCCCACAGGCTGCACTCGCTTTAGCATCTGCACACGCAACATCTCCCTATAAGATTACTGAATTCTTCATGGCATTTAAAGGACTGGAAGAATTTTTTACTCATGCTGTGAAAGAACATTAGGTTACATCTCAAGGAATAATTGATCAAGGACAATAGTAAAGACTATGCTTCATACAGCAATGTTACAAGAAACACCGCTAAAAAAAAAAAGTATCTGCTCCATTATGGATTTTATTGTTGTTGTTTTGTTGCACTTAAATATTTCATATCATCACACAAATTAGAGTAAATATCCAAGCAAATTAGCATGATTAAATAAAAAATGTAGTTTCTAATAATAGTTAAGCTATTCTAACTAACCGGGCCCTAGGTGAAAAAACTGAAATTCTATCCGTGTGAAATCATGATTTCCTTTGAATTTGATGTCAAATCCAGATCCACGTTCTAACATCATAGCAGAGTGGCACCATAGTTTAAATGTTTCCCTGCTTTAAAACGCCTGATTCAGCTGATTGTAGCAAGGAAACACCTAAAACATGCAGGGCCGTGTGCCTTGGGGACCAGGGTTTGGAAACACTGACCTAAAGCACTGCAGGCCTCAGTTTAGCTCAGTGTTCATGATTCAACAGCAGAAAACAGACTTGGTAAAACTGGCATCCATGGAGTTTCATCTGCTGTAAAATATCTTGACAATCTCCACAACATTCTGACACATAGTGTAACTTTTTGCAAGTTGTTCGTCTCTCTACATCTAGCATTAAACTAACAAGGCATTTTACAAACAAGCCTCGCACCAAAAGTCAATTGTGGAATTTGTACAGTGATAAAAATGTGGCTCCTTTTAATGGGACTCCATTAAGACCAATGCAATTTTTTTTATTGAACCATAAAAAAATTATGAATTCTAGTTGTTTAAACCAAGTGTGACAAATATATCAGATTTAGGGGCTAATAGAATTTTCACACATTATGCTATGTTGGTTTGGATGCCTTTTGTACTTTATAAAAGAAATAATAACTTGAAAACTGCAGTTGGTTATATGTTCTGACATTAATATTTATTTTATGACCTGAAAGACTTAAGTGTGAAAAGAAATTTGAAAAGAGGATAGACATCAGGGATGAATTCTTTTTCACAGCTCTGTGAAATCCAGATTTGTTTCTGAATTTAATTGTAAAATAATAACTGGGAAACTGTTAAAAAGTAAAAGTCAAATGGTCACATTGATTGCTGTTTGACACCAGTAAATTAATGAAAGGAGTCAGACCCTTTGTAAGCATAACTGTCAGGTGAAATGGAAAACTGGGACAGCTGGGCAGCAATGTGGGATAAATTATATTTGACTGAAACCTTGATATTGTTTTAATTAATGTCCCGTTGTAATCTCTTTAACTGGATTTAGCAGCCACAGGTCAAATAAATCCAAAGTAATAATTTCACTGTTTCACAACACCAAGACAACCTTTGTCAGCATAATATGATCATGCATAGTCTTAACCGCAGAGCAAAAGGATAAACCTAGGATTGACTATTCAAACTGCATGTTATGCTTTCAAAACATCAAACATAAAAGGAGTACTTATCCAATTATTCTTTCTGTTTTGGCCGCAAGCCAGATCCAAGGAAATAAAAAGATTGCACTCAAAGGTGAGAGACAAAGAAGAAAAAAAAAGCAAATGGGAGCTAATTCAAGCTAATCCAATCACAATTTGAAATCAAAGGAAATTCTCATCTGCACTTTTTTTGTGCTTTTAACCCCTCTTGAAAAGCACAAGTTATAAAGCTAATGCGCACCATACTCTGTTTAGTACAAGGCACGAACATCTGAGGAGGAACTGCATACAGAAAATGAAAACACATCATCTGAATTAGCATTCAGTTTATTCTTTTTGGCAAACACTATGTTGTTGTTTTTTATCCACTGCCTCCCTAAAAGCCTGCAATCATAATCACCCATATCAGAAGAAACTGAACTCAGTGAGGATGAGCAGTGAGCCCTTCTGACATGCCTTAATCAGATCAGAAAACAGTCCCTTCCTGCACAATATGTGGATAAAATAACAAGAGTTAAACTTTTATTTTTGCCTAAGTTGCAACAATTGCTACATCTAAAAAGCTGACAACCATTTTGAGTAAGTTTTTTTTTTATGGTGCAAACACCACATTTACTACACAACATTATGCACTGTAATAGTTGTTTCAACATGCCCAGCACACTATGCCAATAACTCTCTTATTGCTTGCACTGTCTGAGACAGAATGGATCAAAATTTCCTAACAATGCAATCCAGGTTTGGATCTTATCTTCACAGTCCGTGTACTGGAGGCATACAGCAGCCAAAACTAAAACGCAGCAGGGCCAAATTGATGTTTACTTTACTGCAACTCCAAGCAAAAATACTGAGTTTGTGTAGCCGTTTGTAGGCAATCTGGAAGCAATAGGCGGACCACAGTCCCCGTGCTCCCACGCTAAGGTCCCATGATGGGAGAACTGGGCCAGAACATTGGCCACCTCCCCAGAACCAGGGCCTGGGAACAGAGGCCCAGAGGTCAGCCTGCTTAACTTTTCTCCCTGTGGTACCAGCCTCACCCCATATATTGAATTCTGCTGGTGAAATACAGCATATAAAAAGTAAAAGAATGCACAATTTAATTGAAAACACACAAAAAAAAGCCCAAAACATAGAGACCAGTAAGGGGGTTCTTTAATTTAGAATTTGGTTCCTCAGTAAATTTATTGACTGATGTAAAGGATGATTTGGATGACACATAATACAGATTGACTTTAACGTATTAGTCATAACCACACATCGGATATGATCATCATCATGACTCTTTGCATAAGATGATAAATTAGGGCATCAGAGTGTTTTTGGACCAAAGCCAAAAATTAAGAGGCCTTGGTTGCTTTTGAAAAGGGAAATTTATGCTGCCCACAAGGAGACACATTTCCCAAGTGGGATTTAAAGTAATTACATAAACTGGAAAGCTACAGTCACTGTCTGCAAGGGAGGGGGGACGGAGGTGAGGGGAACAGCGTGTGAAGGCAGCTGAGGTTAAATAAGGACGCAAATGGTATGATGTTAATTTGTGGGCAAAGTTATAAATTAAGTGTTGAAACCCCAAAAGCTGCGAGTTCATAAGAAGACAATATGCAAAAAAAGAAAAAAACTAATAAAAACATAGTAAGCAAGAAAAAATCTGTTTGCAAATAAGTATTCTGATCTACAATTTTTTTCAAGAATTTTTATTGCTTAGTTGTCATTGCAACTAAGAATAAAAAAACTCCCTCTGCACATTCACAAAACCTTTGAACAGGTACAGAATCTTATCTTATGCTTCTCTATCTTCCGTTTTCTTCTGTACTCCATTAGGAGGATTCTGAGCCCTGAGGACATGGAAGGGGAAGGGGCTTGAGCTGATCTCAATTTCATGCTGTTGGTTAGAGATTTAGTTGGGCCTCATTGGGAATGACAATGGAGAAGGTTGAGTATTATCATGGGAAGCACAGAGAATGATTGACAGTAAAGGTTACAGCAGTGAAAACGAGAACTGGTGAGACTCAGAGTTTGATTTGATACTCCCCGAGTGAGCTTTGCTGCATATTAATACATATGTGGCCATTCATGTTAATGTAAAAAGCCTGCCTGTTTCATTTTCCAGAAATCCCTTAAATAGTAGAGATTGAGCTATTTATCGCAACAGTCACTCTACCAAGATTCCCCATGTGCAAAGTCAGATCTTTAAATTAATGCTAGTATTTTTTATTTTTTTATTTATTTTTTATTTTTTTTGGCTTTGCAATGAAAATTAAACTGGACAAGTTACAATTCTCCTTCTCAAACATAATTTTTTTTTTCTCACAGTCATCGCTCCTTTACAGTAACAACTGACAAACAACTCACATGTCACCCATATTCTACAAAATTATCTTAAAAAATTGTTTAAACCCTCAAAGTCTGAACTTGATTCAATTTTGTCTTTTTTTTATAAAACTTTTTAAAAAGTATGTGTTGATTCCTTTCAAATTCCGAATTATCCATTACCCTGTGCAGATATATTGGGTATATCTTTTTTTTAAGAAATTAAAAGTGTCATTTTGTGGTTTTAATGTGACAAAATGTAAAAACAAATCCCAGAAGAAAGAAGTTACTGTGGATCATCTTCAATGGGATCTATGTGTCAGAACTAATAGAAGTTGTAAATCCCAGTTTGCCATAATTAAACTGGGACCGTGTAGATATAAGTAAGAAATAAATCTATTAAAATATTGTTGAAAAACTGTTGCAGTAGAGCACGTAATCTAACAGTATCAATAACTAGTTTAAATCCCTGTTGTTTAAACTACTTGACAACTTTAAAACCACATATGTTTGTAGCACTTCAGATAAGCTCCACTCCATCTGGTTGTTTTTAAAACAACCCTGAGAGGTTTCCAAATGAAAGAATAAAATAGGTCATGCATGATCACCAGGAAGTCCCCTACTGAGCCTTGTCATCTAATATAGACTATATAACCTCAGCAGAATAAGCTTCCCACACACATGCAACACAAAGATAAAAGAGACGTAAAGTTTTAGACATTTTCTTTTTGTTTAAACCACAACAAAAATTCACTCAGAACACAGAGCTGCTGCTGCATAGAGGGCCACAGCACACAACACAATCACATTGTTTATTCTTAGTATCTGCCAAACCAGATCTGCTGAGAAGAGATCTAAACATAGTAGAAAAAAAGCAATAGAGTAACCATGAGTCCGACCCTGAGATCAACTGTTTTCATCTGTTTTGTGGTTCACGCTCTTTCATAATCTCGTACCTCGAAAACTTCTTCATCCAGCAGCCGTGTCCCAAAAACAACAACTCCCTCAGTGCTGACCACGGCATCGTCCCCCCGCTGTAGATCCAGAGTTTCCACCTTCTGGCAGTCCAAGTAAAGGGTCACAGTCTTGTCGAGGACGCTGTAGGCTATCCTGTGCCATCTGAAATGGCAACCAGAAAGAATGAACACAGGTTAGTCTTAAAGGAGGAGTTTATTTGTTTGTGTCCATAGAAGATGCCCCATTTATCCCAAGTCTTTAACACATATTGCAAAGCATTTAGACAAGACAATTTGACTATGAATCTCATGTTGAGTTTGGTTAAGAATAATAGAATTAACACATGAAATCAAACTAACAGCTTAGTTCTGTCAGATCACTTGGTGTCACATTTAACAGGGAGGATAAGGCCTTCATACTACCCACTTTCCATCTGCTGTGTTGATCTTCCTGAAAATAGGATACTCTTGTGGAGTGGGCTGCCCATGCTGGTCTTCGTACACAAAGACAGGGGACCGACCCACCTCGAGCCCCACCTGCTGCACCCCCCCGTCATCATACACTGAAAAAAGGAAGAACTGGGAGCCCTTTTTAGCTCTTACGGTAGCCATCAGGGAGAAATTCTCAGGAAAAGTGGAATCTGCAGGTGGAGGAGCAGAGAGGAGAGTTGTTAAGAAATGAAGAGCGGCGCGCAGCAGGGAAGCACGCATTTCATCACCTGCTGGCAAGGACCTGGATGAGGATAACGATGAAAAATATTAACCATGAAAAGACGGAGTGTAGAAGGGGGGAAAGTAGGTGAGGTTCTGTCACATATATTATGCTTCACAGAGTCAACATTCGCACTTATTTTGTACATCTTAATGTTTTCAGACATTAAAGGAAATGATTGAGAACCCCATGCCTGAAGTGGATTAAGAGGATTTTTCTCTATGTTTTCATATAGAAGGAAAAAAAAAAAAAGTCTAGACAGTACCATGGAATAGCTGTTTAGTGGGAGTGCTGAGCTGGATCTTTTTGATCTTGTAAGCCAGGTCCGTCTCCTCCGTGCCCCTCCTGCTAGTGCAGAGACCAGCCTCCAAGGAAACCCCCTCCATGTTCTCTGACAGCCCGAGAACTCGCAAAACATCAACAGGATCAGCTGTGAATGGAAACCAAGAGAAAATGAACCATCTGTCCGTGGTAATAAAGGAGTCTGAGAAAACATGGAGTGTGCTCGCACACTCGTAAATTCAGCCATTTCAAACGACTTAACACACTTTAATAAACGATGTCTTGCTTTCTGTTTGTCCCGCCGTCTAACATTGCATGAAAAAAAATTTACAAAACACTTTTAAGACAGAATGAAACTTGTAGCATACGGGAGAATGCTTTTATCTTGTCAGCTGAAAACTACAATTCTGCCTTTGTGACAACCCGCTTTTTTTTTTTTTTTTCAGCTAAATACTAGCTGTTACTTGTCCGATGAGCAGGACTTATTGTGGCTGGTAACTGGTTTTAATGCGTGGTGCCTTCCTGCTTCCTGTGAGTCAAAAAAAAAGATGAGGTCCCCTGCGATGTGGTGGCAGGTGGTCCGGCTTCTGTGGATGTTATTATAGCATAAGAGGTGGTACCCAGACTAACCTGTAATTCTGCGGTAGCACAGCTGACAGCTGACACCTGCACAGATCCCCCCTGTGCCAGCCAACAATGACACATCTGGATTTCATTTAGAGGAATCTAAACCAGTCATCCTCAGTTTTTACATGCCACAAACAAAGGAAGGCTATTTTTTTTTTTTTGTATTTTTTGCAAGCCCAATAACATAACAATTGTTTAAATGCATTTTCTGAACCATAGCTGATCAAATAATGTTTATTACAGTAACTTTATCCCCTGCAGAGAAGGGCTTCCTTCAAGACGACAGCCTCCCAGCTTCCCTCCTTTCAATGAGCCTGTGTTTTATTTGCAATCTGCTGCTCATGTTATTAGATGTCTGCTGATAAAGTGCTGCCGTGAGCATTAGCCAGGATCAGAGCTTTGTGCGCAGCCAGTCTCCCACCAGCTGCTACAGAGCGTGGCTCAGCACTTTGCATTCCAAGCATCTGAAATGAGGATCCTAAACCCGAATTGCCTCCTGAAACTCTCGCTGCTCAGAGTTTGCCTTTTATTCTCCTCGTTAATTAAACATGTGGGGAGAGTTTACTATTGCCCAGACACCGCTTGGAGAAAAACACAGCATTACATTTTATGGCTTTATTTATTTGCAAGGCAGACTCTGTCTTTTTTTTTTTTTTTTTTTTTTTCCCCCAAACATTTTTAACAGCTCCATAACCTCACATAAGAGGTTGTTGGTGGACAAGGCAATAAATTAACTATGTTCAACAATAGAAAACATGATCTGATGGGGCAAATGTTGACTATATAAAGAGTACTGCACACCGTTCAAATCAAATCATTATAGAAATAGCAGAAAATGGCAAAAACTAAAACATTTCTTTAGCTTGAACAGTAAAGTACTGTTTGAAAAGCTTCAGTTGCAAAATAATCAATTCAAGTAACATCATTGTAAGCAAGCTTATATTTTATAAATGTCCACATCAAGAAATTTTGCACAATACACTTGAGAAGTATCTTCTCCAGCAAACTTTTGCCGACAATTGAACCCAAAGTCCGGAGGCCTCAGTGTGATGCACAGCAGAATTTTTCTTCTTATATAATATATTTCTGCAGGAAGTCAGCATTTTGGTGGCACTGGGAAATTTATTGACAACGAATGAAATATTTTGTGTGGGCTACTGTTTGCAGTCATGCAGCAGGGCTGTGATGGCCCCAAAAAACCTGCCAGGACAGCAGAAAAAGAGACAGCTTGGACTTTGTCCTAGGCCTTTCAGAGATTTCCTATAACTGTCACTTTCCAGAGGTAAAGTGCTAATTCAGCAGTGGTTAAATATTGCATGTACTTATAAATACATAAGTACATGTATTGCTCTGTTAGGCAGAGCAATGCATGTACTTGAACTACTGAATGGACCAAGGACTTTTTTATAAACTAGCGTGATCATTTTAATTGCAAGTATAAAGCAAATAATGCCTAGCAAACCTAAGAGCAGCTGGTTTTATTTGAACTGTTAAAACAGTTAGTTAATTAAATACAAAACAAACCTGTAACATCAAATTGATCACTCTGGGCTTTAGAGTTTCCTGCTTTGCAATACAAAAAGCAAACCGTAAATAATTCAGCCAAAAAAGGTTAAAATTATGATGACTTCTCCAGCGTATTCTTCATTTTTAGTAAGTCTTTTAGTTAGACTTAATCTAATGCTCTCTTATTTAGCACAAATTCTTTGGTTTTCATAGTCCTATGTTATTGTTACAAAAAAAATCGTATTGTATTTTATTGGGACCAACAGAAAGTAGTGGAGGGGATTCCCATAGTTTTCACAAATAAAAATCTAAATAGTGTATCATATTTAGCCTGTGTCAATCTTTTTCACCTTTCACTGCAGGTTGGACAAACAGCATCTTCCATCGTTAACTTGCCAGTCTGATCACAACTTCTTCATTGCATTCGGGTCTGGTCTTAATTGGGTTTTTCTAAAACAATATGTTTTGATCAAAACCACTGAATTGTGGTTATGGCTGTATGGAAGCTAAGCCTCCACCCCCGCCTTATGATTTTTAAGAATCACGAGAAGTCCTTTGTTGTTCCTGTATTTTTCCATTCCTCTTCCTGTCAACTGCAGTACGATCGACTGAACATGACTCTGTGATGTGTTCAAAGTTTTGGATATTGCTTGGTGCCTGCACGCTGCGTGACCAGTGCTCCGCGATCTTCATGATTATGTTCTCAAATGTTTTCTTCACAGAACATCTGTTTTCATAATCAGGATATCAGGTAAAACTCTAGTTACTAATAATGTGGCTTCTGAAAGCAGTTGGTTCCATTGGATATCACTTTGGGGAATCAGAGTAAAGGGGGATGAACACAAATTACTGACAAATCTTTTCCAGACTTATTTTTGCAAAAACTTTTTTTCTGACTTTACATTATTCAAAATGTTGTACTTTACCACATAACATCAAAACAAAACACATAGAGGTTTGTGGCTGTAGCGTTACAATTCAATGAATATGTACACGTTTGGAAGACACTGACCTACTTTGATATTCAATCATCTGCATTGCTGTTAAAACACTTTAAATTTGCCATGTCCTCCATAATATGTGATTGTTAATGTTCTTTTTCATTCTCCGAGTTGTTCTTCACTATGAGACTAAAAGTTAGCTTTTCCTCTCCCCAAACATCAGAATCCAATTCAAGTCCAAAACAACTGACAGTGAGGAAGAGAAGTCATAAGGCCCTGATGTTTGGAGCATTGCTCCCTTGTGATGATCCTAAACAGAAGCAACATGGGGTTAATTAATTTACAAGAAGCTGACCGCCAAACTATATCACCACCTGACAAAGTTACTTTAATCTTATCTATTTGGACTGTCCAACAAAGACATAAAGCTGTAAGTTTTGAATGTTACCAATTTCTCCAATGAAGTTTGAGGTTGACAAAAGATTGTTGACCTCTAACACTCATATATCAATAAATGAATAATAAAAATATGTATCTAAGTCACAAAGAGGCATCTGAAACAAGCAGCAGACACTGTGTGTTTCCAATAAGTGGTCAGGGTGACACCTGTAATTAGATTTGGGTGGAATCATAAGACTCCAACAGACCAATGTGCGAAAGAACTCATTGGTATGGGTGTGTGTGATGGACATAAAATATCCACCAACCTGTGGAGAAGTCCGTCTAAAAGCTGTTGATGAAATGTGAAAAGCTTACTAAAGAGCTTTACCCTTGTAAAAAAAAAAAAAGCCTATTCCACACATGCATCAAGAAGAAAAGCCCAGAGAAATGGAAGGCTGCCTTTAGAAGTTTGGATACGTGCACCCATCGGTGAAAGAATGTTATCGTTTCCATGCTTAAGATCCATTAAGTCAGTGGGATCTAAATTCTAACAGCTTCTTTTCCTTTCCTGCAGCACTGACTGTCTGAACAAGTTTCACTTGCATCTCATTATTCTTTGTTGCAATGTCCTTACCTCCCCTTTCAACTCACGTCAATTCGGAGAAAGTTGGGAAGGTTGAGCAAAGATTAAAAAAATTAAAAAAAAGATCCAAATCTTCAAAAATTCTGGAATTCTACTGATAAACAAGCTGTGCATGAAGCAACGGTGATCCATGACTTAAATTTCACAAACTCTCCATGGACCGGGGTGTTTTTCCAACTACAGCAAATGTCAAAGTACTTTCCAACCTGCTCATAGATGTTTTTGCAAAACAGAACAGTCAGATTTAACATGCAGCAAATGGAATGCTGCGAGGATGCAGAAAATGCACATGTAACTTGCAGATTCTTACTTTCTCCAAGTACGCTTTTCCCCCCCCCCCCATTGTACTTTTATCTGAGAGATAACCACAACCGCCAAGTAGCACTGACATACAAGCTTTATTAGACAGAGAATATTTGAGCGGTCTGTCTTACAGATTGCGTCCTGTTCCCAAGAACTGATAGTAAACACTTTTTATGTGTGGATCTTGTGGTCCATTCTCTCTCTGCCCTGTGGCGACACAACTCAGCACCATTTCAGTCATCAGTGGACATAATGTGTTCTCTGTGATTCTAAAGCAAATGTCTCCGAAGACATTCTTTATGACTCACACCACCTACACTCCAGACCCTGCCTGAGAACACCCCTCTCTCATAGAGACAGTACTACACTGTCAACAGTGATTGCATTTGCGAACTGGGGGAAATGTAACGAGAAATGAAGCCAAGAGGAAATCTGCGCACTTAAATATTCCCACCGTATCTTCGACCACACCCTGGAATGAGAGGAGGGAAAGAACTGACATTTACACTTTACATGACACGAGATGCCCAGATTAGATCAGCTGATGAAAAATACATGCTTGGATCAAGAAGAAATAAAAATCAGCTCAGTGAAATTAAATTGTCTGTAAAAAAGTGCAGCATGAAGAGAATTTATTCAAAAAAAATAAATAAATAAAGGTCCAAGGGTGCCAAGCTCTAAAAGGTGGTGATTAACAATGGAAAATTGATGAAAGATCCAGTGCAAGTGGTTGAATAAATCTAGACACATTTTCTCTCAGGCACTGGGAAGAGATAATTTAATTAGAACAGGATGTGACCCTTTGTCTGGGTCACATCTGTGTGCAGACAAGAACACTGCAAGTTAAGAGGAACTAATACATGTAACACAGATTAAAAAGTAAAACACACAAATAATCTTGACAAACTGAGCACATGATCTGCATTAACCGCTTACATCTAGCTTGATTAAGTCAGCTGCAGGGGGAAAACTAACATGGAGCATTTTGTCTTGTTAAAACTGCTTTTGAATCTCTGTTGCTTTATGTGAGGCACACACAGTAAATGTGAAGAATCTTTTCAAAGGTATATTCTAAATATGAGAAATGTAGATTAAGGCATTTGTTTTGTATTATTATTGGAATGTAGTGACACACTGCAGTAGAAATATTAAATGTTCATCTGTATCATCATTATTATTGCGACAGGGTCACAAGGGGTGCTGTTGCCTATCTCCAGCAGTCAATTTAGAGATCAATTGAGATTTAAAATCTTCTTTACATGGGTGTCCTGGACAAAAACAGCAATAAAACACATTACACAAGATTCTACAAATGATGAAACATCAATGATCAACAAAATCTAAATAAAAAGAAAGGAGTCAATTAACACGTGTAAATAATTCATCAATCAAACATTTGCATTCAAATCTTTAACAATTTAAAAAGTCAAGCCTTTGCTTTAAGGTCACTCAGAGAAACAAGTTCATTCATAAATAAGGGGCAAAATCCTTGAATGCTTACAATGACAGCCACAAAAAGCATGTATGATAGTCATACCCACTTCTGAATGTGGGTCAGGGACTCTGTCGTGTTTTTAGAGCTAATATTTCCACATCCATATCAGTTATACTTTTGGTGTTGAAGCAAGAAGATTTAATAGGAATCTGGTTGCATGATTCCTCCCAGTCCACATCAGCACCACATTCTTGAATCTCCACAGATTTCCATGATCTTGTTTTGTTCCTCCGCATGATGAGCTGACAGGCCAATAGCTACTTGGCCCACAGAGAAAACACCTGCCCCTCAAGGCCCTGAACCAAACAGCCGCCCCTCAGAAAAAATCCCAGAGTTAAACTTCTGGACATATGACGACTTTCTTGAGTAATATGCGTGTCTTTTCTGCATGACTTTCTTGGCCTGTTTAATGTTAAAACTACCTGACGATTGTTCATTTTACTCTAAAATGCTAAAAGGAATCACAATGTCTCACCAATGGGGAAAAAAGCACAAATTAACAAGCAATCAGACAGAATTTCATACAAACCAGACAGAGTCATTAGCGATTTTTCATTTCTTTGTAATGTCCTTTAACCCTTCCACAGAGCCAGACGTATTAAATATATTTTCAAAATATATTTCTTTTGGTCTATCTGAAATAATTTATTTTTTTGTTGCTATCATTGCTCCTGTTGTGAGTCGATCATAGGGCACACTAAGACACAGAGGACAAACAACCATGCAACTTAGGGCAATGTAGAGCAACTAATTAACCTAATATTAGCTGCTCAATATCAGTAAAACATGCAAATTGAAATAATAATGATGAATACACAATAGTCATGGCTTGCACAAAATAAACAAGTATAAAGTATCAATGTCTGTATGCTTCAGATTGGTAGCCAGCAAAGATTCAAGATAAAAAGTTGTCAATGCAACTGCTCCAAACAAAAAAAAGAAAAATAATAATTTCTGTCATTTTTAATCCTTGGTTATTTCGATTCCACCATGTTTTATAGATAAAGTCGCTTCTGTTTTCAGCTTTAAGACAACTTGCTGTTTCCAAATGACTTTACCACCATGTGACCTGTTTACTTTCTAGAAACGTTTTTTGCTACATCAAACAACTAGCATCACCAAATATATCACAGGTACATAAATTCTCATTATATGGTATTTAAATATCTGATATTAATTCCAGTCCAAGCAGATCTTCACAAAATGTGTATCGCAGACAGGGAGGTTGTGATAATGACACATTTGCAATACATTGTGCAGCCCTATCAAAAACACATATTCAGACTGTGGAAGGAAGCCAGAGTACCCAGAGAGAATACACACACACACACACACACGCACACACACGCACAGGGAGAAAACTACATGCAGGTGAAAAAAACTAGTGGAACTTAAGATCTCTCATGTTGTTTGTTGTTGTCACGTATGGTGGAGAAGTGGGGAGCATAAGAAGAGCTTGGGTCTTGACTGCTTTAAATCCTATTCCTGGTCATTTCCTGAGGAATGTGTTTCTGTTTGACCTATGAATCATTCCTAGATTAAAAAAAAAAGCTCTTAAACTCATGGGATGAGTTACACATAACTTCAAAAATTAAGCTGGACCTTTAGTTGCTCTTTCACAAGTTGTCACAAGACACAATTTCCTCTCTCTCCTTTTTTACTGAGTTAATTAGAAATATGAAACATCAATTTCATAAAAGGGTGTTTTAGGACCAACAGCGTGATTTTCAAATAGCCATTTTCTGAACTCATCACAGTTTATCAGTCATAAATAAGCTAGAAAATGTCTGAAACTAAAAATGGTACAACGAAATATTCTGCTATCACCTTGTGTTACTAATACACTGGTTGTTGGCTTGGCCATTTAGATAAACAATCAGCAGTTCTCACTGACTTCTGACTTGCAGGAACAAAGTCGGGTTTAATTCTAATCTTATATGCGAGTTGATCCGACAGTTGAGGTAACGCTTTTTTTTTTTTTTTTATCAACGGCTTTTGTTCTCTTCTCATTGACGTTTCTGGAATATACCATCGCGATAAGGCAGAAAGACTAGACTGAACTGAGTGGAAAAGCAGCCAAAGAAAATGCCTGGCAAATAATAAATATGACTTTGAAAGATTATAAGAATGTCTGGCTTGCTGGAAGAAAAATAAAAACACACAGGTTCCAATCTTGTTTTCGTAATTATGACCTCCACACCAATGAGCACTGGGCTCATGAACTTGAATAAAAACACAGATGACATAAAGGGGACACTGCAAAGAGGAGAGATCCTCTGATGTCTGCTCATTGCAATTCTACAGGAAGCATCTCCAACCAGTCCCACTGAAAGCTGCTTGGAGCTCTCAGTGATCAGAAGCTCAGAGCCGTAGAACCCTGAAGGGATAGGGACTTTCTGGAAGCCAGATGTGCGTGGAGTACTATAGATTGCAGTCCGGCGCCACAACGTGTTTAAGCATCACTTCTACATATTAAAGACTTGGGGTGGTTCCAAATAGTTTGGCTCATCAAAAAGTCTGAGAAGCAGTTTGATGTGAATCTTGCAGAATCAGCAACTATAGGCGCAGAGTTCGTCATTTCCGACACTTCTGATGTTTGATGTTTCCAGTAATGTTTCCAGTGCAATAAGATAGTCACACAATGAAGCACAAAAATCCCTGTGTTCTGCATTTGAACAGTGCCTAATTAAACTGACCTTAAAAATTGTTTTCAGTTGACATTAATTTGTTCTTTGATCAAAGAAAAAAC
Organism: Poecilia mexicana; assembly: GCF_051168715.1. Lineage (NCBI taxonomy): Eukaryota > Metazoa > Chordata > Actinopteri > Cyprinodontiformes > Poeciliidae > Poecilia > Poecilia mexicana. The sequence goes on along the minus strand of NW_028263377.1, from coordinate 18,959,959 downwards.
TCTTGTTCTATGCTTTCGGGAGTTTGATGCTTTACAAGCAAGAGGACAGGATCAAACAGGACACAGTGGGGGGTCTGCATGGTGTATGTTTCCCCTTATTAGCGAAGGACAAGGCAGGGCAGATGTCGTAGGAGGAAAAAAATATACACAAGGAGATAAGGCAAAGAAAATGACAAACTCTCCACATACTTAGACTTTGAATGCAGAGGAAACCTTACTCAAATGTGTGGAAGTAGATGAACACGCGAATGTAACTGAAGTGAATTGTGCATGTGCCAGAATGTCTCACTTCCTGTCTGTACATGAAACGCTCTCTCATGTCTCAAACACACAGAGACGGCATGTGCGAGAGCCTTCTCCTGCTGGAACATACACATGTTGATGTCTGACATTAAAAGACTCAGAGACGCAAACATATTATCAACTGCAAGCACAAAAGTAAGGCCACAATCTCAACACAGCCACATGTGCAGCGCGCTTTGAAATCGTCTCAGTCTCCGAGTGCACCAGACCCTCATTAGCTGTGGACACAGCAGCTACTGTGCCTCTTGAATGTGATTAGGTCAGCTGGCTCACTTCCTCGTTCCATCACTTCATTTCAGCCAGTGAACAAGAAACGCTTCCAGCTAGAAAGTGTGTTGTAAGCCATGGGTGAAGATAAAACATGTTTAAGTGATAACCGTTCCTGCTGCTGAGACGTGTCACTCCATTAGGGGTCTCTGAACAGCAGCACCTGTAGAGGAAGTGGTCTGCACCTCTTAAAAGCAAACATCAACAGCCATAGGCCATAGGCCATAAGAGTGGCAAACAGCAGTGAACCAAATGGCATATATAATACACAAACTATTGGACGTGTTTTTAAGTGCAGCATGACACGGTGATGGAGGAGCCCACAGCTTTGTTTTCTCGCAGGTGTACTGCAGAAAAATGAGCCCACTCTGCCGTTACATGCAATGGAACTATATGTGCAGAATATTATATAAAAGGTAGAGGCATTAAACCTGTCAAGCATTTCCGTTTGTCAGAATAATCAGGAATATGGCGGCTGAGACTACTAATGCTAAACGCTTGAACATCAGACATTTGCAAGGAGGAGATACATTAAACAGATTCGTGGCAGGAATGTTAATCTACTCAGTTCCTTGCGGTGTTCAGACATTCAGCTCGTTCTCAGACCGACGTTAAACCTTTTCGCGGTAAACCGACGCCGGTCGCAGGCAAACTCAAACATGACATCACAGCCTGCAGCCCACTGAGACGCAGAATCCTGACCCGACGCGGAAAGGGGCTCATTCAAATTCAAGCATTATAAATTATGTTGCATTAAAATGCAAATGTGGCAACACAAGCTCATTTAATCACAGTATGTTCGTTGACCCGAGAATTTTTAACTAAATTAGTTATTTGCGCTGTTCTAGGAAATTTTCGAGAGAAATTTGAGCCAATTTATTACCAGCCGATATCAACTCTGCATAACAAGTTGCAGCCTACAACGCGTTCGCACCAGCCTCGAATTATTAAAAGCAGCTTTGCATATCAGATAGAAAGTTAAACTTAAGAAATAAATAAATTTAAAAAAATGCAAATTAACCTACTCTGTTGGGATAAAACCAAGTATTGCTTCAGGGCAAAGTGAGACAAAGACATGCCCGCAAACAGTGAAAGAAACTTGGATGAATTTTAGACCAGAACTGAAGGAACTTTCTATGTTTCTAAGGCTCCATAACCTGTTTTAGATCCTTTCTTATTGCACAGTAGTTAGTTTGATACTTTACCAGTTTGAGCCGTTGTTAGGTGAAGTAGGATAAAAATAAATAGCGGTATTCTTCTGCGCGACCTGCTCCTTATGAAGTGGTCCATCCTTTAGAGCGAGGACCCCCGTCTGCCTCCGCGCCCAGAACTTTGTTGGCTGTTGCAGAACTTCTGTTTGTTAAAAACTACACGGCCATGTGTGGGGTAAAATGCACTCGGTATTTCCACTTCCTTTGATTGTTGGAGACGTTTTGTTGTGATGGATTCTCTTAGTTTCCCTGTGTGCCTCTCATTCAATCTCTCCCTCTCATCATCAATCCCACCCTCCGCTCTCCACCTCTTCCCTCCCACAGGACGCAGGGATGAGTGGTGAGCCGGCGGGAACCCCCCGCTCTCCCCCTCATAAATCAGGCCTATTAGTTGAAGTAATTTGTTAGATCTCATATCTTTGGTCATTTCCACCAGAGGTGTTGCGCAGATTCATCTAAATAAATAAGGAAATTGTTGAAACATTTATTTGTTTCAGCAATTCAGCTTAAAAAGTGTGGATTCGAAAGAAGCGTATATGTTTCAGCGATTATTTTTAATCATTTTGAGATTAATAACAGATGGAAGAATGATGTCTTGGCGGCAGTTGTCCAGCAGACGATTCCTGACGCACTAAGCAAAGTCAAAAAAGCCGTGCTCTATTTCAAAATTATATGTGCAAACCCTTATGAGTTTGTTCAATTCCAACATGTGCTAAACCTCAAACTGGCAACTAAACAAAAGTGTAAAATTCTCCGTTGGGTTTAGATTATGCCTCTACGAGTTTTTAGAGTTCTACGTGTGTACCAATTTTAGAAAATTTAGTGGAAGAAAAAAAAGGGTGCCGAGCAACATGGATAACAGTAGCCTAGACAATGTTACTTGATCTTATGGGTGAAGTTTCCACAACCAGTAATGATTTGATCACACATGCAAACCTCCTGACTTTGATTTCAATTTCTGAGTAAACATTGGCACCTGTCTAACTGCTTTAATCATGGTGTCCTTGTGTTTGACTGGCTAGCAAATTGGCCTTATTTAAACTACATAGAGAATCTATGAGGTGTTGTCCAGCAGAAGGCGAGGCAACAGACCTCACAATGAGCCGAAGGCTGTCAGTAAAGCAGCCTGTGTTTCCTTACAGCAGTAACATAGATTAATGGACTTCATGACATTGAGGCAACAATTCATGCAAAACGAACTCAGTGATTAGCGTATGCAATATACATAAAAATGCATTTGAACAGGTTGCCATTTCTCTAGTAAAACATCTTTCTTTTACTCCTGTGAAACGTTTTTCCTTTCTTTTTTTTTGATAAGCTGAATTTGAGGTTGTCAACCAATTTTACCTATTTGTATGAATTTTGTGTCATTAAGAAATGACAGTAATCTAAGAATCATAATGAAGACTATTATGATTGGTTTGGTTTGGTGACTATTTAAAAGATTCTCAGTTGACTTTATGTTATGTGACTAAAGTTACCTTTTAACTGCAGTGAAGATTAACTGTGCTAAAGATATCAGAAGGTGGAGAATGGAGCAAGGCTTTACAGACTTATCTCAATACTGCAACACCCTAAGCAGGTTCAAGTGTTAAGCTAAAAAACATAGTTTATTTTCACCAGCAGTAGCTGGAGCCGTACTTTCATCCCAGTCTCTGAAATGTTTGTTTGCACGTTGGAGACTGAAAATGTGAAGCTGGAGGCTGAATGACTTGCAGGTCAAAGGTTAACTGACAGGACTGGGCAACCATTCAGACACAGGCGCATCTGGCTGGAAAACATTGTTTAAATCTTTAACAGTGTATATGTTACGTTGTAAATATCTCGTATTTCTTCAAAACTACAATCTGAATAAAATCAAAAGATCAGTTGTCAAAAATTATTAGGGATCAGCTTGTATTGTGTATAGGTTTTGGTTTGATTTTTGTGTGTATGTTTGTGTTTTCTAGTTTATTTTAATACCCCTTAGGTGCAATCCCAAACATGTCAATAGGTGGCAGTCAGAACAACAATTCAGGAATCTTTCACCACTTATAATTGATTGGTTTTTCAAAGAGTAACGGTTGAATTTTTAAATAGTTAGGATGCATGCTGACAATTGTGGAAAAACATAGGCAGCTTTGTTGTGATTTCATGCTTAAAGGCCAAATATTATTTTTTTTACAGCTGGACACCTAACATTGTCAAAAGTATAAAACAGAAATAAATTACAATCAACCTTCCTGTTGCTTTATCAAAACAGATATGTAACATTACATTTCCATCTTTTGTAACTTTTGTCTCATGCCCTTTAAAACAGAAAGCCCTTCCTCAGATCCACAGTCATGTAGCTTCTGTAACAGCAACTCTCCATAGCAGTGGGCCTTTCTAAAAAGAATATGTCAAATGAATGGATGGCTGCTTATTGTAGAAAAAGGACTTGCGAGCAGAGTTGCTACAAAAATAATTTTCACAAATGTAAATAATGAAGGAACTGATTTTCTCCTCACCAACATAAAAAGGTCTGTTTGATGGAAACACTTTTTACTCCAGGATTAATTAATAGAGAAACAGTGGAGGTCAGAGCCAGGGCTAAAACTGTTTATCTGAATGATGCCAGGATTTGCATTCATTCATTTCTGTAGTGAATAACAGACAGACTGTGCTCACATCTAAGCATTTTTAAACCCCAGTCTGGTTAGCTTTCCACGCTTTGTCCTCAGACAACACTTCTCCACATCATCATATAAACATCATCATATAAATCTTTACCTTACCATAAATTCAACTTGGAGACTTTGCTATTTAAATTCAAAGTTTGTTGCTGTTGTACTTTGCGCTCCAGAGTCAGCATTGTCAATCTTTGCAACTTTTTTCCGCATTCTCAGCTTTGTCTCTTCACCAGAGAACAGTCACTTTAAAAAATATATCCCTTAAAGCAAAACTGCAAATAAGATTGCTAATAACAAGTTTACAGTGGTGTAAAATACCTAAAATAAGGAAAATATTTAGGAACACTCAGGAAATCAAGGAGAATGGGCTTTGCTGGCTGGCCTGCAGTCCATATGTCTATTTCCTTCTGAAAATGTGTTTTGCATTATGATGAGGAGAAAAACGACATTACCCACAGATTGCTAACCAGTTGAAATTATGGATTATATAAACAAAGACACATCTTCCTGGCAAATCTGCACCTCTCAGCAGTGTTTTTTCAAATGATTAAAAAGAGAATCAACTGAAGAAAAGATCTTTCTCAATGTACATTTTCTTAAATGAGTAGAGGGAAGATTAAAGATTCTGCCAATTCAAATCTGTATTGTAGGAAACAAAAAATACTTAATAAAAACATTGCAGAAAAAAAAATCAACTCCCAACCCACTTACGGTCTGTAAACACCCGTGACATCTATTAAAATCTCTTTGAAAGCTTGAACTGACAGTAGAAAATTTGCAATATATGTGGACTGAATTAAGCTTGCCAGAAATTTAATTGATTCTCAGACTCTTATATTCAGTGGAGACATGCTCAGAGATAAGGTATGTAAAACCCTCTGCTAATTGGAAAATGACCAAAGATAATGTTGCGGCAGTCCAGGCAACAGCAGGATTTTTTTTTAAAGGAAACTCCAGAGAGAGAGAAAATGAGCCAAATCTCATGGGAGAAGATTCACTAACCACATAAAAATTAAAAAAGCACATCCATCTCAGTATGCCAGTATTCTTTCAAACTTGTTTTACCTTTTAAAGTAACTTAACATGAAAATTTCTAATCCACTTTCTAATGGTATAAAAATGTCAAACATTGAAAAGCTCTGGAATTTATGTTGACTCATAAATTTTTCCAGAAATATTTGGGTTTAGAAAAATATTTTCTCAACTCAAAAGTTGAAAATTTGAAGCCATGTGTTGATCCGATTGAACCCATCAGAAAATAATGGAAGTGAGAGATTAAAGGAGGTTTGACAAAGATATCTAACTAAACAGGCTGGAGTTAACCTCTGACCTCCTACAGTGTCCCCACTCAGCAACGGCTCAGCCGGACTGAGTCAGGATCACATTCCTGGCAGCTTTTAGCAGATAGTTACTAGGAGTCCAGTAGCTAATCTAAAGTCTTGGTGAGAAATATTTCTTGAGCATGTGCTACATAGCTTTATCCATCTACTAGACGGGTCTAACCTTTGCCACATACACCACACCAACAAAAGAACCGCTAATGTCAGAAAAACCATCTTTGGTCAAATGAAAAATACTGTCCACAACTAAAATGAGATGCATGCTCAGGTTCTGTAAAAATACACAGTCTTGCGCTTACCATAATTATTACAATTGGAAGTACCTCAGTCCAATTATCTCATATTTCATCATCCAGTGTTAATCAAGAGGTTCTGATTAATCCAAACAAATAGTAGAAGGTAAATAGATTCTATTTGTCAAGTTCATAAAAGCATGTTCGCGCTGATGAAAAGACTGCCGGTACGATCCAAAATCATGTTGGCAATCATTTTATCCTCATAATCAAATCAGCAGAAACCAGTCGAGTGTATTTACTTTGTTCTCATTAACATACAGCAGGAAACGTTCAAACAGTAAATCACACCTCAAATGTGTTTTGGCACGTATTCGTGCATTATTGTTGGAGGAAAAACTTCACAGTTTGCAGAGAGTAAATCATTCTCCGGCTTTCAACAAGAAAAAGTCCGATTATTATTTCGTTCCGCATCATTTTTATTGTTTATTGTCTCATTTTGATGGTGAGTAAATTAGGATTTCAGTAAAGAAGTTCGACATTTATCACACATGCAATAATGCAGTTTTAGACACTGAAATCATTACCCATTTTCTGTCTCCCTCCGGATAACACGCTGATGAACAAACGCACACTTTTCATATTGTTTAGAAACATTTTGCATGGAAGTTGAAAGTGAAGTTGTCAGTTATCACCTGGCCCTTCGGGCCTCACTGTCAAGCCTCCTGCAGAGCAGCAGATGAGCAAAGATTAGAGACCCTGAGATGGGCTTTTATTTAGCTTCCTTGCAGTTTATCCGCTGCTTGGAGGACATGCCTTAACAGGACAACAGAGCACAATTCAGGAAAAAAAAAATGAATGTACAATTTAAAAGGGAAGATCCTACTGACGCTTTCATTCTGCCAATAAACTGATTAATGTGTCACACAAATATGTCAAAAGTTTACTTTTCCAGCGTAGACCTTTTGAAATTGGAATTCAACCAATCTTACGCACAAATTACTGTTACAAAAAATTCATTTACTCCTGTAATTCGAGATAGACCTTTTTGAATTTTGATATCTACAAACGTCCCTTATGTTGTTCAGATCAGTTCCCTCAGTAAAACTATTTTGTTATTCATATAGCAAGTCTAAGACTCCAGGTCGAAATCTGTGTGATTAAACTTTAGTTGGAAAAAGTGAGACTATGAACTCCAGTGACTGCTGGTGACAGTAAAGGAACAAAAGTGTTCACATTAGTCTTAAATAAACCTATAAGTCCTAGCCCAAATCCACTTCGTGATTTTATTTCGTTTCATTTCATACATTTTGCTTTTGTTATTTGTATTGAAAAGTATATTTACACACAAACCTAAAGTGACCAAAAAGGCGTGCCATTATCCATTATCTTCACAAAAAAAAGTGATTTCTTCACTTTGCAAAAAACTAATATTTTTGGCAGTTTCTAACACAATTTTATAGGTGGGACTTTTTTTTTCATCAGAATTTTAAATGTTTTCAGTTCATCATCAAACAATTTCCACAAATTAACTTCCAGGATTGCCAGTCTGACTTGTGAGTGAGCAAAGGCCGCAAGTCAGGCAGACTGATCCTGTGGGACAGAGACTGATATGTCACTGTGTTTAACTAATCTAGCTTTAGTAATTAAGTGAGTAATTAGTATGGACAAATACTGCACTACACTTATACATTGTTTTAAGGGAAAAGAACATCTCTAAACAAAGAACCTGGATGTAAAGTGATGTCATTGTACTTATTTAAACCAAGTTTTTACATTATGACTTTAACAATGTTGCCTAACCAGCTTTGGGAGCATTAGAAATCTAAAAAATGTCCCCTTATGGAATTAGATTAATGATAACTTACAATCAAAATTGACGATGGAGGATAGGCTTATAAGGACCTTAACTTCATCCTGCTTAAGAAGATTAATAAAATAGACTAAATGAGTTAACGTGGGGTCACAAGTTTAACCTGTCCAAAACACTGATTGAAATCTTAAAGTACATTAACAGAGCTCGTATTTCTAAACCTTGACGCTCATAAACTGACATTATTAAGTGCCACGTATGGTAATGTGAATCAAGAAAATGTTTATTTTAAATGCCTCTTGTTGAGAATGATCTATTCGTTGAAAGCATACAAGGACTTTCAAGACCACTAAGTGATTTAATCAGATTAGTTTTGCAACATGCTGCAGAGGCTGTACAAACAGCCCTTGAGAGAATCCGCTAATATACATTCTTTGCCTTTTTTCTTTTGATCAGAGAGCCAAACATTGTTGTGACTCTAATGCTGAAAAGAAATAAATTCAGTGGCTTTTGTAAATGAGTAGGAATATTCTGTGTTTCAGTTCGGAGGGTTTGCATTACCTCGATCTGTTGTTTTTATCTTTTTTATTCTGTTTTTTTTTCTCTCTCTCTCTTTTTTCAGCTGTTTAACAACCCATGAATGACAGCTGTTTGGGGTTTGCTTCTGTATTGACACGTTGGGGTTCTGAAGGACAAATTTGAACGTCTCTTCCAATAAACATATTGTAGAGCATTAACGCGTAGGTACAATTAATGTTTTTTTTTTTTTTAAATGCTGCATTAGATATTAAATCGGTGTTCTTACTCTTAAGTTACTGCAGTGCTGCTGTGTGCATAAAGCTGCATCAGCTAGTGCTTGTCTTTCAGCAATGTCTTTCTGCCTCAGGAGCTAGAAACAGTTTTCCTTCTTCCTTCTCCCCTCTTTAAGTGGTCCTCCCATGCACTGACCCCCAGCTATTCTTTCTCTCAGTTTCTTTCCACCCCTCTATTCTCATGAAGTTTGCATTCCACACCTCATCTGCAGACTGCACACAAAGGAGCAGAAAGAACTGCTCCTGCACTGTGGCAAACATTCCTCTCTCTATTCCAGTCCCTTATCCTTTCAGTGGCACTGTGTGTCTCTTTTCCTGGAAAACTGCATAGAGATTTCATTAGCATGAAGGCCTAAGCAAGCGCACAGTTTATTTGTCGGTTGCATTGTTTATCCTCAACAACATCTCTAATAACATAACCCAATTTAAATGTTACCAATTACAATTAGCTGTGACCTAGTCAGCAAGAAAAGTAAAGTCTGAGAATCATCTGTTCATTTACGCCAGTACTCAGAATACAGGAAATTAATAATTAAACTATAAATCTAAAAAAAAAAAAAGAAAAAGCATTTAGATGGTCAGAGGATTCATTACTGGAGAGTCTGAGACTCAAGTAAATTGAAAGAAAAAAAAGTTTGAGCTCAAGGCACTGCTGGAATACCTTTAGAAATGTCAAAGCAAGTGTGAAAGGTTCTCTGAAAGTCTCGGAAAACTTCAGTGAGACAAATAATGTGTGTCAGAGAAAGTGGAGCAGAGGAAGTTTAGGGTAGGTTCAAAAAAGACTTTAAAAGCACGTGGCTTTATAAAGCATGTACGGACATGCATCACTCCTCTTTGTTCTGTCTCATTCACAGTCTCAAACGTCTGAAATTCCTCAGCAGTAGCTTGAAGGCTGATGGACACCAATCGATGTCCGGCAGTCCTTCTTATCTCCATTCCCATCTGTCCTTTTTAACTAAAGGCACTTGAAAAAGCATGAGACAAATGCCCTGGATGTTGCTCCGGTGGAAAACTCTGCTCTTGTATCTTATTTAGAGGTGGAAGTTTATGGAGAATCCTTAGCTTCTTGTACTGGATAGAACTCTTCGTCAAGATAAGGCACTTTAGATAAAAGTTTACAACCCCTGATATATTTTTATGCAAGTGTCATTCCCAGTTAGACTTTATCACCCAGTTTGTTATTTGTAACTAGATAAATAAATTGTTCTTGTTGCTTCGCTGTGTTGGACTGGTGACCTGTCCAGGGTGCACCCCGCCTCTCGCCTATTGTCTGCTGGAGCTAGACACCAGCCCCCCTCTTTATCCTGCAAGGATAAGCATGTTAGATAACGGATAGACGGTTGGTTGAACCTGTTACTTTGCAAAGAATCTTGTCAGTTTTAAATTAAATCTTGCTTATCTGAAAGACTTTTTGTTTTTCTTTATGTTTGCCTGTGGAAGAAATCGGTTGCTTTGCTCGGGGATTTTGGAAATATTCAGGCATCAGCTTTTTAATACAGCACACAAAATCTCAATCAGAAATTAGTCTGATGATGATGACAAGGAAAACAGAGAAACAACGAGGGTTAAAAAGGCTGAAAGCAAATTAGCCCAAAATAATGTTAAAAAGAAAAGCTATTTAGTTACAAACACCATAAATTATCAGTATTATTTAGATCATTCAGTTATTTATGCTTTTGGTTAGCAAAGATTCGACTGAAAGCTCGGCTGTCTGACAGAGGCTGGGTTCTGCAGTTTGCAAGCAATTGCATCACATTTAGCAACAAGTCCAGACTAGGCAGGCTTTTTTAAGGAGTCTATGTGATTTCATTGGAGAAAATGAGGGTCGACGTGGCTGAGTTCTTATCTTTGCAATTGTGACCCCTTGTAGTCTATGGCCTAACTAAAGAAAAAGTTAACCAGTCGACAAAACGTGCTTCCTGACTGTGCAACTCGCTTTCTAAACACAAGATGGCGGTACAGCACAGTTAACTGCGTTACATTTTAATCACTACTTTGAAAACAACAGAATCAGTAAAATAAAAGTTACAACAAATACGCATTGAGCCTAATGCAAAAATCTAAGATAAAATCAACACTTTATTATTACAAATAGAACAAATATTCGGAACACAACAAACGAGCACATATTTATAAAAAATAAAAAATAAAATAAATTATGTTCCAAAAAATTGTTTTCATTTTGTTGATCTAAATATTAGATTGAAAATCATATGTCAGACACGCTAGAGAAATAGTGCGGGGTTAGTGAGTGAATATTACAGTTATGTGTTGGTGGGGTCAACAGCTCACAAATCAAATAAGCTCTGCCCACTCACACAACGCGCACTGGCGCGCATGCACGTCCACACTTTTCTGCAGGATTAACAAGGCTGCACTTTTCTTGCACAGAGACACCTATTTAGTTTTAAACTGCAGGAGGTCTTATGTCACGCCGTTTTGAGTTCCAGATTCCACTCAGCGTGAACATGTGACTGGCTTGGGCACTCACATGGCCGCAATGGCTTCATGATCCGCTTTAGTTTTTTAAAAGTCCGGTGATCGGTAGCTCCCGCAGCAGCTCGGCGACCATCAGGGGCAGAGGAGCGCTGGAAAACACAGCGCCTACCCGGACGGATCATGGCGAGCAGTGGGCAGAAAGTTGTGCTGATCACTGGTTGCTCATCGGGCATCGGGTTACGAATCGCCGTTACGCTGGCCAAAGATGAAAAGAAGCGTTACCATGGTAAAAACACGCTTTATTATTCATTATTTCTTTGACCAGACCTACCAGTAGCAGGGCTGAAATAGACTTGAGTCGTTTTAAAGTCTGGTTTGTCCGTGTTTACTGTCCTCCAACAGTCTGCTATCGCACCACCATAAAGTTTGTTTTGATTGACTTTACATGCACACGTTGATTTTATTGTGAAGCCCTTTGCAACAGTTTCCCAATTCAACATGGGAACATACAGTTTAGTCAGCGCTGAGATCCAGCCCACCCCCTCCTTTGGCTCACCTATTGTCATCCGAAAGGGCTGCTTCCAGGGTAGGGCTCTGCAAGGATGCCGCTTGCCAGGCAGGATTCAGAAAAGGAGTCTTGTCAGTTCTCTTTCAAGTGACTTCTCCAGCACAAAGCCCTCTTTTATTGCTGTGAATTGTAGAGGGCCTGCTCCAGTTTAGTGCCGTGTCTAATGCGCCTATAGTCCCCACACTGGAGTGAGTGTGAAAAGGGGGGACAAAGTTTGAGACCTGTACAAGCATGGGTTCACTCCAGAGCAAGGGCCTCGTTTGAAGTCTCCATTGGTACACAGGGGAGTTGCGGTGTCCCACTTTGACATTGTCTGTCTGTGTGTTTCCTCTCAGCTTCCCAGGCATCATTAATCTGAGTTTAGAGATTTCAGCTAAAATCTGAGTCTTCTTTTTCTTTTTTCTTTGTTTTTCTTTTCTTTGTTTGTTTTGTTTGGTTTTGTTTTGTTTTTTGCTTTGTGTAGCCTCCCGAGTGTGTGAGACCACTGTGGGAGTTTTCCTAGACCTACATGAAAAGATTTTTTTGTTGCTAGCTGTGAATCTCCACAGAACTGATGTTGTTTGTCGCTCCACAATGAAACGCGTCACTGGAGAAACCATTCATCATTAGCCTCACAGTCCGAATCCTGAAATTACAATCGTAGGTGAAGGAAGCCATTACTATCAGCTTTTGGGCAACTCTGCAGTGTTTAGTTTTACATCTCCGTTTCTTCTTTCAGCCATTGGGATCTGATGAAATGTATTGCTGTGGAATAGATGAGCAAAACAAAAACAGTTGACTGCACCCTCCCTCCCAGTGTGTTCCTCGCTGTGAGCTGCTTTGAGCGAAACCACATCTGAGAAATGGGACTGTTCTGCTCTGTTCATTAGGAAACCCAGCAGAGATTAGATATTGCATTGTGCATTGAGTCACAATTAGCTGCAGTGACATGTTTTAAACTCTAAGAAGGCCCCTGAAAAACCTTTGTTTTTTTTGTGTTTTGTTTTTTTTTTTCACTCAAATGCAGCTCTTTCCAGAATGTTTGAGCTGCCCAGAACTATTTCCTTCAGGAACTAGAAGAACAATGGATCCCTTGTTTACGTCTCAGTCAAGACGTAAATCCTTCAGTTGATTACACACAGGCATCTTAAATAATAATACTACTAACAGCTTTATGTAGAACTCACAAGGTGTCTGTGTAGCAGACAAATTATGCTACTTTCACATAAACAAATTCTAAAGATACAGGTCCACCTCCGTTGCTATGTTTCATGAAACAAGGGCATAGAGTTGGTAAGTAATCCCATTTTTCACCTTGGTTATCCAGCCCAGTTTATGTTCACGGAGGCATTAGATTAAGACCTTGGCTTTATCTACAGAGGACAACAGGTGGATTTAGATAAATGTGGAATTAAAAGGCTGTTTATTTCTGCTGACTGTCATTGTGCAACAGCTCTGCCACTCATTCGCCTGTTAAGCAACATCATAACACCGGACGGGGAAGACGCCAACAAAGCCCCGACAGCACTGTGCTGATAACTGCAGCCTGTGATAGATTTCTGCTTCGTATGTAGGTTAGCGCTCTCCCGTGTTTAAAGTTCAAAAGAAATCAATTCTGTGGTGGCCAACAGGTGTGGCCTTTTTTTAGGAACTTTGACCCCGTATGAGGGTTTTCTTGCTTGTGTTTCCATTTTGAAAGTTTGATTTGCTTGCGTTTGCACATCTCTATGTGTCACTCTGTCTGACCTGCAGTGACTCATCAATAGTTTTGTGAGCGTCAGAATGTAATTATCTTCTAGTTCAGTGTGTCCTGCACATCCGTTCATAATAGCTGCTGTTGCAGGCTGTGATCACAGAAGTCCAGTCACTGGAGAGAGAGAGGGAAAAAAATCATATTATGAATAAAACAAGTTATATATAACTGGGGGTTTGTTGTTGTCGCTATAGAAACAAATGTTATTTTAGTGGAAATTGGTGAAGGACAACTAGAGTTTTCTCCATTTTTAAGCCAAATCATTTTTGTTTGTTGTTTTATGTAACCCAACCCAGTCCCGGCACTTTTGGCATCCTAAACAAAATATTTATTGGCTATAAATTGCTAAGTTTGTAGAGATTTGCAGGGCTAAAAAGCCAAAATCCAGCAGTGTTGTTCCCACAGTGCTTTCAACATTAAACCACATTAAAGCAATCTTGCACATTATTGGACAAGTTTGAACAACGTTTAGGTATATTAAATTAAAGGGAAATCCTTCTTTTCAGTTTAAAAGCTCTTTTTTTTCTTTTTTTGACGTTTTAGTTTTGTATTGCTGTTTGTCTTTGTCAAACAGTCATTGCCACCATGCGGGACCTAAAGAAGAAGGATAAGCTCCTGGAAGCAGCTGGAGATGCATATGGGAAGACCCTGATGTTGCTCCCGTTAGACGTCTGCAGCGACGAGTCCGTCAAAGAGTGCGTCAACAATGTTAAGGACCGCCACATTGATATTCTGAGTGAGTGGCACACACTGAGGAGGATTTAAAACTGCTCCTCGTCTCTTAGATCCGTTACCCATATGTGTCTCAACTTATTATTATACATGCGTTTTTGTCTTTTGCTGCTCAGTTCACACGTTTTGTTCATGGCTTAAATGAGCAATTCCTTCTGCAATAGTCAACGTTTAATAGAATAATACCAATTTAGTTGTTAAAGTTTGTAAAGCCCCATAACAGCAGTGTTTCAGACTGTTGAGACGGTAGTTTTACTCGCTGTGGTTTTGCAGTTGAGTGGGTGGAAGGAGGGGATTGGAAGTCTTGAAATTCCAGTGGCCAGATATTTTTTGCACCCAAACAGAAAAGGCCGCCGTACACCATCATACATATAGATAGAAACACCTATCCTAAAGGTTCAACTTTGTTGTCATAACTGACTTCCCTAAAGTGAAAGGTAAGCTGGAAAAAGTTTTAGAACTGAGAAGCCTTCTTTGGTTAATAGCAGATTTTAATGTGCAGTATGCTGCATGTTTTCAGATTAGTGATCCTCGAACAAGAACATCTTTTCAGTACTTGTTAAAACCTTTAGTCCGGATAAAGCATCTATTTATAAACCTGCTTCCATCCCATATTACACCCCCTTCGCATAATTACTCAAAACCCAGAGGCCCCACAGCAAGGACTCCTGTTACATCACACCTTCCTGAAACTGTCACACACTGACATCTGGTGGCATTAGCAAGCAATAACTCGTGTGATCAATGTGTGTTTACTCTTATGAGACAAGCTAAACAAACTAAACTGTTTAAATTCTGAGTAGAGTGCTATCTGTGTCTGGGATTCTTCTCAGTCAACAATGCAGGTGTGGGTTTGCTTGGACCAGTGGAGAGCATCAGCATCGATGAAATGAAGAGAGTTTTTGACACCAACTTCTTCGGTGTGGTTCGCATGATCAAAGAAGTGATGCCGGACATGAAGAAGAGGCGCTCAGGACACATTGTTGTCATGAGCAGCGTTATGGGTCTCCAGGGTAGGTGCTTTCAAACCTCTTTGTAAAGACATTACGATCCAAGAGACTAATTGTTACCAGTTCTGTGAGGAGGATCATTCTCTTGTTATTTAAACTATGCGTAAATTAAACCTTCAATTTACTGATTTAGTAATATGTTATCTTGATATTCTGTGCTTTGTTCTCCAACCAGGAGTGGTGTTCAATGACGTTTACACAGCCTCTAAGTTTGCAATGGAGGGTTTCTGTGAGAGTATGGCTGTGCAGCTGCTGAAGTTCAACATCCGGTAAAATGACCTCTTTCTTCTGTCCGCCAAGTTTATCGTAATTTATCTGTTTTTTTTTTTCTCATTTTTTAAAAATCTTTTGCTGTCTTCCCTGCACCTTTCTGGATCTGCTTGCCTCAGGTTGTCCATGATTGAACCTGGCCCTGTTCACACCGAGTTTGAGACGAAAATGATGGAAGATGTAGCTAAGATGGATTTTCCTGGAGTCGATGCAGACACAGTTCGATACTTTAAAGATGTTTACCTTCCATCATCCATAGATATATTTGAAGCCATGGGCCAGACTCCAGAGGACATAGCTAAAGTAAGCCAGCTGAGTCCGACTAAAACTTGTTCAGAGTTTAAAGTTTGAGTTATGTAGTCACTGACGGATACAACGTCTGAATAATCCTCATCTAAAATGGACTTTTATCTCTCCAGTGCACAAAGGTGGTTATTGAGTCGGAGAGGCCTCGCTTTAGGAATCTGACCAACAGCCTCTACACACCCATCGTGGCCTTAAAGTACGCAGATGAGACCGGCGGCCTGTCTGTAAACACCTTCTACAACTTGCTTTTCAATTTTGGTCCTCTCATGCACATCACCATGAGCATCCTGAAGTGCCTGACGTGTAGCTGCCTGCGCAGACGCACCATCTCTCCCAACTGAATAATACAGTATTCAGTTCATCTGACGCCCCCTGTGTCTTTATTTGAGGTTCTGGGTCTAAGCAGGTAATGTAGAACGTGAAGCTCAATGCGAGGAGGCTACTTTTAGATCTAAGACACTACTATGATAAGCTTTGACAGACGATATGCGCAATTGCACAAGTTTTCTTCTGAGGAGATGGTGTATATCCAGAGTGCCCTGAGTGGAGAGGCACACATCACACAATACAACAACACTAACATTGGTTGTAGCATACGTTTTATGAAAAAAAAATGCCATACTTATTTTTTTTTTTAAATGAGAACCTCAGAGGTAAAATAAGTAAATGAATAAAAACAGCATGAGATATAAATCTTATGGACTAATATAAAAGCACAAAACTGAACTCGGTTAATATGTGAAACAGTGACATTATATGAAACGTCAGGTTAGAAGTAAATTGTAGTCAAGATAACGCTATGTTAAGACTCAGAGTTATGGCATTAATAACAGAGTCATAAACAAATTTGCCTTTAATGTATTGTGTCTCTAATTTTATGTTTGGTTTAATGTAGTGTTGTTGTGGTCATAACTGCTGTTGAATCGTGTTTTTAATCTTTTGGCAAATGGAATGTTTTTGGTTTTTAAAGATTCAAAAAGGTCCAAGCTGGATTTTTTTTTTTTAAATAAACAGTGTTCTGACTTACCCCAAAAGTTTTTATTACTATTTTTTATTAAGAATAGAAATTACAAATGTCACCACAATACTAACCTAAAACTAGATTAGTATTAGGTTAAAACTAACCTGCAGGCTGAATTAAACAGCCTGTAGACTGTTTAATTCAGCCTGCAGGACATATCTTTTACCAAGAGAGGGCAGTGTTTTACTGTTTTTCCTTTTTTTTTTTTTTCCTGACAGAACTTAAAAACTGTAAATTTTCATGCAGAAATGTATGTGTGTTATGAAACGAAAATAACTTTTGGTATTTGAAATCAATGCCTTATTATAATTGTGTGCTATATGTTTAAAAGCCTTTATTTTCCAACTCATTTCTGGCACTCATGGACACATTTTTATTGCAACATGACTATAGCTTATGTCATGTTTGTCATTTGAGTTTAGTTTTCTGAAATAGTTGGGTGTGTGCTTTTATGTTTATGTTGCAACCATTATTCATTCTTACTCAGACGGTAATTAATCACTCATCTTTTAGCAACTTGTTTTTTGGTGATGCAGTCTCAGCAGTGATACATACAAACTTTATTACTGATTCATTTGGGAAGACAAATATTGATAGCAGCAGATGTTATCAAAAGAAAAAAAAATTATATCTCAGTAGGTAAAAACTTTTGGAACGTATTTTCATACAAGAAGCACATTAGGCCACCAGGAGAGGATATCCTAGTCTTTGCTCATGGATTTTATTAGAGGGCCCGGTTGTGCACATGCGCACATATTAGCATGTATTTGCATGGATGGTAATGTCTGTGTGTGCATGTGTGTTTGGGAATGTGTTGCTGGAGCATGCCTATGGGCCAAGTTAGTGATCTGTTGATGGATATAAAGAGGTCATGGCCTGCCCCCCTACCTCCACCCCACTACCCCATCAGAATCCTTCCCTTGAACCCCCAACCCTCTCACACATACACCCGGCTTTGTGCCGTGTGAGAGAATGTGACCTGGTTCCCATCCCCGAGGAGGGGTGAAAACTAATGACAACCTCAGACACATTGCACAGCCTCGAGCCTCCCTCTCCAGCTGGCCCCCTTAACCCATCATGCCCGGACCTCCTGGTTCTGGTCCGGACTCCTGTGGCCCCGCCGTAGCGTGGTCCGTCCAGTTTGGCGTACATCAGCATTACATTCTGTTCTTAAACTCATGCTGTAGGAATACGCCCAAGCTAATCTTACTTATTGAGTCAGAATGCACATTGAGCTTATTGCAAAAAGTTCGTGCAACTGCTGCTGAACCTGTAGTGTCTAATTCACAATGAATTCTGCGCTTCAGTTCTGAGTATGTGTCTTCATCAGAGGCGACAGCTCCACACAATGGAACAAAGACACTGTCAATCACAATCAAACGGGTGTGTGTGTGCATGTATGCGTGTGTGTGCGGGTTGGTGAAGAAGGGGGATACGGAATCTGAGAAGGGTGGGGGAGGAGTCCTGAATGCTCTGAGGGGTGCCAAGATCCAAAGTGGGACACGGAAGCCTATTGGCAGGGAGTGGGCACAGAATTTTGGTTAGTAAGGGGTGGGATGTTTTGAACTTGGGAAAATGAGAGTTGGGATCCCTGGAAATGAATAGAAGACCTATTTACTAACTGAATAAATACAGAAGTTACAGCAAAGTCTCTTTAAACAAGATATCTTATCAAACCATTGTTGTGTACCTTTGTTTTACAATCAGGAATGTGATTTCGTTATAATGAGGTTGACATAATGTACAATTGTCAAACATTGCGTTTGCCTGCATCCATATTTCCTAATGAGCAATTTGCATTTTTATGAGGATATTGTATTTTCCAAAAAAAAAAAAAAAAAAAAAGTATGCAATTGTTTTTTTTTTTTTTCAATGTTGTCGTAAAATTAAAAACATCGTATGGGTTCTTCGGTGCCAGGTCAGAATATGGATAAGAACCGAATGCAAAAAAAAGACTAACGGGAAGAGGGGAAATGTCCCAGAGGATTGACCAGATATATGGAGTTGGGTGTTAAGTGAAGCTGGTGTCTAGACAAAGGTGCTTCAGACTGATCCCAGGTCAGAACGCTTTCAAACAAGACTCCACTTATCTGTTTCTATTGACATTTTCCTTGTTTTCAAAGATCGGCTTAAATAACCAGTAACAGTTTGCTGATGTCAAAGGAAAGACAAATGAGAATTGAAAAAACAAACAAAAAAAAGTTTGGGGTTAATCATCATTTAGCACGGCTGAATGTGACTACAAATGTAGCCACATGGGACATATTACCATCAACAGAGTTGAACCCAGACCTAAGGGGGGCTATTAATCTTTTCGCAGTCAACATGGGGGGAAGCCCAGGTTGCTCTTTGACAGCAGACTCCACAAGGAGAAACAAACACAACTTATTCTCTCCCCGGTCCCCTCTTACTGTCCATTTCTTTTCCTTTTCATCCTCAGTCCACGTGATCGCAAGCGACCTCTGACATACAGCCTAGGTCGCTTGCGATGCTCACATGTTCATAGAGGAGGTATCATTTCTCATTCTCAGTCTATGTGCTTGTTTGTAAGGTCATTCAGGAGCTGACTGGAGCACAAATAAATCAGAAGTAGCTTGGCTCCCTCTGGCCAGCCGTGCGCATTGTTTTATAGACACAGAGGTTGAATTGTCCCAATCATTTCGCCATCAGTGCTGTTCTCTTTCCCTACTGCGCTTCCAGAACATAAACAATCCAACAGGAATTTCCAGACTGGTACTCGGCTTTGCCCTCTACTGTGTTGTTTTGTTTCGCTGTTTTCACTCTCTCAAAACTACCAGTTCGGTTCAGAGTGAAACTCTGTGATTAGAGGTTTTAGTCTGTGTAAATGCTCTGGAGATCTCAAAGAAGAGTGGTTAGTGGTTCATTGTCCAAGGATTTAAAGATTATGTAATCTGAGTTAGGGTAATTTGATCATCTCTTTTCTTTTGGAAAAAAAAAAAGAGGCCACCAATGAGGTCAGATGAGTGTAATATTCCATTGGATGAACACGAAAGCACGTTGCAATATTTCTTAAAACTTGAAATTCCTGTTTCTTTGCAAGACGAGGCAAGATGCCTGAATCGAAAACATGATACAAAATCTAGAAAACAAAAGAGAAATAAAACTAAATGGCAATACACTCAAACATGCTCTCTTACCATTTATGTCCTCACATTTTTGTCTCAAACATATCATTTCTCATTTGGTTTTCAACCTCTGCCACCACGGTTCAGTTGTTTTTCTCTTTCAATGTTATAATTAGATGTCTGGGAATATGATGGGTTTTTTTTTTTTAATTTACAGACAAATTACAACATGCTTTCCTTTCTGGTTTTAACCGACACCAACGAACGAGTACTTTTAACTAGGGAAACATCATCCTTTTAATTTGTTTCCCAAGGATGGCACAGTTTTTCTCTCATGCCTCTCGCTGTGTGAGAGTGAATTTACTGGGAGCTTGTGGGCATGTGTGTATGAATCAGACCTAGAGGACTCAAAGACAAGACACCAATAGTGTCCTGGGTTACAGCCAGGGTTGCCAGGCAAGACAACCCTGGCTGTAACCCAGTCTCTTTTCCTTGCCAGAGAGAAATTTTCACTCAGGACCTGATCCACACTGCCACTGATTTGATCTATTCACTGTCGCCAACCATAAAGATGAGAAACTGAACGGGGCGCAGGCACACCCATGCCAGGAAGCCTGCCTTAGCCCAAAGAGCCCACATCATTGTTTATTCAGCTTGAGTGCATCCCATCTTGGCAGCCAGGGTGAGAATGGATAGATATGCAACTTGGAGGTTCATCAGAACATGATGATAACATAGATTTTGGGGCCAGCTTCAACATATGGGAGCAGTAAATGAACTCCAGACTCCAAAATCACTCTATACATTCTTATTCCTTCATTTTTTCGACATGAAAACTACAAATGTACCCACCTCTTTTGACTATGAAAAGATGTTCGCAGATTTGTCCCTTGTGAAGAGATGTCTTTGTTGGTTATCTCTATTGGTGTGCCGCCTTCTTTTGGCTCAGCCTAATCAGAACACAAACACGCCTCTGTCATTTGGCTGCTGTCCCTCTCACCCCCTCTTTTTTCCCCTCTCCCTCACTCTGTATTTATCAACACAGCAAACTTATGTCTTCCTCCTCACTTCTTTTTCACATTCTTTTATTTTTGCCTCACATGCCGACATTTGTCTACAGGCATTTGTACATTTACAGCAATGACCATCACATGTTTATTTTAAGGTGTGGCATGCATTAACTGTGATTGTCTGTGCATTGCGCTGTTTCTGTTGCTCGAGGGAAGAGTTGCAAAGTACTGTACTCTATGGAAAAGCAATGTGGTTTCACCGTAAGTGTGATTTTGTTCAAATTTTCTGTGTATTTTTTTTTTTCTCTTGGCAAATACAAAACAATGAAAACATTTAGGCTGTACTTTATGAAACCAGCCATTAAGTGTGGCTACATTTAACTGATGTAAATATGGTGACTAAATGAAATTGGAATGTATTTACTACAGCTCACAATACAGCATACATTAAAAGATCCATCCAACTATCCATGGTCTATACCCGCTTGTCAATGCAGCATGGCAGGGGTGGCTGGTACCTATCTCCAGTGGTCTCTAGGTGACAGTCGGGGTACACCCTGGTCAGGCCACCCGTTCATCACAAAGGCAAAGCGGAGACACCCAGAACAAGCAACCATGCATGCACACCCTCATACTGTAGGCTAAGACTACATAATCTGCAGCCTGTGAGGGGTAAAGTCTGATATTGTTGAGGTTCACGCTGCTTTGTAATGCATTTTTTTCTGTGTTATTACATACTTTAAAAGTGTATTTTCCCCCTGTAGAGATGTCGTCTGTGTTTTTCGTCTTATCACATTTAAATGTTAAGGACATTCCATTTCAGCCCCTACGGCAATAAGAGCCTGAGGATAAGAACACACCCATGACTCTGGACAACAAAGAGATCAAAGATCCTTCTCTCACTGCATTCTCCAACAATATGGGCTGCCGAAAGTCATTTGCACAAAGTATTAGCAGCAGGGCTGCCAATAATGGTGAAACCATGAATCTCACTCATAAAAACACATACAGTACACACAGAGACACTCCAGTGTTTCTCTGTGTTGCACTGCGATGGACTGGCAACCTGTCCAGGGTGTACCGCGCCTCTCGCCCAGTGATCCCTACTGGAGACAGGCAGCGGTGGCCCTGTGATCCTACAAGGACTTTTGAGTTTAGATAACAGATGGAAGAATGGATGGATGTATATATCATTTAGGTGTTGAGCCAGGGAAACATCTGAAACCATGTCACAAGCTGACCCTTCAGACACAACTATTTTAGAGTGTGTGTTGGCTGTGTATTGTTAAAAAGCTCCACGTCAACTATTTATGTTGCTTTTTGTTTAATCTAAATTTACTGACTCTATTTCAGTTTTAACATCAGTAAAATGATACATTTCAAATAAAATTAGCACCTCTAATACTGGTCACTGTTCAATAAGAGTTCTGTGAATAATTACACCCAGAAATGAAACCCATCTGCAAAAATGACAAGTATAATTTTGAAAGCATTTTTCTCTCTATCACGTATGTTTATTCCGTACATGACAAAGCTCATCATACACCTTAAATGTCGATATCTCAGGTCCTAGAATTGGGTCATAAAAACATTTGAAAAAGAAAAAAAGTTTTGATAAAATAAGAACAAAATGCTATTGTATTTTTAGCAGCACTTGACATTTCCCCTCTCCATATTTTCTCTGACCTGCAGAGAATGGCCTTACTGTGGTACTTGCAGGAGGTCAGGTCTACCATGAGCTCTGGGCAGGACCCCACTCATGAGCTCGCCCACTCCCTTGGCTATAAACCAGGAGAGAACAGAATGATGTGTTTGGTATATGGTGGGAAAAGCATCCCCTGGTATGTGACTTTGCGAGGACTGTGTGGGACCAGTAAGAGGGTCTTCCCTTTCTCAGTAAAACAGCCTCTCCTCCTGAGGCTGCGGGAAGGTCAGGGGTCAGAAGTCTTCTGTGCCCACTCCCTGCAATGCACAAAACCCACAGATGATGGTGCAATTCCAACCACAGACCCCCGAGGGCAGGAGTGCGAAATAGTTAAAGCAAAGCCATACGATTCTTCCTGTACTGAGCCTAAAAAAAACAAATGTGTCCATGAGAGAATGTTACAGGGAAGATTAATCTGAGTTTAAAGACCCTCATCTTGATTTTTAAGAGTACAATCTCTGCAATGAATTCTTACCCAAATATAGTTCTCTCTCTTAAACAGAGAGTATACCATTTTTGTGGTCAAGTAAAACAGGATCAGTTACACTCTTTTATGTATATTATTCCTATTTTACTTCATGGTAGTGGTTTTCCAGCCATTCCCTTTCTTTCCATGTTAATTTCCAGCTTCCTTGTGATGGGGTTTGTGTTCATTCTCTTCTATGTATCGCATGCATCCAATCACTGGAACCTCCTCACAAAATCCCTCTTTCTCAAGCATCTTGTTCTAACCGTGTCAAGAGTTTGCTGCACCTATAACATGTGTCACTGTTGCTTGCTGTTTGTTTTTGTGACTCGTTTACATTCAAGACACGCCATCCATCTCTGCAGAAGGGCCGTCAGTGAAACATGGGAGAACGTTCCCTCCATCTTGACCTCCACCACCCGTACCCCGCTTCCTTTCTCTTCTTACAACACAAGTCCTCACAGGAAAATAATAAACAGATGAGTAGGATGGGAACTGCTCCCAGTGAGAGCATCCACGCACTTAGGCAAGCTGGAGTCACTCCTCTGGTTCCCAGGCTCGAAGCAAGAGGACAGGCCTCAGCTTGATTCCTTATTCACTACCGAGAACTAGAAAAACTTGTCAGAAATCACCGTTACCTGTCACTCTTATCCAAGACTTATTACGCACCTACACACTTCTTCACAAGTCTGGACACAGACAGGGAAACTGAGATTAAAACAACCCACCTGACTTTCTACCATGAATATTCGTCAATGTCTTGCCAAGTACTTCTTGTTTAGTGACAAACATCTTCCAGTAAGTGGGGTCCCAATGCCGCTTTTGAACTGCCGTGCTCTAGGCAGAGATTCATCTACGGACTAACTTGCAGTAACTACCTCTTTTCCTCACCCTGCCACACACACACACCCACAAACTTTAGCACAAAACATAGACAACTCTTTCATGCACAATACATTCAAAGAGCTTCTGAAAGACTGAAAACACCTCAGTCACATACCCCAAAGATGTCTAGCCTCAGCCTCATCAGCATTCAGAGGCGCATTCAGAAACACAGAAATGTTCTCTCAAATACAAAGGAAAAAGTACTGGCTTCAACCCCTACCGCCTCCACTCTTTCCCTCTTTTTATTCTCCCTCAGTATTCTGGCAAAGTCCGCTTTTGCAAATTAAACACAGATCTCCCATAGATGGTGGGCTGACAGCTCCAGCTACGTGCCAACACTGCGAAACGACTGGAGGTCAGAGGGTGTAGAAACGAAGGATTACCCCTTCTGACTTTCTTGGGCCTGACAAGCATTTCTGTTGGCTCTAACTGTATATGCTTCGATAGCAGTTGGATCCATCTGAAGGTCATCAGGAGATAAACATAGCAATCATAGTTGGTTGATTATATTTGCAAAACACTTTGACAGAAATAACGGATGACTGATTGATGAAAGCTATAAAGGCAAAAGAGCACAAGCATGCCTAAAATAAGCAGATAGCAATGTCCGTACAAAAAGATTCAAGCGATAATGGGAACTGGTTGTTTGCAGGAATTTTCTGTGTAAAAGGTCAGGACTGTGGAAGGCTTTGGCTGCTAACACACAGTGAAGGGCTGCTTCACTTCTACTTGTGCAAAGTCATAAGACTCCTCGGTTTGCTTTTTAAATGCACACTCCCACTTTCATTAAACCTGTGCCGTGTGTCGCCATCCGTCTTTTTGACTCACATCTCTCAGAAACCGGGCGATATGAGTCAATTTTATTATTTTGTTTGCTCCACAGTATGTGCGTGTAGAAACAGGAGCGCCTTTCCACGCAGCCAGCCTACAAGGAGCCACTTCAGTCAATAGAAACCAGGAACGTACTGCAGAACAAAAAACGGACGCCCCATCAAATATGGCTTCGTGTGCACACACAAAGGACAACGCTCTGAGAACAAAAGCACAAAGAAATTGTGCACAAGCCACAGCAGTCTGTGGCAGCAGCCTGGTCACTGTGGTGAGGGTGGTGGAGTGTTTTGGTCACAAAGTGGGTATGGAAAACAGGCCCATGTATGGTGAAAAGTTGCAGACCCTCATTCCTCTTGTCTTACTAACTGCTATTTTGGGGCATTCTGAAGTCTCCCACGCAAGCACAACAATTTTGTACTTTTAGTTCATTTATTTATCTTTTATATTTTTTCCGTCTAATGAAGCCCAAGAGAGGTTTATAGTTGTTGTTGGCCCTTTGGTCAGAGGGAAGGAGAGGAGAAGGGGTGTGAGTGTCTGCATGTCTGAGTCTCTGACTACTTGCTTGAACAGTTTTTGCATTTGGAAATTTGAAGCCTTTACCCAAAGAGTCATGACTCAATACTCATAACTTTACCCTACTGCCAAAGTTGTCTTCACTAAGACCACTGAGACAAAGCATGGTCGTATGACAGAAGTGAAATGTTGGAGGTGAATTGTGGTTGTTATTTATAGTTATTTTAATAGATAGATTAGAATGAGGGATTGCGGGTGGGTTTGACGGGGGTGTTAACTAGGAGGGATCCTCGGGGAACGAAACTTCTCTCACAATGTTGATAGAGATAGCCAAGAATGAGGTTATAACCTAAACCAACACTGGACCACAACTCCTCCCAACCACCCCCTCATTCAAACACAAATTAAAGTTAAACCGTTAGAACAGAACTGCGCTAAAAGGCTTGGGTTTTTTTCTGTTTACACAGTTCTTTTACTTCCTTGGTAACAAAGCTGCTGCCAACACTACCTACCTACTTCTGTACGTATATATTATGCTATCATTTTCTGTAATAAGAAATATAATTATCTTTTTTGGTGCTTTTAAATTTCTTTATTCTGGCAGAAAATCTGCTTTGTCGCTTGCATGATTTAAGTTGTGTGCAGGAAACTTCTTCATACCTCAGAGATTCCTTTGCTTTCATGTACCTAACAATGGTTTTGTGGCAGTACACTTCTATGCATAAAGGTACAAAGATGGCAGGGTTTCCAAAGGTCATTTGAATTGTGAGTAATGGACCGTGACAGACTTTATTAAATATTTCTGTTTGACTAAGACCCTCATAGAGTTGTGTGTTTTTAAAACAGCCGACGGTATGACACGGGGGGCCTTTCAGCATCAGTGATGTGTGACACATTGCTTTTGAGACTGTTGACAGTAGTACCATGGCTTCAAGCTTTCACAGTATTTTAAATGGGAAGAGACAAAAAATGATGAGACAGGTTAACTCTCACGTCTATAATAAAATGTTCAGTTTCCAACTTTAGATATAATTTATGACTCCCAGAAGATATAATCTTTCTATACCACTTATCCACTTTTCTCAGGCTGAAATCAGCTTTTGCACAAATTTATGTTGGTTTTAGGTCGTCTGTGACTTTTCTGCGTGTAATGAGATGTAATATTTCATTTTACTCTGTTTTACACTAACATTCAGGAAGTAGAGATTTTAATGGAACATCTATGGTAATCATATGAGTGAATATTTAAGTGCAACATTGAATAAGAAAATTATTCTGTTAGCATGTTGGGGTCGTTGTTTCACACTATTTCATTGCAATAAGAAGGTTGTGGGTTCAAATCCTGTCTGGTAACTTTCTGTGTGTTCGCTTGTTCATTCATTGGTTCTTTCTTGGTGTTCTGGCTTCCTCCCTCGGCCCAATTCTGCAAAAGTAGCATTGCTTAGCTGTTCAAGCCAAATTTTACTCTAACAAGTTGAGTTGATTTGACTGAAATTTTATTTCTGTCAAATTTAACCACAAGTAAATATATTTGAAAAAACTTAAAAAGATTTTAATTTGTGAAAAAGAGCAGAAAATAGGTTAAAAGTAGTTTATAGAAGGAGGTCCCACTGCATTACAAATATCAGGATGTACATTTTTCTGGCTCGCCATGAAGTCTCACACCTCCTGTGCTGTGTAGTATCTTCGACTGGTTCATTTTCACTTTTCTCTCTTGCCAGTAGCTTTTGTTGCATGAAAGACTTTTTTAAGCAATTTCATGAACCCTGATGTGGGTCCAGATCATGATAAGAGCGATAAGACTTTGGATGTGGAACAGTTTGTCTGACAACCACCTTTATCTGAGAGGACCCGTGAATGAGCCAGCATACTTCTGCTGAAAGTGCAACTAATAACACACCTAACACACTTGATTCCCCCTCTTTCTCTGCTGGAGTGAGAGTGAGGGATAAACTGTCAAACTGTCTCACAGAGATCAAGTTCCATACCACACTGTCAGGCCTAAAAAAAGTTTACTGGAGCAGGAAGAAGCTTGCAATGTAGATATATTTACAAAAGGGAAGAGAATGGCTTCATAGCGTATCCAAAAAATATATATTTCTTACAGTCAGATTAATTGTCATACAGTGGAAGACTAAACTTCTCAAATTTTGCATCACCCTTTCATTGCACTACAATTATTTCTATTTCTCATTTTATATAGAAAAGCTGATACGTCTTCAGGAAGGAGACCTCTACTTGTTTGTGAAGCAAGCCTGCAGCTTCCTCCTTTGTTTTCCACCTTGAGGCTTGAACTTAGTATGCATCCCACAGAACAACACTGCTGGCTTTTCTCAGCGTGTTACTGCGCTGGGAATGGCTGGCGAAATGGGAAATCCAACTAATTTATTCCACTGAGAATTGAATTTCCCAAATGTACAGGACCCCCATCAAGCTTGCAAGAACATGTGTGTGTGGGAGGAGGAGGGAAAGAGGGGCAACTTATGGTTGCAATTTGAGGATGCTTTTTTTAGTCACTCTTAAATGTGGGAAGTCAAACTCATTGAGCCTGAGGCATCTGTGAAAAAGCAAGCTTGAGATCTGGGAAAGAGGGAAATTTAGTTCTCCTGGTGGAATTCTCCCACTTTCAACCATGAGGGACTTTCGGGGGTTTGGGGTCCATCGGTTTGTTGAAAGTTAAGAATGCTTATTTACATTAGCCTGATGCAGTCTGTCACAGTAAAGAGAGGAGAGAGGCTCGCAAAGTTAATCTGCAGGAAGCGGAACATGCAGCCCACACCACATGCTGCTCTCTGTAATGTGGGAATCTTGAACCACATGACGCTGCAAACGCTGGAAGAAGGCCTGGAACAGAACCGCAGATTACAGTTTAACCAGGGGGTAAAAGTAGAAGAAGAAATGGTGTGATCTTGATGTGCTGTTTATGTACGTACATATGTGCTTGTATATATCTATGTACATAAACAGTATATGTATGTGTATGTATATACAGCCCTGGAAAAAAATTAAGTGACCACTTAAAATGATCAGTTTCTCTGATTTTACTTTTTATAGGTATATGTTTGAACAAAATGAACATTGTTCTTCTATTCTATGAACTGCTGACATGACATTTTCTGCAAATAAATGTAGTATTTATTTGTAAAAAATGAGAAATTGTCAAAATAAAGTGCTTTCAGACCCCAAATAATGCAAAGAAAAAAAGTTCATATTCATGTAGAAACAACAGTAATGATGTTTTAACTCAAGGAGAGTTCAGAAATCAATATTTGGTGGAAAAACCACGAGGTTTTCAATTAAGTTCAGTGCGTGAGTGTGTGTGGTCTTGTATTTGATACATTTATAAAGCCCATGTGTGTGTGTGTGTGTGTGCGTGTGCGTGTGTGTGTGCGTGTGTGTGTGTGTGAAAGCAGAGAGAAAGAGCTGGAGTGCAAGGTACGAAAAAAAATTATCCGGAGACAGAGACCATGCATGTCTGTAAGGGCATAAAGTGAATCTTAGCCCTTCTTGCTGGTTCCCAGAGTCTGAGCCAGCTGGGTGGTTGTGCAGCAAAGCCTTTGCTGCACAGCTGCCCTAAAAACTGATTAGAGCAAGCTGGTTCACTTTACCGGCCACTATTGTGCTCTTTTATCCAATTTAAGCTACAGAAAAGTCTAAAAATCACAACTGTGGTGGGGTTTTTTTTTCCACAATTGTTGTCTAAAGGTTTCAAATTAATCCGAACAATATGTCAGTTCAGAACAGAGAATTGGGGGGGCGGGGAGGAACAGTAGATTTTTTTTTTTTTTTTCCATTTGTGTGCAGAGATATAAAACTATATTTTTAGATGCATTTGCTTGCAGTAGCTGAACGGAGATCTGCCCATCTGTACGGGGGCATGCACAGATTGGAACACAGCGCAGTGGAAAAGAGCATCAAATCAGCGTGCTAATTCACAGTAAATCCCCTTAAAAGACTCTGTTCCTTCCTGTCACTCACATGCGCGCAGAGGTTGCAACCTCCCCGCTGTATGACTACAGAAGTTTTGAAAAGCAGAACGACATTGTCAAAGTCCAGCCACAGGCTTCAAGCCACTGCATTAGAAATCAGATACCCAAAACGGACTTAAAAAAAAAACAACACACACACACAAAAAAAACCGACAAAAGGGTCTTCAAAGACACAGGCATGCAGATGAGAAGAGAACAGAGGGTCTATTAATGTAGAGGTCACACTGGCTTTGTCTTAGAGAGCATAGCTGGAATCAAGTGGGTGGAAGCAGGTGGCTGTCAGATTTTGTTACCTGGGCTGCAAAGCACTTACGATTTCAAAGTGCAGCTGGGTGAAGCTGTCTCTTAAAAAACAACACACAGTTAAACTCGGCACAGGCGTTTCGCGTTATCCTGTACTTTTAAGTAGACTTAAATATCAGGCGTCTAGAGGGAGTCAAACTAGCTTCTAATGAATGCTAAACTAGAAACGAAAGGGCGCCAATATGTTTAGAACTAAATCATTAACAAATAAACATGGTGGGAATCTAACTTCATGCTATTGTATTTCCTAATTCAGCGCTGAGCACAATGTGCATACTTGATTTCAAGTTTGTTAGTCAGATTCAGCGTTAGTCAAGTTATCCGGGCTGCTACGCTCCACCAGTCCGCCCATTCTGTGGGCTCTTAGTGGGAGTGCAGTTTCCATGCAGTCATGAACTCTAAAGGCGAAGTCGTGTTGTGCCCCTGCAGTACTGTGGGAAAGTGCAGCGTTTCCTCTGCTTATTTGGACCAATCTGGTTATAAATGGACATTCACAAGGAGGCAGCCCTTAAAGGACAGCCCAGTCACATTAGGCTCTTTAATATTCCCCATCTCAAGAGACCCGAGCTCCGAGAGAGAGGTGCTGGGGGCCACACATTTTTCCATGCAAGAAAGCAGGGGTGGAGGAGGGGGGGGGGAATCCATGTGAATGTTTGAAATGTTTATAATGCTGGTTTAGACTGTCTAATAAACTTGTAAACTTTAGCATTTTGTTTTTCCCACTTGCTTAGTTCTAAAATTCTTTCTCGTAGTAAATTGTCCATTAATATTTACAATATACACTAAGAAAATAAAAAAAACAAAAAAATCAACCAGAAAGCAGCAATGAGGGAATATTCTGGCAAAAACTGGGCTTGTTGCTCACTTGCAGTTTAAAACTACAGCTCCACCAGCCTTTTTAGGAAACCCAGTCTTCCTGTGCAAGTTGCATTCCAGGGCCCACTAGATCACCACCGACATATTCCATATCATGAGATTACAGGCCTGTTGAGGTCAAAGCACCCACAGAGCAGCTTCATTGTTGTGCATGTTTTCAGATCACAAGCCAAACGGAGGAGAGAAGACGGGACGATGATGTTCCTGGCTGAGGTGAAAGATTGGACCAACAGCTGCACGACTATGGTCTGGCAGAATCCTGGGTCTGAGCTGAGCCCTAACAGGTGCTCCTAAACTGCCTAAAACCCCAG
Source organism: Poecilia mexicana (assembly GCF_051168715.1). Taxonomy (NCBI): domain Eukaryota; kingdom Metazoa; phylum Chordata; class Actinopteri; order Cyprinodontiformes; family Poeciliidae; genus Poecilia; species Poecilia mexicana. The sequence continues at coordinate 18,929,276 of NW_028263377.1, read as the reverse complement.
TCTTAAAGTTGATCTTTGCACACACAGACTGATCTAATGGCACTGTTGAAGGCTTGCAGTTAGAATCCAATAATTATCTGTGTCCCGAGGAGAGGCTGGCAAAAGATCAGGCTTCAAGAAGGTGACCAAAGGAAACAGATTGGAAACAACAAAAGCTTACGCCTGAGCAAAATCTGATGTTGAACTTGAAATACATTTTGTGTTTCCTCCATCTTGGATCCTTAAAGGTCTGTTTTAATTTCATTAATACGTCCATCTTTATTTAAATCAGTTTCATACACTTAAATTCTGAATCAGAAATGCAGAATAACATTTTTAGGACACAAAAAAAGAACAATACCCCAAATTCTCCATCCTCCAGGGAAGTGTTTTCTCTGCCTAGTTGGATGTGGCAGCAACAGCTGCCAGCGCTGCTCTTTCCAGCATGGCAGGACCAGCATTAGAGTTTTAATGGGTGATTAGTGTCAGATATCTAGCTACGTTCTGGGTCTCGATTGTGGGAAATGGGCATGCTGTTACACCTGATCCACAGCTCTCTGTAGAGTTTTGTGCAGTCTGAACAGAAACGGGATAGTTTTACACATC